>NC_090413.1:28684523-28989294 GCF_036365525.1 Heterodontus francisci
ACTCCATGCATACTTTCACTAATCTTTTGAGAATTGTAGCAAGATTCTGCTCATGTTTGGACTTGCCTAGTTCACACCTGCCTTTATACCTGAGGCAAAATAGTGAAGTTCAGGCTTCAATGAATGGCATTGTTTGAAGGTAATAATAGTTTTTGTTGCAATTGCGGAGCCATACATGCCCACTCTAAGTGTAGTGCTTGTAGCAGAGTCATTTAACTCTTTCACCTACATCAACTTATATCATTCTCTGCACTCTGTCTCATCCAGCCCACCACATTTAACTATTGTCAGTCAAGAGCATAGGATAATATAACATAGGGATTGTTTTTAGCGATGTTCCTTTAGTAAACAATCTTAAACAGGGTTACATTCTTTTCCCAGGCTACCTGACGGAGGCTGTAAAAACTGAACCCCTAGAAAAATGGTTACATGTCCCAGTTCAAATTCCAGTATTCTCTCACCATAGTTACTGGGCACTCTGAAGTAATAGCAAGAAAAGAACTTGTATTTATAAAGCATCTTTCCTGTCCTCAGCATGTTCCAAAGTGCTTCACAGCCAATGAAGTACTGTTGTAATGTAGGGAAACAAGGTACAGCAAGACATTTCATTCTAGTGGCTTGGATTATTTGCTCAGGTCTCTGGAGTGGAGCTCGAACCCATGACCTTCTGAATCAGAGATGAAAGTACTAGCTGTTGAGCCAAGGCTGACACTTTTGTTTGATAGTTCAATAGTCAACACTAGCGAAGCCTTTAAAATACTACCCACTGTTTTCATTTGTTCTTTAATAGCCATCATTTGAACAGCAAGATCCACGACTATCAATGAGATGAATGGCTTGCTAACTGCATTTGACAGAGTTGGTTAAAGGTAGAATGTTGGCCAAGGCACCAGGAGAACCAATTGCTCCTTTTAAAGTAGTATCATGGAATCTTTAATACCCACTGGAAAATGAAGTTGGTGCCTTTTAACATTTTATTTTGTTTCACAAGCTGGAATGTTCCTCATAGGGTTAAATTTTCTATTGACTTATTTGCCACTACAAATGCCACATAACATTTGAACATTGCAGACCTTGGGGTCCTGGGAAAATGTTGGATGTTATTGTAGCTGTACAGAGAGAATGCAGACCATAGCAAGAAGAATGTGTGATGAATGATTGAAAGGCTCTATTTCATAGATTAATGTAATTAGAAATAATTTCTTATTAACTTTGAGTTCCACCATGTGATGGTGTATGAGCCTTTTGTCAGGCCACATTCATCATACTGCTTACACAAGTATGTTCTAAACCAAGAACACCATCAATTACTCAATACATTCTTGTTTTTTAAATTATTGTTACATCTGGAACGCACTGAAGAGGTGGTAGAGGCAGGAACCCTCACATCATTTAAGAAATATTTAGATGAGCACTTGAAATGCCACAGCATACAAGGATACGGGCCAAGTGCTGGAAAATGGGATTAGAATAGTAAGGTGCTTGATGGCTGGCATGGACACGATGGGCTGAAGGGCCTGTTTCTGTGCTGTATAACTCTATGACTCTACTGTCTATCTATAATATATTAAAAGGTTTGAATATACCATAGAATCCCTTGGGTAAGTGAAACTTACATCATGTGTGACAATTTGTATGACAGAACTTATAACACCCGACATCAACATTTTATAATAGTTAAATCCTATGTTACTATTCTATAATGTTAAAATCCTATGTCCCTGGCTCAACCTTCTATCACTAGCTTCCCGCCCTTCAGCCGACCTGTCTGTTAATCTGGTCAAAAAAAAAGAGGTTATGCCATTAAATTCGGAAGGACCTCCACATTTCCCGCCTTTTCAGGTTTTCTCCCTCTGCAGACACGTACCCCCAGTCCCTCCTCGTCTCCCTGTAAATATCAGGATCACCGACTTCATTGGTGTAACAAAATCTGCTGTGGAGTGATCTGCTTTATCATAGAAACATGAGAAAAAAAACTGAATAACTGTAACCCAGTTGCAAATGTAAAAAAGTTAATGATTTTTATTGTTAGAATAATTTACTCTTCCTGCCTCCAGCATTCAATTCCTCTTCCTACAGTTGGAAAAAAACTTACAATGCTGTGAAACACCTTGAGACATTTTATGACGTTAACATTGGAACATAGCAACAGCAGTAGACCATTTAGCCCCTGAGCCTGTTCCACGCTTCAATAAGATCATGGCTGATCTGCAACCTAATTCCATATTGGCGTTTCCCCACATCCCTTAATACTTTTGGAAAACACAATTCTATCAATCTTGGATTTAAAATTTACAAATTTAAAAGTTAAAGTTGCTATATAAATACAAGCTGGTGTTATTGCAGACAGGGAGGAGCCAGATTTCTGACCCACTCTCTCAACTGGGGTTCGTACTTCCGTTACCAGCTCCCTCTCTCCAAGAACATACCAGTTCTATCATTTCGCAAACATCTTAATTTGACTTGTCAATTAATCAAAACTAGATCCTCATTTGAAACCTGAACTGTAAGTAAACTCATTACTCATTTCAGGAACAGTGTGCAATTGACTCTTTTTTTTAAACTCTTTTCTGCTGCGAGTAACTCACCTCCTGTCTCCCAAATGCCTGTCCACCATCTACAAGGCATAAGTCAGGAGTGTGATGGAATACTGTCCACTTGCCTGGATGGATGTAGCTCCAACAACACTCAAGAAGCTCAACACCCTCCAAGACAGCAGCCTGCTTGATCAGCACCCCATCCACCAGCTTTGACATTCACTTCCTTCACTGATGCACAGTGGCGGCAGTGTGTACTATCTACAAGATGTGCTGCAGCAACTCACCAAGGCTCCTTCGACAGCACCTTCCAAACCTGCAACCTGTACCACCTAGAAGGACAAGGGCAGCAGATCCAAACCACACACCATCCTGACTTGGAACTATATCACCGTTCCTT
This sequence comes from Heterodontus francisci, assembly GCF_036365525.1. NCBI lineage: Eukaryota > Metazoa > Chordata > Chondrichthyes > Heterodontiformes > Heterodontidae > Heterodontus > Heterodontus francisci. The sequence goes on from NC_090413.1 coordinate 28,687,461, forward strand.
CACTGTTGCTGGGTCAAAATCCTGGAACTCCCTTTCTATTGGCACTGTTCGTGTACCTACACCCCAAGAACTGCTGCGGTTCAAGAAAGCAGCTCACCACCACCTTCTCAAGGGAAATTAGGGATGGGCAAAAAATGCTGGCCTAGCCAGTGATGCCCACATCCCATGAACACATAAGGAAAAGCCTTAAGGGAACACATGCCTAAATGTGCTTTGCATGGTATTTCGTCCAGTCCTCATAAAATAGCGCTTTCTGTGACTTACTGTCAGTGTTCACCTTTGCCTAGTTGGGTTTCTGTGATCCCCATTCACCAGTCATTCAGCTACAGTACTTTTTACCTGTGCCAAAGTCACATTTTTCAGGTTTGATTCTTAACTTTGCTTTGTTCAAGTTAACACACCTGTATTTTGGTTGAGTTGTTCCATCTCTGACTGACTAAAAGTAGCAACAAAAAAGAAAGAAAAACTTGCATTTATACAGTGCCTTTCACAACCACCAGACATCTCAAAGCACTTTACAGCCAATGAAGTGCTTTTGAAGTGTATTCACTGTTGTAGGAAACATGGCAGCCAATTTACGCACAGCAAGCTCCCACAAGTAGCAATGCGATAGTGACCAGATAATCTATTCTTGTGATGCTGATTTTGAGGGATAAATATTGGCCTGGGCACCAGCAATAATACCCTTGCTTTTCTTCAAAATAATGCCATGGGATCTTTTACATCAGAAGATTATTGAGGGGTTGATTGCCATTTAAATTGCTGCTAGTGCTCATTAAGGAGGCTGCACAACATTTTGATGGCTAGCACTTGACCAAACACCCTCTTGTAGTGTATGTTTATGGATCCCTGAAGGTGGCAGGACAGGTAGATAAGATGGTCAAGAAGGCAAACGGGATACTTTCCTTTATTGGCCGAGGCCTGGAGTAAAAGAGCAGGTAGGTTATTCTAGAACCATATAAAACTGCTTTGACTGCAGCTAGAGTACTGCTTACAGTTCTGGTCACTGCATTACAGGAGGGATGTGATCATACGAGAGAGGATACAGAAAAGATTTACAAGTATGTTGCCAGGAATGAAGAATTTTAGCTATGAGGAAAGATTGGATAGGCAGGGGTTGTCCTCTTTATAATAGAAGGGGCTGAGGGGAGATTTAATTGAGGTGTATCAAATAATGAGGGGCCTAGGTAGGGTTGACAGGAAGGACCTATTTCTGTTAGTGGAGAGGTCAATAACTGGGGTATAGATTTTAAAGTAATTCGTGGAAGGATTAGAGGGGAGTTGAGGAGTAATCTTTCATCCAGAGGGTGGTGGGGGTCTGGAACTCATTTCGTGAAAGGGTGCTAAGACAGAAACCCTCACTGCATTTTAAAAATGCTTGGATATGCACTTGAGGTGCTGTGACCTAAGAACCAAGAGCTGGGAAGTGGGATGTGGCTGGATAGCTCTTCCGTCGGCAGGCACTTGCACGAATGGCCATATGGCCTCCTCCATGCCATAAATCTTTCTATGTTTCCTAGTGATCAGCTATAGTGATTGGGAGTAAATAAGTCTTTGCAGACTTCAAGCAATAGATAGAGGGATGTTCACTTGCTGCTGGAGCTGTGAAGAGGAAATCTGAAACACACGGGAGAATTTCTGGAACACTTTGTCAAGACTTCAACACTCCAACTGCAATTATTTTGAAAATTCTCTAAGGAGTTCACCTAAAAAGAGTGAGTCCTGTGCTAGTCCACCTTATTGGACACCTTATAGCAGTCACTAGGAGAGAGGGAATGCTTGGTCATGGACATCTTGCTAGGAGTTCCCCTTGGTCTGAAGGAGGGATGGGAAGAGGATGTGAGGCCAGGCAGAGCAACATTAGCTGCTGCAGAAGAGAGGGACAGGAGGGCGAGGTGGTGTCCTTTCCTCCCCAATGCAGGTACAGGACATCCCTCCTCCTCTAGACCTCCTCCACCAGGACCTACAGTGCCGCATCTGAGAACCTATATGCACGCTCATTCAGTCCCTGAGCCATCGTGAAACCTGCCATGTCAGCCAGAGCACTTCACATTTTCAGTGGAAGTGGTTGCAAGAAGCCCACGGATACTGCTCCATGGAAATTGTGCCTAATCAGTGCTTGAATGTCATCTAGCACCTCGAGGTAAGTTCAGATTATGGTAGTCAGTAATTAGGACCAACATTGTGTACTAAAACCAGACTTTCAAACAGCGTGTCTTATTAGCACTGCACCCATTTAGTGCCTGTTTTCACCCTTTCACCAGAATAACTATCTTGGCCGTCCTCAAAGTAGAATCCTACCCTGTGGAGATGTGATGAATGCTAGGTTACTGAGTGAATCAAGGGTAGGAATTGTGAAGGCTGTATCCACAATCTTCCAATTCTTTTTGGATATATAGATGTTGTCAGAGGACTGGAGAATTGCAAATGTTACACACTGATTTAAAAAAGAGGAGAGGGATAAACCCAGCAACTGCAGGCCAGTCAGCCTAAGTCAGTGATGGGGAGTCTTTTAGAGACAATAATCCAGAACAAAATTCATTGTCATTTGGAAAATTATGGGCCAATAAATGAAAGTCAGCACAAATTTGTTAAATGCAAATTGTGTTTGACTAATTTGATTGTCCCTCCCTTCCACTATCTCTGGGCCAAACTTCCTATTATGCACCCCCTGTCCTAGCTCTGAACCCACACCTTTCTCCAGTTTCTCTCCTATCTCCGCTCATGCTCTTTCTGAGCTCATCTGGTCCATGAGACCCACCTCCTGTTCTCTCAATCCTATTCCCACTAAGCTGCTGGTCACCCTGGCCTCCAAGTTAGCGGATAATTTAAACGGCTCTCTCTCTTCAGGTGTTGTCCCTTTGTCTTTTAAATCTGCTGTCATCACTGCTCTCTTCAAAAAAGCAAACCTTGATCCCTAAAGTCCCATCTTCAACCTCCCTTTCCTCTCCAAAGTCCTTGAACGTGTTGTCACCTCCCAAATCCATTCTCATCTTTCCTGGAACTCCATGTTTGAATTCCTCTAATCAGGTTTCCGCCCCTGCCACAGTACTGAAACAGCTCTTATCAAAGTCACAAATGGCATCCTATGTGACAGCAACAAAGGTAAACTTTCCCTCCTCGTCCTTCTCGACCTGTGTGCAGCCTTTGACACAGTTGACCGCACCATCCTCCTCCAATGCCTCTCCACTGTTCAGTTGGGTGGGACTGCTCTCACCTGGTTCCATTCTTACCTATCTAATCGTAGCCAGAGAATCACTTGCAATGGCTTCTCTTCCTGTCCTGCACCAGTACGTCTGGTGTCCTCCAAGGATCTATTCTTGCCCCCTTCCTATTTCTTGTCTACATGCTGGCCCTTGGCGATATTGTCCAAAAGCACAGCATTAGTTTTCATGTATGCTGATGACACTCAACTTTACCTCACTACCACTTCTCGACTTCCCCACTGTTGCTAAATTATCAGACTGCTCATCTGACATCCAGTACTGAATGAGCAGAAATTTCTTCCAATTAAATATTGGGAAGACAGAAGCCATTGTTTTTGGTCCCCGCTCCAAACTCTGTTCCCTAGCTGCAGACTCTATCCCTCTCCATGGAAGTGGTCTGAGATTAAGCCTGTCTGTTTGCAACCTTGGTGTCACAGTTGACCCCGAGATGAGCTTCCGACCTCATATTCGATCCATCATTAAGATCACCTATATCACCTCAGTAACATCACCCGACTTCGCCCCTGACTCGGCTCATTTGCTGCTGAAATCCTTATTCATGCCTTTGTTACCACTAGACTTGACTATTCCAATGCACTCCTAACTGGTCTCCTACATTCTACTCTCTGTAAACTTGAGATTATCCAAAACTCTGCTGCCTCTGTCTTAACTCAAGTCTTAAGTCCCATACCCTATCACCCCTTTGCTCGCTGACCTACATTGGCTCCCAATCAAGCAACATCTTGATTTTAAAATTCTCATTTTTGTTTTCACATCCCTCCATGGCCTCACCCTTCCCAATCTCTATAATCTCCTCCAGCCCCACAACCCTCCAAAATATATCTGTGCTTCTCTAATTCTGGCTTCATCTGTATCCCTGATTTTAATTGCTGCACCATTGGTGGCTGTGCATTCAGTTGCCTAGGTCCCAAGCTCTGGAATACTCTCTCTACCCTTCTCCGCCTCTCCACCTCATTTTCCTCCTTTAAGACACTCCTTAAAACCTACGTCTTTCACCAAGCTTTTGGTCATCCTCCTTTTGTGACTTGGTCTCATACTTTGTTTTATAATGCTCCCGTGAAGCGCCTTGGACATTTTATTACATTAAAGGCACGATATTAAGTTGTTGTTGAATTATTTGATGAAGTAACAGAGCGTTGATCAGCGTATTGTGGTTGATGTTGTGTACATGGATTTTCAAAAGACACTTGACAAAGTACCACATAATAGACTTGTTGGTGAAACAAAAGCCCATGGCAGCATGGATGCAAAATTGACTACGGAGCAAAAAGCAGAGAGTAATGGTGAGTAGTTGTTTTTCAGACTGCAAAAAAGTTTACAGCAGGGTTGTCCAATATATGTGGGCCAGGATCCGGCCCGCCAAAGGTTTCCATCCGGCCTGCAGGTGTAAACTGTACCTGGGACATTCCTCATCTTCGGCAGGGTTCCGTGACTGGAGATGGAAAATTTCCCATTGTCTTCTTGCAGACCGGCCTTTTAAAAAACATTGCGCTGAGTTTCACAGCTGGCAGCTGCCGAAGCAGGAACGCGCTTCCCAACATCGGACAGATTCGGGGTGATCTGACTTTTTTTAAAAGCTCGCCGGAAAATATCAAATTTGAGAGAGAACAACCCTGGTATACAGCGATGTTCCCCAGGAGTTGGTATTAGGACCACTGGTTGTTTTGATATATTAATAATCTGGACTTGGGTATACAGGGCATAATTTCAAAGTTTGAGGATGACATGAAACTCAGAATTGTAGTAAATAATAAGGGGGATAGTAGCAGACTTCAGGAGGACAAAGGCAGACTGGTAAAATGGAGAACACGTGGCAGCTGAAATTTCAACAGGAGTGGAATTAATTGGATAGCTCTACCAAAGAGCCAGCACAGGCACAATGAGCGGAATAGCCTTCTTCTGTAGTGTATCATTCTATGATTCAAAGGACAGGGAAAGAACAAAGTCATTTAATTTGATATAGGTTATAGGTTTTTAAAAGTGTGTAACATGCCTACAAGTCAGGCCTGACAACATATGTACCTGACTTTTTTTTTGCAAAACTGCACTTCAACGTGAAATGAAAAAGAATCAATGACCTTGCATGTCAGAATGATGCAATCAGACTCAAAGTACAGCACAGAAGTGTGTTGCAAGAGCACATACTCTTCTAGCTCTGGAGTGTGGTGACCTCAGTTACAAAGATGGTACATGCAGATCCTGTTAAAGCAGAGCTGCAGCTTCACAGTTAGTAAGTTACTAAAGAGGAATTGGAGTGAAATTTCTGTGAGTGAAATGACACCAACCTAATCTTGATGAAATAGGTGCCCCACCCACTTGAAATAGGGCATTCAGCCCCACTTAGAAGTAATTTCCAACTTCCCACCCATCTGAATTAGTAACTCTAGCCCCTACTTACAGCAGTGCATTTTTCATCTCCCTTTCCTCTCTCTCTAATAGCATATCCTGTCCTGTGTATTTTATTTTGAGATACAGCACTGAAACAGGGCCTTCAGCCCACTGAGTCTGTGCCAACCAACAACCACCCATTTTTATACTAATCCTACATTAACCCCATATTCCCTACCACATGCCCACCATTCTCCTACCACCTACCTACACTAGGGGCAATTTACAATGGCCAATTCAACTATCAACCTGTAAGTCTTTGGCTGCGGGAGGAAACCGGAGCACGCAGCGGAAACCCACGCAGTCACAGGGAGAACTTGCAAACTCCGCACAGGCAGTACCCAGAATTGAACCCGGGTCGCTGGAGCTGTGAGGCTGCAGTGCTAACCACTGCGCCACTGTGCCGCTTAACTTCTCTTAACTTCTCTTAACTTCACAAAGACTTATTAGATTTAAGTGATCCAGTAGGCCTTAGTAACCCCAGACCAGCAGAACCTCACTGTTTCCCTGGTTTCCCCATAACCCACTACAACCCATCCGTTCCCCAAGTTATGAAATTATGTCAACTATGAATCCAAGATTGGGATGTACATGGAGAGTCCTCCAAAACTCTGCCACATAAGTTAAGAGGTCACCCCATCAAATGCTTATAGATTACTGTTCATTTACCCAGTTCCCTTCATTTGCTGAGCTGTCCCCTCCCTCCATACATCAAACTGGATACAATCTGTTCAAAAAAGATTGCACAGGATAATTGACCTATTTTTCTCTGGCAAAAAAAAAAGTGCCTAGAGGGTTAAAGTCCAAACCCTCTCGATTACAAAATTTTGAGTGGAAAGAATATGATTAAATGTTGCAGCATCATGTGCAGGAGTGGAAGTTGCATTACATTGCACAATGCAGAATCTGTATTGACCAATGCTTTTACTGTTAGTCTGTTCATTGTCAGCAAAGGCAGTTTTCTGCTGGGGTGCAATACTCTTTCTTTGCTTCTGGGTCAAAGTACAGTTTTGCTATTCTTCCTCTCTACCTTCACTCCTCTGACATCCCGAACATCTCAAGATTCCTTTCAACTTACCAAAGTGAAGACTAGTAACTTAGAAGGCTAAATACTTACCCTGGTCTTCTAGCAGTTCCACTTTTGAGCTGGTTGCTGAGGTGTACAAGAGCAATATACACTGACACCCCTTTGGTTTTTTGCACTGGCTGTGGAGAAGCACCTTAGCTTCTGTCAATGTCTCTGTCTAAAAGGCCTGGGAGGAAAGTGGAGCTCACTCTGAGGTGAACTTTCAAGGCAGAGCTGACGCCATCAGTTTCTTGGAATAGCATGCTGGTATCTATCAGTGTGGCATCATTGATTGCATTTGCACTTTGCTTTGTTGGATGTTGTATGTACTATGGACCTTATTTTGTAGCAATGGCATGACATTATTAGCGAGACACAGCATGGTTTTGTGAAGGGGAGGTCGTGTCTTACTAATTTGATTGAGTTTTTTGAGGAAGTGACGAAGATGATTGATGAGGGAAAGACGGTGGATGTTGTCTATATGGACTATAGTAAAGCCTTTGACAAGGTCCCGCATGGCAGACTGGTGCAAAAGATGAAGTCACACGGGATCAGAGGTGAGCTGGCAAGATGGATACAGAACTGGCTCAGTCACAGAAGACAGAGGGTAGCAGTGATGGGTGTTTTTCTGAATGGAGGGATGTGACTAGTGGTGTTCCGCAGGGATCAGTGCTGGGACCTTTGCTGTTTGTAGTAAAAATAAATGATTTGGAGGAAAATGTAGCTGGTCTGATTAGTAAGTTTGCGGACGACACAAAGGTTGGTGGAGTTGCAGACAGTGATGAGGATTGTCAGAGGATACAGCTGGAAATAGATCGGTTGGAGACTTGGACGGAGAAATGGCAGATGGAGTTTAATCCGGACAAATGTGAGGTAATGCACATTGGAAGGTCTAATGCAGGTGGGAAGTATACAGTAAATGGCAGAACCCTTAGGAGTATTGACAGGCAGAGAGATCTGGGCGTACAGGTCCACAGGTCTCTGAAAGTGGCAACGTAGGTGGATAAGGTAGTCAAGAAGGCATATGGCATGCTTGCCTTCATCGGTCGGGGCATAGAGTATAAAAATTGGCAAGTCATGTTGCAGCTGTACAGAACCTTAGTTAGGCCACACTTAGAATATTGCGTGCAATTCTGGTCGCCACACTACCAGAAGGACGTGGAGGCTTTGGAGAGGGTACAGAGGAGGTTTACCAGGATGTTGCCTGGTCTGGGGGGCATTAGCTATGAGGAGAGGTTGGAAAAACTCGGATTATTTTCACTGGAACGACGGAGGTGGAGGGGCGACATGATAGAGGTTTACAAAGTTATGAGCGGCATGGACAGAGTGGATAGTCAGAAGCTTTTTCCCAGGGTGGAAGAGTCAGTTACTAGGGGACATAGGTTTACGGTGCGAGGGGCAAAGTTTAGAGGGGATGTGCGAGGCAAGTTTTTTTTACACAGAGGGTGGTGAGTGCCTGGAACTTGCTGCCAGGGGAGGTGGTGGAAGCAGATACGATAGCGACATTTAAGAGACATCTTGACAAATACATGAATAGGAAAGGAATAGAGGGATATGGACCCCGGAAGTGCAGAAGGTGTTAGTTTAGGCAGGCATCAAGATCAGCGCAGGCTTGGAGGGCCGAATGGCCTGTTCCTGTGCTGTACTGTTCTTTGTTCTTCTTTGAATTGTTTCCTTTTACTTGGTATGTTCTGTACATGTAAAGCAAAGGATACGGAGACACAAATACACTGCTGTTCTGAAAGTGCTTCTATTTTAAAATATATTTTACTATATTCAAAGGGTTATAAGAGATAGGATTTATAATCATCTTGAAAAGAATAAGTTCATTAGAGATAGTCAGCACGGTTTTGTGAAGGGTAGGTCGTGCCTCACAAACCTTATTGAGTTTTTTGACAAGGTGACCAAACAGGTGGATGAGGGTAAAGCCGTGGATGTGGTCTATATGGATTTCAGTAAGGCGTTTGATAAAGTTCCCCACGGTAGGCTATTGCAGAAAATACAGAAGTATGGGATTGAAGGTGAATTAGTGCTTTGGATCAGAAATTGGCTAGCTGAAAGAAGACAGAGGGTGGTGGTTGATGGTAAATGTTCATCCTGGAGTATAGTTTCTAGTGGTGTACCGCAAGGATCTGTTTTGGGGCCACTGCTGTTTGTCATTTTTATAAATGACCTTGATGAGGGTGTAGAAGGGTGGGTTAGTAAATTTGCAGATGACACGAAGGTCGGTGGAGTTGTGGATAGTGCCGAAGGATGTTGTAGGTTACAGAGGGACATAGATAGGCTGCAGAGCTGGGCTGAGAGATGGCAAATGGAGTTTAATGCGGAAAAGTGTGAGGTGATTCACTTTGGAAGGAGTAACAGGATTGCAGAATACTGGGCTAATGGGAAGATTCTTGGTAGTGTAGATGAGCAGAGAGATCTTGGTGTCCAGGTACATAAATCCCTGAAAGTTGTCACCCAGGTTAATAGAGCTGTTAAGAAGGCATATGGTGTGTTAGCTTTTATTAGTAGGGGGATCGAGTTTAGGAGCCACGAGGTCATGCTGCAGCTGTACAGAACTCTGGTGCGGCCGCACCTGGAGTATTGCGTGCAGTTCTGGTCACCGCATTATAGGAAGGGTGTGGAAGCTTTGGAAAAGGTGCAGAGGAGATTTACTAGGATGTTGCCTGGTATGGAGGGAAGGTCTTACGAGGAAAGGCTGAGGGACTTGAGGTTGTTTTCGTTAGAGAGAAGGAGGAGAAGAGGTGACTTAATAGAGACATATAAGATAATCAGAGGGTTGGACAGGGTGGATAGTGAGAGTCTTTTTCCTCGGATGGTGATGGCAAACACGAGGGGACATAGCTTTAAGTTGAGGGGTGATAGATATAGGACAGATGTCAGAGGTAGTTTCTTTACACAGAGAGTAGTAGGGGCGTGGAACGCCCTGCCTGCAACAGTAGTAGACTCGCCAACTTTAAGGGCATTTAAGTGGTCATTGGATAGACATATGGATGAAAATGGAATAGTGTAGGTCAGATGGTTTCACAGGTCGGCGCAACATCGAGGGCCGAAGGGCCTGTACTGCGCTGTAATGTTCTATGTTCTATGTTCCTGTGCTGTACTGTTCTTTGCTCTTTACTGCATAATAGCCATGTGCAAATAATTTGGGCTTCTTGAGCCTGAAAAATTGCAATATACACTGATTGCAACCAAAAATCTCATTAATATATTAATCCTGAAATTTAGTAATATACTAATCCCTAAACTCTACTATACTAATGCTTAAATTCAATAATATACTAACCCTTTAACTCTAACATACAAATCTTTTAAACTCATTATCGCACTAATCCTTAAAATCTGCTGTACTGACCTCAAAATGATTAAAACCTTTATCTCAATAATAGCAATCCTTGAACTCTAATATACTAATCTCCAATTTTAATAACCTCCTAGTTCCTAAACTCAGTAATCTGTAAAGTAAGTAATATTCTTAAACTCAATATACATATCCTGAATAAAAGCAAAATACTGCGGATGCTGGAAATCTGAAATAAAAACAAGAAATGCTGGAACCACTCAGCAGGTCTGGCAGCATCTGTGGAAAGAGAAGCAGAGTTAACGTTTCGGGTCAGTGACCCTTCATCGGAACTGACAAATATTAGAAAAGTCACAGGTTATAAGCAAGTGAGGTGGGGGTGGGGCGGACCAGGCCACATAGCTGACCAAAAGGTCACGGAGCAAAGGCAAACAATATGTTAATGGTGTGTTGAAAGACAAAGCATTAGTACAGATTAGCTGTTAATACACTGAATATTGAACAGCAGCAAGTGCAAACCTGAAAAAAAACAGTGGGTAAGCAAACTGAACAAACTAAGATGAAATGAACTAAATGCAACAAAAAAGATTGTAAAGAATGTAAAAAAGAATGTAAAAAAAAAAGGAAGAAAAAAATAACTAAAAATGAAAGTAAAATGGGGGGCTGTCATGCTCTGAAATGATTGAACTCAATGTTCAGTCTGGCAGGCTGTAGTGTGCCTCATCGGTAGATGAGATGCTGTTCCTCGAGCTTGCGTTGATGTTCACTGGAACACTGCAGCAATCCCAGGACAGAGATGTGAGCATGAGAGCAGGGGGGTAGTGTTGAAATGGCAAGCAACCGGAAGCTCAGGGCCCTGCTTGCGGACTGAGCGGAGATGTTCCGCAAAGCGGTCACCCAGTCTGCGCTTGGTCTCCCAAATGTCGAGGAGACCACACTGTGAGCAGCGAATACAGTATACTACATTGAAAGAAGTACAAGTAAATCGCTGCTTCACCTGAAAGGAGTGTTTGGGGCCTGGGATAGTGAGGAGAGAGGAGGTAAATGGGCAGGTATTACACCTCCTGCGATTGCAGGGGAAGGTGCCATGGGACGGGGACGAGGTGGTGGGGGTAATGGAGGAGTGGACCAGGGTGTCGCGGAGGGAACGATCCCTTCGGAATGCTGACAACTGTGGTTGACAGGGCCCTCAACCGTGTCCGGCCCATTCCCCGCACCTCTACCCTCACCCCTTCCCCTCCCTCCCAGAACCGTGACAGGGTTCCCCTTGTCCTCACGTTTCACCCCACCAGCCTCCATATCCAAAGGATCATCCTCCGCCACTTCCGCCACCTCCAGCGTGATGCCACTACCAAACGCATCTTCCCCTCCCTTCCCCTGTCAGCATTCCGAAGGGATGTCCTATTATTGAGTGGGTGTTTCAGTCTCTCCCTCTCATATATTGTGTAGCCTAGCATTTATTGCCAACAGTTCCTTGGCCCTGGTCAACAGGTTATAAATATCCTGTGCACACAGTGTTCTTCTTGTTGGCCTTTGTTACCATCTTTTGCTTTTTTTCTACACAGTACAAATTCATTATTCCAGAACCAATTACCTTCATGCTCAAGGTCCTTGACAGCAAAATGTCAACGTCTCCCTTTGAGAAACACATCCCACTCCACTGTGGAAAATCTCCCTTTGTTGCCCGAGTCAATTTTAAACACCATTAACTGCCACACAGATATGTGTTATTATATGAATGTGTAACTGATCCCTTTCAGACTGTTATTGCAATGCTCTTTTTGCTTAAATATTATTCCTACAAATTCTTTCAAAATTCCAAATACAGAGATTGATAACTCACAACAGAATGGCAAATCTTAACTATCGAGGCCTCAATAGTTATGGACAGAACAGAAAATACAGAACTATTGAAAAGAGGTTATTATGGGGAGGTATTAACAGGACGATTAAGCAGGGTAAGATTATTGCTGGAGGAAGTATTACTGAATTAGGGATAAACCCAGTTCAGGTTTTTTTAAATTCTTTAATGCAATGTGAGTTTTGCCCATCCTTAATTGCCCTTAAGAAGGTGGTGGTGGTGAGCCCCCTTCTTGAACCGCTGCAATCCATACAGTGTAAGTACAACCACAGTGCTGTTAGGGAGGGAGTTCCAGGATTTTGACCCAATGACAGTGAAAGAACAGTGATATAATTCCATGTCAGGATGGTGTGTGACATGGAGGTGAACTTGCAGTTGGTGGTGTTCCGGTGCATCTGCTGCCCTTGTCTTTCTAAGTTGTAGAGATTGTGGGTTTGGAAGGTGCTGTCAAATGAAGCTTGGTGAGTTGCTGCAGTGCATGTTGTAGATGGTACACACTGCTGCCACTGTGCACTGGTGGTGAGGGAGTGAATGTTTAAAGTGGTGGATGGGGTGCCGATCATGCAGGCCTCTTTGTCCTGGATGGTGTCGAGCTTCTTGAGTATTGTTGGGGCTGCATTCATCCAGGCAAGTGGAGAGTATTCCATCATACTCCTGATTTGTGCCTTGTAGTTGGGGAGTCAGAAGGTGAGTCACAGTATTTGTATGGCTGGTCCAGTTATGTTTCTGATCAATGGTAATCCCCAGGATGTTGCTGATGGGGGAATTCAGCGATGATAATGCTGTTGAATGTCAAAGGGAGATGGTTAGATTCTCTCTTGTTGGAGATGGTCATTGTCTGGCATGTGTGTGTCATGAATGTTACTTGCCACTTATCAGCCCAAGCCTGAATGTTGTCCAGGTCTTGCTGCATGTGAACACAGACCGCCTCAGTATCTCAGGATTCACAAATGGAACTGAACATTGTACAATGATGGAGGGAAGGTCATTGATGAAGCAGCTGACGATGGTCGGGCCTAGGACACTACGCTGAGGAACTCCTACGGCTATGTCCTGGAGCTGAAGTGTTTGGCCTCCAACAACAACAACCATCTTCCTTTGTGATAGGTGTGACTCCAACCAGTGGAGAGTTTTCCCCCTGATTCTCATTGACTTCAATTTTACCCGGCTCCTTGACGTCACACTCAGTCAAATGCTGCCTTGATGTCGAGGGCAGTCACTCTCACCTCTTCTCTTGAATTCCACTCTTCTGTCCATGTTTGGACCAAGGCTGTAATGAGGTCTGGAGTCGAGCGGTAGGAACAAACCCAGGACAGGGATATTACTGGGGTGGGATCAAACCCCAGATAGGGGTATTACAAGGGTGGGATCAAACCCGTGATAGGTGTATTACAGGGGTGGGAACAAATCTCAGAGGCACTAAAGTGAGTCGAGGGATTGGGCCTTTTTTGCTGGTGGGAAAGACAGAAGCTCGGGGAAACAGAGTCTCAGACTTTCCTCGTGGGACATTTTGGCTCCTCCTAGCCTAACTAAGGAAAATTTTGACTGGCTTTAGAGGGTCTCTTTTTTTTTTTCCCACTGAGTAGGCCATTAAAATGCCATTGTGGTCCTAATTACATTATTCCATCCCAATTTGCTTGTATTTATTGAGGCTGCTGCCTAAGTCAGGTAGGTGCCTAGGCTGCCTGAAATAAAGGGCTTAGTTAGATAGCATCGAGCAGGAATTGAACAGGAAGGGTGCAGCTATTTTAATTGTGCATCCACCCTGTTAACACTTCACAGAATGGTTAAAATTCACCACTATGTGTGAGGCTGAGCAGACTCTATGCAGCGTCTTTTTCATTAGCCTGGTGCCTACACTGCAAAGGTCAGGCTGATCACTCAGTGTCCAGCAGATAAATTATAACAGTTACTGGTAAAGGGCTATATGAGTACAGCGTACCAAGGACGGACTTCTGAGATAAACCAATATGGTAATGATATAACCACTAAACTCTAATTACTGTGTTGACCTAGTTTAATTTTTCTTTGTTGTCTGTGAATTGTTTCTAGCTGACTGTATCAGCCATGATTCAGTTGGTAGCAGTCTTGCCTGAGTCCAGCATTGCCCGAGTCCAGCATGTCATGGGTTTAAGTCCCACTCCAGACACCTGAGTACAAAAATCTTGGCTGACACCCCAATGCAGCATTGAGGGAGTGCTGTCCTGTTGGAGGTTCCATCCTGTCAATGAGACATTAAACCGAGGCTCCCTTCTGTGTTGTAAGATTCTATAATCTCATCTGTACCGCTTTCCTTATATAAAATGCAAACTATCCTTTGAATATGTTTAGAGGCAGGATTAGGTGATTATTTTCAGCATTCTAGCACAATGGAACTGAGAAAAAGGCTCATGCTTTGAAACTTGGCCAGAGAAAAAAAAATCCTCCTTGTGAATGCCATGCAGAGGTGTTCCTAGTGCCACAGGGAACAGGCAGGCATAGGCTGAAGCCGCTGTAATAGAGAGGCACATTCCAGTTGGATATTGCTACATCCTGCAGCTGTCTGTGTGGCTGTGCTCGATAAGGAGCAGCATGTCTCTACACATCCTAACTCCACTCAAAGCAGGAAAGGAGAGTCAGGAAAAGACCTAGTTCACAACCTGAAATGTTCCTTGTGCATTTGCACCAGGGACAGTGAGAAAGTTCAAACTGTTTTAAACCTGAAATTATCAAACAGGGGATTCAGCAGCATCATTGCAGCATCTAGTGTAATGGAGCTGGTTTGTTTTTTGATGTGTGTATTGAACAAACTGGATGTATATGGCGAGACTTAGGGCAGTGGGAGTGGTAGAGGGGCAGGAGTGAGGGGTGGGGTCCTTAGCTATTTGTGTTGGAACTGAGATCTTTAAAAAAAAAAATTATAAAAATTATGATTCTACTTTGATTTCAAGTTTTGGGTTCTGTTGTGCTCAATACATCTTTGGCTCTTGGAGTAAGCAGGAACCCTGTTATGGGGCTCTGCTAATCCTGTTCTGTAACCTTCTACTACATGATTCTCACTTGTTTTAATCTGTCTGTCATGCTGGAAAAAATATCTGAGCTCATCAATTGCCCTGATGACTTAATAGAATCATAGAAAGTTTATGTCAGAGAAATAGGCCACTTGGCCCAAAAAAAGAGTCACCCAGCCTAATCCCAGTTTCCAGCATTTGGTCCCCAGCCCTGCAGGTTACTTGGCCAAGATCTGGGAGTCATCATTTAGTTACTGTATCTTCCTGCTGTGTGCAGCTGCTCACTGTTCTCTCTTTTCAGATATTGACAGAGCTGCTGTGTATTTCCAGCATTTTCTGTTTTTATTCACAGGTGTCCTAATGAGCTCTCCAGTGGTGCAGTTTTGTTCTTTTTTATATCAGCTTTCAGCAAACAGGGATAAGATTTGCCTCAGCATAGACAGATTGCAGGGTGACAGAAGTGGGTGTGTCTCAGTGTTTTACTGAACATTCACAATGGCCACTGCGTAAAATGGAACTGTTTACTTCTGTGTGGTACAGTACACCTTGTATGTTTCTTAATTATCAGCCTCTGTAAATGTACAGAACACACTGAGTAAAAGAGAACAAATCACTCCTGTCTGATACGGTACAGCTTGCATATGTCTCAGGGTTAGCTGCTAGACAGGTATAGAATACACCAGGCAAAAGAGAACAAATTTCTTTCCTCAAGTATGTATATCTTGTGTGTCTCCGTGTTAGCTCCCGTGCGCGCGCGCGCGCACACACACACACACACACACACACACCAGTTAAAGGAAAAATAAAGATGCTTTGGCCAAAGTACTTGTTAATTCTTGAAGAAAAAGGATAAGATATGTTATGTTCCAGATGGCATACAGTCGGCATCCAAGTACATATAAAATAAAAGCAAAATACTGCGGATGCTGGAAATCTGAAATAAAAACAAGAAATGCTGGAACCACTCAGCAGGTCTGGCAGCATCTGTGAAAAGAGAAGCAGAGTTCACGTTTCGGGTCAGTGACCCGAAACGTTAACTCTGCTTCTCTTTTCACAGATGCTGCCAGACCTGCTGAGTGGTTCCAGCATTTCTTGTTTTTATTCTGAGTACATATAGATGGGTCACTGGGATCTTTTCAGAAGCAGTTCGTTCAGGAGATATTGAGAGGAAGTCTTCCAGAAGCTTCTCAGGAGAAATGCTGCTTCGGTTTCTCTAATTCTTAGACTTGAGTCTCAAGAGTTTCTCAGAGAGGTGGAGAAAAGATGAGCTGGGTGTTTCTTTCTGTAGGCTACAAACCCAGCTGACTTAAAACAGTATTCAAAAATGAAACCCACTCTTGAGCACCATAAATCTTGACATGTCATTTCTCTAGTAAACAACTCGCATAGTCAGAAGGCACCTGTTGTTGACTTAGCTGAAGACATGTGACATCTAGTAAATGGTTTTAAACAGAGTCCTTCCAGTGACCCTTTAAAAAAACACATCCATGGAATCCCTTCATTCTCAAATGAATCCATCTACACAATTCTAAAACACAAGTCCTCAAAATATATTTAAAAATAGAAGCACTTTCATAACAGCAGTGTATTTGTGTCTCCGTATCCTTTGCTTTACATGTACAGAACATACCAAGTAAAAGGAAACAATTCAAAGAAGAACAAAGAACAGTACAGCACAGGAACAGGCCATTCGGCCCTCCAAGCCTGCGCCGATCTTGATGCCTGCCTAAACTAAAACCTTCTGCACTTCTGGGGACCGCATCCCTCTATTCCCATCCTATGCATGTATTGGTCAAGATGCCTCTTAAATGTCGCTATTGTACCTGCTTCCACCACCTCCCCCAGCAGCAGGTTCCAGGCACTCACCACCCTCTGTGTAAAGAACTTGCCTCGCACATCCCCTCTAAACTTTGCCCCTTTCACCTTAAACCTATGTCCCCTTGTAACTGATTCCTCCACCCTGGGAAAAAGCTTCTGACTATCCACTCTGTCCATGCCGCTCATAACTTTGTAAACCTCCATCATGTCGCCCCTCCACCTCCGTCATTCCAGTGAAAACAATCCGAGTTTATCCAACCTCTCCTCATAGCTAATGCCCTCCAGACCAGGCAACATCCTGGTAAACCTCTTCTGTACCCTTTCCAAAGCCTCCACGTCCTTCTGGTAGTGTGGCGACCAGAATTGCACGCAATATTCTAAGTGTGGCCTAACTAAAGTTCTGTACAGCTGCAGCATGACTTGCCAATTTTCATACTCTGTGCCCCGACCAATGAAGGCAAGCATGCCGTATGCCTTCCTGACTACCTTATCCACCTGCGTTGCCACTTTCAGTGACCTGTGGACCTGTATGCCCAGATCTCTCTGCCTGTCAATACTCCTAAGGGTTCTGCCATTTACTGTATACTTCCCACCTGCATTAGACCTTCCAAAATTCATTACCTCACATTTGTCCGGATTAAACTCCATCTGCCATTTCTCCGCCCAAGTCTCCAACCGATCTATATCCTGCTGTATCCTCTGACAATCCTCATCACTATCCGCAACTCCACCAACCTTTGTGTCGTCCACAAACTTACTAATCAGACCAGCTACATTTTCCTCCAAATCATTTATATATACTACAAACAGCAAAGGTCCCAGCACTGATCCCAGCGGAACACCACTAGTCACATCCCTCCATTCAGAAAAGCACCCTTCCATTGCTACCCTCTGTCTTCTATGACCTAGCCAGTTCTGTATCCATCTTGCCAGCTCACCTCTGATCCCGTGTGACTTCACCTTTTGTACCAGTCTGCCATGAGGGACCTTGTCAAAGGCTTTACTGAAGTCCATATAGATAACATCCACTGCCCTTCCTTCATCAATCATCTTCGTCACTTCCTCAAAAAACTCAATCAAATTAGTGAGACACAACCTCCCCTTCACAAAATCATGCTGCCTCTCGCTAATAAGTTTGTTTGTTTCCAAATGGGAGTAAATCCTGTCCCGAAGAATCCTCTCTAATAATTTCCCTACCACTGACGTAAAGCTCACCGGCCTATAATTTCCTGGATTATCCTTGCTACCCTTCTTAAATAAAGGAACAACATATTCTCCAGTCCTCTGGGACCTCACCTGTAGCCAATGAGGCTGCAAAGATTTCTGTCAAGGCCCCAGCAATTTCTTCCCTTGCCTCCCTCCGTATTCTGGGGTAGATCCCATCAGGCCCTGGGGACTTATCTACCTTTAATGCTTTGCAAGACACCCAACACCACCTCCTTTTTGATAATGAGATGACTGAGATATTCTACACTCCCTTCCCTAGGCTCATCATCCACCAAGTCCTTCTCTTTGGTGAATACTAATGCAAAGTACTCATTTAGTACCTCGCCCATTTCCTCTGGCTCCACACATAGATTCCCTTCTCTGTCCTTGAGTGGGCCAACCCTTTCCCTCGTTACCCTCTTGCTCTTTATATACGTATAAAAAGCCTTGGGATTTTCCTTAATCCTGTTTGCCAATGACTTTTCATGACCCATTTTAGCCCTCCTGACTCCTTGCTTAAGTTCCTTCCTACTGTCTTTATATTCCTCAAGGGATTCGTCTGTTCCTAGCCTTCCAGCCCTTACAAATGCTTCCTTTTTCTTTTTGACTAGGCTCACAATATCCCGCGTTGTCCAAGGTTCCCGAAACTTGCCAAACTTATCCTTCTTCCTCACAGGAGCATGCTGGTCCTGGATTCTAATCAACTGACGTTTGAAACACTCCCACATGTCAGATGTTGATTTACCCTCAAACAGCCGGCCCCCAATCTAAATTCTTCAGTTCCTGCCTAATATTGCTATAATTAGCCTTCCCCCAATTTAGCACCTTCACCCGAGGACTACTCTTATCCTTATCCACAAGTACCTTAAAACTTATGGAATTATGGTCACTGTTCCCGAAATGCTCCCCTACTGAAACTTCAACCACCTGGCCGGGCTCATTCCCCAATACCAGGTCCGGTATGGCCCCATCTGAGTTTGAGATTGGCTCAGTGTACGATACACACCAGGTAAAGGGGAAGAATTCACTCCACTCTGATACTGTATGGCTACGGTGTCTGTATTGGACTCAGTACATATGCATTGCACTCTTCAAAAGTATTTCATTGACTATAAGGTGCTTTGGGACGTCCGGTGGTTGTAAAAGGCACTGTATAAATACAAGTCTTTCTTTTTTCATTGGGTAAAGGGGAATACTTATCTGGCACTGTTTAATTTATGTATGTCTCTGGGTGAGAATATGTAAGCCCCTAATTTTCTGAACCTGGATTGAAAATTGTACCGTCAATCTCATATTCCCAAATGGCAATGTGCAGAATAGGTGGAAATGCAATGTTTTGGGCCAGGAGGCCATTCATCAGGCCACTGATATAGGGTCATAATGGAAATCAGATCCAATGCTGAATTTCATGAGGGAGGGCTAGGTTCTGCCTTTCAAACAGACACGTCATCCATATGAAATGGGTATAAGACAAGGAAACAGGCCTGGCCTGCTACGAGTGTCTCTTAAAGCAAGGGTACAATTGTATCATTGAATCATCAAGTAGATATTTTCAGTAGTCAGTCGGGCGGTGCATTTCCACAAGGGTTCTCCTGTTCGTAAGACGTAGCTTTGGTGGAAAAGCCACTAAAGACCCTGAAAAATGGTGTAAACAGATTTTATGCATTTTTTCTGGCTTTTCATGGTTCTTCCAAGCGAGAAAATATCTAGAGATTCACCTCCTCCAATCTACTTGTGTACTGAACACCTCGTATACTTTTATTTCTCACTACACTTGCATTACACATTTTTGTTGCAGTCTTCGGTTTACTAAACTGCATGTTTCTCAAGTGTTACAACCAGGTGAGAAAGGTGTCTAGGGGTCCCTCTCAGCCTTCACCTGGTCTTACCGTAATAGGGTTTAATTTTAAACACCGCGTTTCTATCTCCCTCTTGGTGAATCCTTGTTCACTGCTTTCCAATTATAAGGCAAAGAAACCAGCACAAATAGGTTTTCTTAGGTTTAAAGAAGAAAAGTTGAAATTTATTAAACTTAAACTCAAACTCTAATTTGATTGATGCCCACGGATACACAATGTGCACACGCTAGCATGCATATGCAATACACACATGCAAATAGAGACCGAAAAGCGCAGAAGAAAAAATAAAGTGGAAAAGTTTGAGGCACTATCTGAAGAGTTTTTGTTACGGTTCTTTGAGCTCACTGTAGAGTCCTTGATTGTAGGTAGATCTTGCTTTTCGTTGGGGCCCAGTATTCTTCTTAAACCTTGTAGGAGACTTTTCTCTCTTGGGGTTCATGTGTTTTCAGTGGATTCAGAGGCTTGTGAGAAAGAGATGGGAGCAGACAGGAGAGATCTTCTCAGTTTAGGAGAAAACAGTCTTTCTGTGTTCAAACTCTCTGTGGCTAGATCAAAAAACCCTGGAACAGCCAGTTATTCATGTGACTGACTGGTCTAACCAGTCCTGGATTGTGTCACCTTAGCAGTCTCTGGGATGCTCTTCTTACATACAATATCTGGTGATCAAGGTCCATTGTGGGTTGAATGTGTCAGGGAATGGTCCTTTGTCCTTCCAAGCACTGTCTGTTAATATGCAAATGACTTTTCCAGATGAGGCTGATCTGTTTAACAAGTCATTTCCTCGCTCCAGCAAACAGTTTAAAATCAATGTTCATGACAAAATTAATGTGCCTCATTCTTTGCAGGTGGGGGCCTAGCATGACAGATATTTTAGAAATTTCTGCTGCATTACAAATTTTAGAGAACATAGTTGAGAAGATGAGAATTCTTTTGGCTGTTCTGATTGTGCTGCCTGAATTGAACGAGAAACATCAATTATGAAGGAATAACATCTTCAGGTCTAATGACACCTCAAGGGGTTCTAATGAGAAAAGGTCCAGGATAAGCTTAGAGAAGTGAGGCTTTTTAACTGTGGAGAAGCAATATGATTTTTAAAATAATGGTGGGATTCGATTCTGTCCAAGTGGACAGGTTATTTGAACTGCACAGGTAGAAGTGGACATTGTTCATCAATACAAGTTGTGAAAACAGAGCGAGGAGCCAACTCGTATAGAATCTAAATCGACCAAAACCCCTTCCCATTTATTTACATTGTATAGAATTCAAATAAAGGTGACAAAACAAGATTTTCAGTGAGGTGTATAGTACTTTGTCAAACTTTCCCTTGCCGAGAATCCCCAGTACTCCCAAGCTCAAGGACCAGCCCACTCTAACGCTCCTAGACCCAATACTCTTCCACTCCAGTACTCTCTTCCCAGTGCTCCCACATCCCAGGGGATCACTCTTCCAAAACTACTGAACCACACAATCCCTCAAAGTGTGGAGTCGGGGGACAAGTCACAAATTGAATAGCAAGCTGGCTACAAAACGAAAAAAGAGAGTCAGGCTTAAGGGTAGTTACTCAGATTGGCGAAAAGTGTGAAGTGCTGTTCTACAAGGATCAGAGCTGGGACCACTGTTGTTCACCATTTACATAAATGCTTTGGACTCTAGAATTGGAAGTACGATTTCAAAATTTGTGGACGACACCAAATTAGGGTTATAGTTAATATTGAGGAAAACTGTGACAAAATACAAGAAGGTATTAAACTTACTTAGTGGCCATGTACTTGGAAACTGAATTTCAATATAGATAAGGCACTTTTCTCAGAAGAATAAGGAGGCCACATACTACTTGGAAAATAAGAGTAAATGGGGTAGAGGAGCTAAAAGTTTAGGGGTACATTTGCACAAAAAGTCCTAATAAGTAGTGATGCAGGTTAAATAGCCATAAAAAGAGCACTGGGGTTAATTTCTAGAAAGATTGAATTGAAAAGCAGCGAAGCTATGTTAAACCTTTATAGAAACTTGATTAGGCCATACTTAAGAGTACTGTGTACAGTTTTGATCTCCATATTATAGAAAGCATATAGAGGAACCGAAGAAGGTGCACAAACTATTTACAAACTTAATACCAGAACTGAGAGGTTATACCTGTTATATGAAAGGGTTTGATAGGATGGATGTAGAGAATATGTTTCCACTTATGGGGGAGACCAAAACTAGGGACCATAAATATAAGATAGTCACTAATAAATCCACCAGGAAATTCAAGAGAAACTTCTTTACTCAGTGATTAGAATATGGAATTTTCTACCACAATGAGTGGTTGAGGCAAACGGCGAAGAGCATTTAAGTGGAAGCTAAATAAACATGAGGGAGAAAAGAATAGAAAGTAATGCTGAAAAAATGAGTTGAAGATGAGTGTGTGGAGGCTGATGAGCAGCAGAAACATGAGCATAGTCTAGTTCTGCCGAATGGTCTATTTTTGTTCTGTACATTTGATGTAATCATAATCAAGGAATTAGCTGATATAAGAGAAGTGATATGCGGGGGTGTATGCTTAGTAGCGTGCATAGTGTGCAGGAACTTTGAAGATGGGAGGTGTTGCCTGTCTAACCCAGGAAATTTACATTAATTCTGCCATTGCATTATCAGTGTTGCAGTGAAGCCAGCCTTCAGTGTAGCCGTGTTGAAGGCGCCCAGGTGGTTAGCGCTAACCAGTTCTTCTGTAGTACTATATTTATATTTTATCTTCCTTTTGAACTACCCGTAAAAGTAGCTCAGCTACTGTGTAATTTTTAGTGACAATGTTACAAAGTGGTTGCAGCATTGTGTTGAGCAGTATGGTGTGGCTTATTTTGGTGGTTTGCCCAGTGCATTTGAAGTTGCCAAGAACCTGTCTCAATTTCGGTAATACACAGTCAACCTTTCACGAAGCAGATAAAGCTTCCATGTCATTGTCAGTGCAGTACTGAAGGAATGTTGTATTGTCAGAAGTTCTGTCTTCCAGAGGTGATGTTAGACTGAGGCTGCCATTTACCTGTTGAGGTGTATTTAAGTGATCTCATGGTGTTTTTCAAACAAGAGTGAGAACTTTTCCTGATGTCCTGCCCAGTACTTAGTTCTGAACCAATGCCTTTGCAAATAGATTACTTAGTCATTTGTTTGCTGTTTATGGGATCTGGCTGTGTACAAAATGGCTGCTGAGGTTACATAATAACAGTAACTACACTTTAACTCATTGACGATGAAGTACTTTGGGATGTCCTGAGGGCATGACAGGCACTGTATAAATGTACATACTTTCAGTTATTCTCAGCCTTAAAATTTATTAATGTTTCGGAGTACACTATGGAGTGTGTTAATATTTGTAATATTTACAGTTTTAATGTTCAAAGCATTCCCACACTGATCATATAAACACATCTAGGTATAAAAATATTTGTGTTGCTATTTCAGCCCCAACAGAAAGCAGCTGTGGTGATATCACTGGGACGGTCTGTCTGTATCTCGGAGAAGCTCTATTCAATTTAATGGAGTTTGAAATTTCACTTCAGT
Organism: Heterodontus francisci; assembly: GCF_036365525.1. Lineage (NCBI taxonomy): Eukaryota > Metazoa > Chordata > Chondrichthyes > Heterodontiformes > Heterodontidae > Heterodontus > Heterodontus francisci. The sequence continues at coordinate 28,710,720 of NC_090413.1, forward strand.
GTGAGAGCTGAGCCAATCCTGACAAACCACATCAACCACCTATGTAATACTGTGTATCTGTAATACTGTGATAGGAATCTGTTTTCAAGCTGAGTTTCTCTTTTGGGACAGGAATTTCAAAGTTTTAAAAACAGATATCACATTCTTAAAATGATACTTCTATGTCATTGCTCTGAATTGCAGCACTTGTTTGGTAGATCCCTTGGATATGGCCAATTCATCCATTTATGCTTTTTCTCCAGGGTTATTGCCGGTGGGAGATAGGGAGAATTCCCGAGGAAATTTAGGCCTGTATATTTGTGTGACTTGGGTCTGAGGAATAGTTTGAACTGAAGGTCCTGTCCCAAGACTTTTTCCCCTTTGAAGATTTCTTAGCAGTTTTTGTTTACTGTATTAAGTTTATTTTGCTGCTGGGGGAATAGTTATGGCAGATGGTGACATATGACAGACTTCTGGAGTTTAATTGTGTGATTTGATACTGATATTTGTATTTCCACAGCGGTTGTGATAACAGCAACAGACAGACTTCCATTTATACACCACCTTTCCTGACCTCAGGACATTCCAAAGTTCTTTACAGCCAATGAAATACAGTCACTGCTGTAATGTGGACAATGTGGCAGCCAATTTGCACACAACTAGCTCTCACAAACAGCATTGTGATGGTGACCAGGCCATTTGTTTTTTTTTGTGATGTTGATTGAGGGACAAATGTTGGCCAGGACACTGGGGAAAATTCTCCTCTTCTTTGAAATAGCGCTTTGGAATATTTTACATCCAGCTGAAAGAGCAGACAGGACCTTAGTTTAATGTCTCATTCAAAAGTCAGCACCTCCCACTGAGTAGCACTCCCTCTTTACCATGAGTGTCAGCCTAGATTTAGTGCTCAAATTTCTGGAGTGGTGCTTGAACCCACAACCTTCTGATTCAGTGGCAAGAGTGTTAACAACTGAGCCGCAGTGGACACTGACACAGCAACTCATTTGTTCTCAAGGCCACATCATTCTGTTACAAGCTGTATTATGTGATCAATTTTCACACAGCTGCTAGCCTCTGGTGTCAAAAAAGAGATAAAATAATCAACTACACTTCAAAGTATAGCCGTCCCATCACAGAAATACACATGGGTAGATTTTGTGATATAAAATATAACATAAAATACTTATGATATAACACAACACAGCCTCTGAAACTTCACAGATTACAAGAACCCACAGCTACTGTCAGTACATCACTCCTCTGTCAAAACCACTCACTACTCCCTGATCATTCTGGTGAGTAAAGATAACTCCCCAGCTTCCTTTCTCCTCTCGCTACTGTCTCCTTAAATTCCTCCCCCCACCCACTCCACTATCACCTTCAATAACATACTAGAAACTCATGGACTTTTTTTGTCATTAAAATAATGGGCGGCACAGTGGCGCAGCCTCACGGCTCCAGTGACCCGGGTTTGATTCTGGGTACTGCCTGTGTGGAGTTTGCAAGTTCTCCCTGTGTCTGCGTGGGTTTCCTCCGGGTGCTCCGGTTTCCTCCCACAGCCAAAGACTTGCAGGTTTATAGTTAAATTGGCCATTATAAATTGCCCCTAGTATAGGTAGGTGGTAGGTGAATATAGAGACAGGTGGGGATGTGGTAGGAATATAGGATGAGTATAAATGGGTGGTTGATGGTCGGCACAGACTCGGTGGGCCGAAGGGCCTGTTTCAGTGCTGTATCTCTAAATAAATAAAAAAATAAAGTCCATCCATTCACCTTCCTCTGATACATTTCCTTTTAACTTGCCAACCAAGGCAAACTCCCCAAGGCTCCCCCCTGCCCTAGCCCTGAACCCACATCTTTCTCTAGTTTTTCTCCAAACGCATCTTGTCCGCCAGGTACATCTCCTGCTCCCTTGATCCCATTTCCATTAAACTGATCATCCAACCTCCTTTCCGGGCCCCCATGCTAACTGATGTTGTCTCAGGTGCTGTTCCCTTCCTTTATTTCTTTCAAAACCATTATTATCTCCCTAATCCTTGGAAAAAAAAGCTCTAAAAAATAGACAAAGTGCTCAGTAGAAACAGTAAGAAAAAAATGAGCTTTTTAAAATATTATTTCTCTAGCAGATATTAAAATTTTTGTAAAGGTATAGAAAATTAGCGCCCCAAATTAAAAATAACAGTCCAGGGGTTGCTTCCCCAACTCCACCAGAGCACTAACGTACACTGTCTTGGTACATTATGGATTTGCCAGCAGTTTCTCAGTGCACTGAGTTGATGCTTTCGCTCATGCTGCAGTGTTCAGAGGGTTAAGTTTTATTAAACTTCTATGTAACTGGTGTTCGAGGAAAGAGACAAGGAGGGAGCGAAAGATAACTTTTACTTTTTGCCAATTTGTTTTGCTGTAGATTATCAGTTGTGAAACAAATTTTTAGAAAATGGGTGTTTAAGAACAGTTGGCCCAAAGTTTTGTTGAAAGATGTAGAACTTATTGTTATCGCACAATTCTGTTTCATGGGTGTGTGTTCAACTAACAAGTGTTGGTAGCACAATAAAACAAACTCAAATTACAAAAATTCCTAACTCGGCAAACTCCCTCTCTGCCATGTCAGGATGCGATGCCTAAGTCTTGCACAGTGCATGTTCCACTGGGCCTCATTCAAAGATAAAACTTTCTTTTTGCTACCAATGCAATGCTTTTTTTTTTCTGCAGTCAGCTCCCAACATCTATCGGTACTTTGCATCAATACCTAACACAGAGCATGATAGTTGCTGCTTCCAGCCTTGTGCTGTGTTGTCCAATGGTAATGTAAACCAGGACAGTGAGGGTGGCATTGCTACTTCAAGTCTTTATCATAGCAGCTGCTGCAGTGCTAACAACCAGAGCAGAGTGGGGTGGCATTGTTGCTTCAAGCCCACTACAACACTGCCCTACAGCAAGCCAGGGACAAGTGCAGCAAGGGTGACCTTGTTGCCATTGTGTGACCCACATACTTTAACTGTATCCATTAAGCTGCAGAGAGTACCCATCAAAGTGCACAGGTATATGTTGCAGGTTGTATTGTGAAACTGGGTCTAATCACCAGAATGGGATCTCTCAAACTATGCACAAGAAGGATGTAACAGGCTAAAATGCAATTCAATGAGATGATGCAAAGAAAAAGATTTAAAAAATCAAAACAACTGAATCAAACAGCAAATCAGATTTCAAAATATTAGTGTCTAAATGAAAAGGAATATACCATCCACTTTAAATTTCAATTATTGACTAGTTTTATAATTCACCTGAGCTATGATCTACCACAGACTATGACAAATAGCTCCTTGATTTTTGTAACCTTGACTGATCAAGATCCTAGATCAGATCAATCCTTGAGTGAATGCAGATGTGTGGCTGGAGGATAAAGATGAATGTTGTTACGTTGCGTGGATGGAGCAAGGGTAGTAAGGAATAGATGGGGCTGGAGTTGCTAATTTAAGTAGATTGGATTTGGGGGTCACCATCTTGAGTAGGTGAGCCAAAACAGCAATGTCAACCCATACCACTATTCAATACTTTCAAATTGCTTATTTATCATCAAAGTGAGAAAAAGGGATTTCACACCTAATGACAGTAACCTAAAGACTAAATCGGACCAGTAACAACCACTTGTTTACACAAATAGACTTCCTGAGGCAGATAAGATGTGCTGGAAACACAGGTCTTGTACCTCACCTTGACTTCCACTATGGCCAACTTTATCCTAACTGGGTTAGGAATGCCATTGACTAGATGTCTTTGAACAAAAGTACAACTGGAAAGAACAATGAAAGGCAATCAGTGATTCAGTTAGTGGAATGGCAAAGGCAGTTAGTTGTAATAGTGGTTACAGTGAAGAATTGTACCGATCTTCTGTATTGTGTCTGGTGTTTAATATAACTTATATGTTTTGGTGTTTGCAGCAGATACTATGAAATACTTTTAATAAACTCCTACAGTAGCCACCAGCAAACTGGCCCCAAGTGGTGAAAACTACAGATAATAAAGGAAGGCTGCCCATCCCATCCTATCCTCTCCAGTCTTTGGTAATATCCCTGGACCCCTGCTTTCCTTTGGTGCTGCTATTGCAGCTAAATGTTGGGAACTGCATAACAGGAAACTGAAAGTAAATTGTAGCTTAATTTTTGTTCTATTTTTAAAGTTTTCTTTTTGCTTGCCCACAGCCGCCTCCTTTCATTCCATGCTGAGTGATTGATTATGTTTGTCAGATGGCGATGCTGAGTGAATTGCGAATAAATCTTGGCACCAAAATTAGTTGAGATTTACAGGCTAGTTTCCCTGGGGTTTGCAAGACCCTAGTCAGACTCTTGGAAAAACTTGGAATAGTTGGAGTATGACAGCACCATATATGAATGTTCCATCAGATTCCCAGACCCAGGACCAGCCCCCATTCCCGACTGGTGTTTTCTCTTCAGCAACTGCAGAGAAAGAGGTGGAAATATTTGAATAAAATGCAAAAAGGTCAAATAATTACATAAACACTGAAGCAGAGATTCGTCACACTTCAGGATTGAGCTCAGCACACTGCTATCTTCACAAAAAGGGGCTGTGCTATGCTGGGACCAAATTTAAAAAAAGATTTGTATTTATATGCTGCCTTTCATGACCTCAGGACATCCCAAAGTGCTTTCCAACAATGAAGTACTTTTGAAGTGTAGTCACTGTTGTAATGTAGGAAACACGGCAGCCAATTTGTGCACAGCAAGCTCCCACAAACAGCAATGTGATAATAACCAGATTATTTATCTTAGTGATGTTGATTGAGGATAAAAATTGGCCAGAAAACTGGAGATAACTCTCCTGCTAATCTTCGAAATAGTGTCATGGGATCTCCATGAGAGAGTAGACTGGGACTTGTTTTAACATCTCATCCAAAAGAAAGTACTTCGAACAGTGCAAAGTTCCGTCAGTACTGTGCTGGAGTGTCAGCCTAGATTTTTGTTCTTAGGTCTTTGGAATGGGATTTGAACCCACAACCTTTTAACTTGAGGTGAGAGTGCTACCCATTGAACAATGGCTGATACTGAAGTGTCCCAAATAGCCAAGTGATTTGCAGCTCTGAGCTATTTCCTGTTTGAACAGTTTAAGGTTTGAATCTGGTTCAGATTGCACTGTTGGTCTGCTGACAGCACTCAGTCACTGACCCTGTTCCCTCTCTACAGAGTGCTCCCTCCTGCAGGCTTTAAATCTATGTCCCCGAGTCACACAACGAATATTCCACTCCTTGCACGCGCCCTCTTAATTCTAGCTCATTTACTCATGCTGTGTCTAATGATTTTTGAAAACAAACACTTTACATCTCTAACAAGTGCCTGGTGTTCAGTCTAAGCAAACGACAGCTTGCACATTCCTTGTTCACTGCTGCTGATAGTTTAGATTTAATTATCTCCAAAATACGTGCAGAAACGTGCAAAGTATGGAAGGAATTCATTGCATCAACACATAAAAATGACAGGCAGGAAAAGACCATCTGGTCCATTAAGCCTGCCTTGCAATCATGATGCTGGAGCACTAAACACTTCCTATGCGCCTCCCGCTCACCCTGCCACACCCCATGTTGCAGCCATACAATCTCCTTGGAGAGGCATAAAACCAGTGGAAAAATCCTGGGCCAACAAGAGAAAAAATACTCTGCCTGAGAGGGTAGAACAGTAATTTTTGCAATCAGATCCAGTACAGGAGATCAAATGGTCCATGCTAACCTTCCATATGATGCGATCTCTGCCCGAGTCAAGATTCAGCTCAGTTCCCTGTTGCAGGCAGAGAGTCAGCACTCACTATACCAGCCGGCCACACATTCCAGAGGCTCACTATTCTCTGGGAAAAGAAGAACCACTAAGATATCTAGTCTATTCCTACTTGTGTGAAGTTGTACCCCAGTGCTCCCCAATCTGTCAAACTGTATAATCTGTCAATAGATGCGTAATCCAGCCCTTTCATTATTTTATAAATCTCACGCTGCTGCTAGGTCTATGCTATTCAAGAGTAAATAGACCTAGCTGTTTATGCCCATCTGAGTAACTAAGGTTCTTTAAGCTAGGATTCATTCTTGTAGCTCTCCAGTAAACCTTTTTTCAAGGTAACTACATCACCCATGTTAGGGGACCAAAACAGGATGCAGTACTCCAAATGCGATCTAACCCACTATCTCTATAATGACATAATGGTTTCCTTAGATTTGTACAGAATGGTTCTATTAATACAATGCAATATTCTGTTTGCTTTAGCTACAGCTTCTCCGCACTGGTTGCATGTATGGTGTTCCATCTGTCTGCTCTTCCTATGTGTCCAACTCAATCACCAAAATGTTACTGACACAACACTTTTCAATGGAGAAGTTGAATATGGCTGTAGTCTTGCCTGGTCCTACTTTGAAACTGGTCTATCATAAATTGGACTCGCCTCTGTATAGTATCTGCTGACAACAGGGCTCCTTCTCCTCATGGGATACTGCAATGTATGGAGGGGAACGATCCCCATGAAAGTTAGGGCCAAAATCTTGTATGTGAGACTTGGAATATAGGAGTTATTGAGAGCCCAAATATCCACAATTTGTTTTATTGACCTGAAGCTAATGTTCACAACATAACAACGAATCACCCCCTATAAAAATTCAATCGATTGCTCAGACTGTTGGGATTGTCAGTTGCACCTGCCAAGCACTGACTCGTGATGGAAAAGTGTTATAAAAATATTGGGTTTTCTTTCTCTTGTCCTCGTCGCAGCTGTTTGTCTGTCTGTAAGTAATTAGAAGCATAGAATGGCCTCCTTTTGTGCTGTAACCATTCAGGCCATTGTTTCTGTGCCAGCTCTCTAAAGACCATTTCAGCTAGTCCCACTCTTGTGTCATTTCCTCATAGCCCTGCAACTCTTTTTTTTTCAGATAATTATCCAATTCCATTGCCACGATTAAATCTGCCTCTACCATGCTCTCGGACAGTGCATTCCAGATCCTAACCATTCACTGTGTAAAAAAGTTTTTCTTCATGTAGCTTCTTGTTCTTCTTCCAGTCACTTTAAATTAGTGTCCTCTAGTTCTCAACCCTTTTGCAATGGGAACAATTTCTCCCTATCTACTCTGTCCAGACCCCTCATGGTTTTGAATACCTCTATCAAATCTCCTCTTAATCGTCGCTTCTCCAAGGGGAACACAAGAAATAGGAGCAGCAGTAGACAATATGGACCTTCGAGCCTGCTCCGCCATTCAATATAATCATGGCTGATCTTAGGCTTTAACTCTACTTTCCTGCCTGCTCAACATATCCCTTAATTCCCTGAAAGACCAAAAATCTGACTCTCTCAGCCTTAAATTATTCAACAATGGAGCATCCATAGCCCTCTGGGGTAGAGCATTCCAAAGTTTCACAACCCTTTGAGTGAAGTAATGTCTCCTCATCTCAGTCCTAAATGATGGGCCCCTTATCCTGAGATTGTGCCCTGTGTTTTAGATTCCCTGACCAGAGGAAACAATCTCTCTCTGTCTACCCTATCCAGCCCCTTGCGAATCTTGTATGTTTCAATGAGATTGCCTCTCCTTCTTCTAAACCCCAGAGAGTACCTTTGCTGCACTACCTCCAGTGCAAGTATATCCTTCCTTAAATGTGGAGACCAAAACTGCACACAGTACTCCATATGTGGTCTCCCCAAAACCCTGTACAATTGTAGCAAGACTTCTTTATTCCTGTATTCCAATCCCCTTGCAATAAAGGCCAACATGACATTTGCTTTCCTAATTGCTTTCTATACGTGCATGCTAACTTTCTCCATTCCTTGTGCAAGTACACGCAAGTCTCTCTGAACATCAACACTTACAACTTTCACACCTTTTAAAATATATTCTGCTTTTCTTTTTTTATGACCAAAGTGAATAACTTCACACTTCCCTATTCCATCTGCCATCTCGTTGTCCACTCACTTAATCTGTCTATGTCTCTTTGCAGCCATACCTTTTCACCTACATTATCATCAGCAAACTTAAGATACATTACTCTCTGTCTCTTCATCTAAGTCATTAATATAGATTCTAAATAGCTGAGGCCCCAGCACTGATCCGTGCAGCACCCTACCAGCACTGCCTGCCAACTTGGAAATGTCCCATTTATGGCCACTGTTTGCTTCCTGTCCATTAACCAATCATCTATCCATGTTAATATATTACTCCCAACTCCATGAGCCCTTACCTTGCCTATTAACCTTTTGTGTGGAACCTTATCAAATGCCTTTTGGAAATCCAGGTATACTACATCTATTGTTTCCCCTTTATCTACCCTACTGGTTACATCCTCAAATACTCGAATCAATTTGTTAAACAGGATTTCCCTTTAGTAAAACCATGTTGACTTGTTCTAATCATACTGTGCTTTTCCAAATGCATTGTTAAGACTTCCTTAATAATAGATTCCAGCACTTTCCCAACGACTGATATTTGGCTTATTGGCCTGTAGTTCACTGTTTTCTGTCTTTCTTAAAAAGCAGTGTAACATTTTCCAGTTTCCAATCTGATGGGTCTGTTCTCGAATTTAAGGAATTTTGGAAAGTCATAACTAGCGCACCCACTATCTCTGCATCTATCTCTTTTAGAACCCTAGTGTGTAGACCATCTGGTCCCGAGGATTTGTCGGATTTTAGTCCTTTAAGTTTCTCCAATGCTTTTTCTCTGCTGATATTAATTTCCTCACTCGTTTTAGCCCCTAGGTTACCGTCTGTTTCTGGTATGAAACTTGTGTCTTCTAATGTGAAGACACACAAAATATTTGTTCAATGCCTCTGCCATTTCCTCATTTCCCATGATAATTTCTCCTGTCTCTGCTTCTAACGGACCAAAGTTTACTTTATCTACTGTCTTTTTATATACCTATAAAAGCTCTTACAATCTGTTTTTATATCACTGGCTAGAGAACAGCCCAGCTCTTCAATCTGTCCTTGTAACTGAAGTCCCTCATTCACGGAACCATTCTCGTAAATCTTTTCTGCACCCTCTCCAATGCCTTCACAACCTTCCTGAAGTGTGGTGCCCAGAATTGGACTCAATACTCCAGTTGGGGCTAAACCAGTGTTTCATAAAGTTTCACCATTTCTTCCTTGCTTTTGTACTTGTTGCGTCTACTTATAAAGTCCAGAATGCCATATGCCTTATTATTATGAACACTGAACTTTGCAGCATGATTATGGCTGCGATTTTGTGAGGCCCCCTGAGGTGGGGTGTGGGGGGCATGTCATCCAGCGATCTTCCCAGGGTTGGAATAGGCTGATGGCATTCTTGCCCAGAGGCCAATTGAGACCCTTAAGTAGCTTATTTACTGCCAGTTAAGTGCCTCTTCCTGCTGCCATTGGGATCTTACCAGTGGCGGGGTGGGTGGGGGCCTCCGCCATGTGGGAGAACGTCTTGTAAAACGAGGCACTCTCCCTGTTGGCTTGGAGGGGGATCCCTCCATCGTGGTCAATTTATGGCACACGGAGAACCCCACTGGGAACAACTTTACCCTCTGAGACTCACCCCCTCCCCCTGGACTGCACAACCACCCTCCCACCCACCTCGCTTGGGCCTTCTGGACTGGCCACGGCAAACCCGTCTTACCTACCTCTGTTCCGGGGTTCCACCGCTGGGCCTGAGTACGAGGCCTCTGCAGTATCGGCAGTGACTATCGCTCCCAGTGTCTCTGCCAATACTGCTCAGCTGATGACCCTTTGATTGGCCGGCAGCTCTTGGAGGCGGGATCCACATGCCTTTGAAGTCTTTAAAGGGACGGGCATCCTGCCTCCTAAAACTTTAATCCAAAAAGACTGGAGGATTGTTCCTGGGGGACACGAAAAGGCAGAGAAGGTTCCCTTGACTTTTTGGCCTGGTGCTGGTAGTTCAGCCTCCAGCCCAAAACCCAGCGCTAGGTTTTAAAAACTGTGATTTTTAATGTAGTTTAAGATGGAGTCAGAGAAGTCAGATGACCTCATATCAACTCTACTTAAAGACAAGACAGGGATCTTGGTTACCGGGACAACAAAGAACCCAGATCAAAGACCTTTTTGAAAATGGGTTTAACCCTCCCAAACTTTCTGTTTGTAAACAAGGAGTCAGCAGTTCTGAAAATGTAAATGCAAATTGCATTTACAAACGCCTGGAAACAATGGAAAGCTCAGATTGCTCTGCTATAGCCAGACTTGTGGACTTTGCATAATGGAAAAGATAAATAGTTCTTGACTTTTGATTCCAGATAAATTCAACAGATTTTCAGAAGGCAAGCAGGCTGTAAGGAAGACCAGAAGTCGACCAGCGGTGGCATCCTCAGAGAGGGGAGCGAGAGAGAGAGAGGGCACACCTGCTCTCAGAAGACTGATAGTGAAAGACTGTGAAGACTTGAGCCTGATTTGAAAGTTGAGTTTTGCAGAGGAGTAAAAGACCAACAGATCACCAGAGATCGTCTTATTCACAGAAGTTCAGTTTGAAAGTGCTCGGAAGAAGTCAGCAAAGTGGACATTGATCTTGAGAAAAGTCTGGGAGATCCAACCCATTGCAATTGGTAGGAATTTGGGACTTTTAGCTGCAAAGATTTTGCCATCAAGGAATAAGTGTGGTCTGAGGTTGTCAATTGTTCTATTAAGTGAAGAAAATGCCTTTCTGTGTAATTTGGGGTATCAGCTACTTACAAAGTGCTATTTAAATAGTGGTTTGGTCGTACAGAATTTGAGAATACTAAAGAACTATTTAGTTCATGGTGATTTCTCGGTTGGTTGTTATCATAAAAGTCTTAAAACATGAAATCTTGTCGTATAATTCTTGAAATTGATCTGGGGAGTTCATATCTCATGTTTTAATGTTAATGGTCTCACTGAGGTCGTAACACTTATTAACCGTTTTCTCAATTTGCCCTGCCACTTTTAATTATTTGTCCCTCTGCTCCTGCACCCCCTTTTAAAATTGTATCCTTTGTTTTATATTGCCTTTCCTTATTTTTCCTACCAAAATATATCACTTCACACTTCTCTGCATTAGATTAGATTAGATTAGATTAGATATACAGCACTGAAACAGGCCCTTCGGCCCACCGAGTCTGTGCCGAACATCAACCACCCATTTATACTAATCCTACACTAATCCCATATTCCTACCAAACATCCCCACCTGTCCCTATATTTCCCTACCACCTACCTATACTAGTGACAATTTATAATGGCCAATTTACCTATCAACCTGCAAGTCTTTTGGCTTGTGAATTTCATCTGCCATGTGTCTGGCCATTCCTCCAGCCTGTTTATTTCCTCTTGAAGTCTATCACTATCCTCCTCACAGTTCACAGTGTTATGACTGACCGCTCCAATCAAAGCCCCCATTCAAAATATACAATTCTGATTGTGGTTGGAGAAATGCACTGTTAATTCAATCCCATCCCTCCACAGATCGCCTAACATTTCATTTAAAACTTTCCAAATTAAAGAAAGACCCAGCCAAATTGTACCATCTATTAACCCCCGAATGAGGCTAACCAAACCAGGTGTCCTTAAATCAACAAATTAACTGTTTAATTAGAAAAACTAAATTCTTAAACACAACTAAGACATAAACAACATTTAAAATAGAAAAAAATTAGAGTCCTTGCAAATTTACGCTCCTGCCGGAGGTGCAAAAGTCCAATGTTGCTTGAAGTCCTCACAGCCGTCCGATGGGGAGAAGAATTGTTCTTCAACAGTAGAACAGTCCGTAGTCTAATTCCAACAGTAAGTGATGTTTTCCTTCTCCAGCAATGAATTTCAACAATTAACAACTTGCAAACACTTTCAATAGAATCAATCTGACTTTAGAGTTTCTCAGAGATCTCTGTTTTGGCTTGACTTTTTAAAAAGAATTTTGAGAGATAATAAATAGACTAAATTCTCTTACTTCAGTTGAAATGGTCTGAGAGTACTCCTTTCAGGTGCTAACACACAGCTGTCTGTCTGTATCTCCTGTTAGAATAGACTGTTTGCACTTTAAGCCAGTTCAACATTAAATTGTAACAAATGTATCCAAGTGGCTGTATCCAAGGTAACGAGAATGCACCTTCTCGGTAACTCCTGAGGCCTGCTTATTCTTAAAGCAGTACTGATCCTTTGCTGTCTTAAAGGCACACCACATATTTCCCGAAAAAAAACTACAGAATCATAACAACAGTGCTTCCAAGCTTTGTATCATCTGAAAATTTTGACATTGTGTCTTGCACACCCAAGTCTAGGTCATTAACATAGATCAAGAAAAGCAGTGATCTTAATACCAACCCCTGGGGAACCCCAGTATATACGCTGCTCCAGTCCGAAAAACAACCGTTCATCGTAGTTTCCTGTCACTCAGCTAACTTCATATTCATGCTGCCACTGTCTCTTATTCCATGGGCTTTAACTTTGCTGGCAAGCCTGTGTGTAGCACTTTATCAGACGCCTTTTGGGAGTCCTTGTACACTACATCAACCCTCTCTGTTACCTCATCAAAAAACTCAAACAATTAGTTAAACATTGTTCTACCCTTAACAAATCGTGCTGGCTTTCCTTAATTAATCCACATTTGTTAAAGTGACTGTTAATTTTCTCCAGGTCTATTGTTTCTAAAAACTTTCCACCACCGAGGTTAAACTGACTGGTTTAAGTCTTTTGTTGGTGTCATCAAAGGGTGTTAATATCTGTAGTGGTGAACAATGGGATATCCACACACCCGCCAGAAAGGAAAGGATGAGAAAAAATAACCTGTTATAGAAGGTAGAGATAACACAGGCCTCACCAAGAGTAGCTGGAGAAGCTGTTCAGGGTAAGCCTATCCCTACTGTACATCCCCTGCTTTTTTTGTAGTTACAAATATTTTCTCTTGAGTAGAAGGGAATTTTAAGGTGCTGAGGTTTGTGTGGACAGCTCATGTGAAAAAAAAACTTAATTTGATTTAAACCACTATCCTCTGCTGCTGCCTCCAAGACCCTGGCTGCCGGATATCGAGCAACATCGTGATTAAAAGCCATTACTTTAATATTCTAGGCTCAGCATTCATAAACCTAATCATAGGCACATCACCTGTTGCCCAGTTAAAACTAATCCAGGGTGGGGCATCTAAAAAACCTGCATGAAGCAGAAAGCATGTACTTGGAAGTGCCAACAGCATTTTGTGAAAAGAATTCAAAAGCAGGATTAGCAAAATCACCGAGTAGCCACCCTAGAAACTGGAATATCTGGTTCAATACTTTGATGGATGGTCAACCCATCCAGACTCTAAAAGAGGTTAATAGATGTAGGAAAGTGAAGTGGAAGTGTTATTTCTTTTGGCTCTGACACTGAAGCAGGTGTAGATATCTGATTGGTCACCATTCCATATTGTGTAATAATCTGCTGTAGGACGAGCTGGGACTGCTGATGATTTAACTTTGATCTTACTCTCTGCCTACTCCTTTTGTTATAAATTGAGGTTTATTCTGGACTTACAAATCCATGTATTAAATTTAAATGCTAAGATATAAATGAATCAATACATAACATTGACAAAACTAAACAAACTTTAAATATTAAAAGTAAAAAAAACAAAGGGCTGCAGATCAGGTTAAGAATTGTCCCCTTGTTCTATGTCTGCTGGGAATGGTGACCCTATGGTGGGTGACAGAATCACCTTCTTGCGAGCTATCATCTACACAGGATTAATAACAACACCTACACAACATATTACATTGTCTGTGAGTTTAACTCTTAACCATACTGTTATGACCAAGTGAGAAAGGTGTCTAGGGGTCCCTTTCAGCCTTCACCTGGTCTTACTGTAACAGGGTTTAATTTTAAATACACTATGTTTTGAGCTGCCCCTTGGTCAATCCTTGTTCACTGCTTTCCAATTATAAGGCAAAGAAATGAGCAGAAACAGGCTTTCTTAGGTTTAAAGAAGAAAAGTGAAATTGATTAAACTTAAACTCTTATTCAGTTAACGCCTATGGATACACGATGTGCCCCACACTAGAATGCATACGCGATACGCACATGCAAATAGAGACAGAAAAGAACAGAAGAAAAAAAAGGGGAGAGGATTAGGCATTATCTGAAGATTTTCTTGTTACTGTGCTTCAAGCTCACTGTAGTTCTTTTGTAGGTAGTTCTTGCTTGTAGGTAATTCTTGCTTTTTGTTGGCACCCAGTATTCTTCTTAAACCTTGTTCACTGTAGGAGACTTTTCTCTCTTGGGGTTCCTGTGTCTCCAATGGATTCCAAAGCTGGTGAGAAAAAGATGAGCAGACAGGAGAGGCTGCAGCGAGCAGCCATGGGAGGTATTTTCAGTCCAGGAGCAAACAGCTTTCTGAGTTTAAATTCTCTGTGGCCAATTTAAAACTCTCAGTTCACAACTCTGCAATAGCCTGTTAGTCATGTGACTAAACTGAGATGACCACGTCTTCTGTGTATTGGGGAGCAGGAACTGGTTCCTTTGTTCCAACACTGTCTGCTAGTATGCAAAAATGTCTTTCTGGCGAGGGGCCTGGCAACTGCTTGGGATAGGCCCTCTTTTCTTCCCAGCAACAATTTTAATGTCCATGTGGCGAAATTAATGTGCCTCATTCTTGGCTGGTGGGGGCCTGCATGACAATACACTCCTATGAAGTGTAGCAATTTAACCCTAGGCATTGCTGTTGGTAATATCAGATAATAAACAGCTATATATTTGTTTGACATTCCTCTGCTATTTTAGTAGAGAAGTTAATCTGTTTCAGATTGACACCTCTATTAAAATAGTAGACAAATATCAAGCACAATTAGTAATTTCAAAATACATTATTCCGTAAATTTTAACCCAGAGGTTAACAAGCTATCCATTACAAAAATTACCACCATGAAGATGTTCAGCACCATTTGTGACTCCTCAGATACTGAAGCTGTCCATGTAGAAATGCAGCAACACCTGGACAATATCCAGGCTTGGGCTGATAAGTGGCAAGTAGCATTCACGCCACACAAGTACCAGACAATGATCATCTCCAACAAGAGAGAATCTAACCATCTCCCCTTGATATTCAATGGCATTACCATTGCTGAATCCCCCACTATCAACATCCTAGGAGCTAAGATTGACCAAAAACTGAACTGGAGTAGCCATATAAATACAGTGGCTACAAGAGGAGGTCAGAGGCTAGGAATCCTGCGGCGAGTAACTCATCTCCTGACCCCTCAAAGCCTGTCCACCATCTACAAGGCACAAGTCAGGAGTGTGATGGAATACTGTCTACTTGCCTGGATGGGTGCAGCTCCAACAACACTCAAGAAGCTCGACACCATCCAGGACAAAGCAGCCTGCTTGATTGGCACCCATCCACTAACATTCACTCCCTCCACCACCGATACACAGTGGCAGCAGTGTGTACCGTCTACAAGATGCACTGCAGCAACACACCAAGGCTCCTTAGACAGCACCTTCCAAATCCGCGACCTCTACCAACTAGAAGGACAAGGGCAGCAAATGCATGGGAATACCACCACCTGCAAGTTTCCCTCCAAGTCACACACCGTCCTGACTCGGAACTATATGGCTGTTCCTTCACTGTCGCTGGGTCAAAATCCTGGATCTCCCTTTCTAACAGCACTGTGGGTATACCTACCCCACATGGACTGCAGCGGTTCAAGAAGGCAGCTCACCACCACCTTCTCAAGGGCAATTAGGGATGGGCAATAAATGCTGGTCTAGACTGCAGTGCCCATATCCCATGAATGAATAAAAAAAAAAGATGGTGCTTGCTCTTCATGTCCTGGCTGAAATACACATTTGGGGAAGTTCAAATCTAGTTTCTGATGACAGCAGGTCCATTGCTCAAAGATGAACATATTGCAGAAGTAGTTACCACTAAATTGTCATCTCCTGTTTTAACTCATGACAATATGGATATTATGTAAACTGATATGAGCCTGAGACAATTTGTTCAATGTTATTGTGTACAGTTATTATGTAACTACGGAAAACCCTCAGAATGCTGATGATTTCAAAACAGGCGTCAGTAGTTCTCAGTAACAGTAACTGTTTGCTGATAAGTATAGTTCGTCCATTCCCAATAACCTCCCTCCTTATCTATGAGTATTTTTCATATAATTATGAAAAAAGGCCAGTGCAATTGAGCACTAGACAGTAATAAATACATCCCAATTTTGTCACTGGGGCGGCACAGTGGCACAGTGGTTAGCACCACAGCCTCACAGCTCCAGCGACCCGGGTTCTGGGAACTGCCTGTGTGGAGTTTGCAAGTTCTCCCTGTGACCGTGTGGGTTTCCTCCGGGTGCTCCGGTTTCCTCCCACAGCCAAAGACTTGCAGGTTGATAGGTAAATTGGCCATTGTAAATTGCCCCTAGTGTAGGTAGGTGGTAGGAGAATTGAGGGAAGGTGGGGATGTGGTAGGAATATGGTATTAATGTAGGATTAGTATAAATGGGTGGTTGATGGTCGGCACAGACTCGGTGGGCCGAAGGGCCTGTTTCAGTGCTGTATCTCTCTATAACTGTAGATCAACTGCTCCCTTGAGAATTTCAGCTCCAACACTAATTAACAGGAAATTCCTGTAGTAAATATTACACAGGAGTCACTATGCCCCCAGAGTGCCGGGCTTAAAGGATGTGAGTGTACATGTTTTTCATGATTAAGGATGCAGCTGTGTCAAACTATGCTTTACTCTAGTGTGTAAGCCAATAATCAAATTGAGACCCTGTGTGGCTATAACAGGAGCGTCCCAACTGTTGCAGCTCAGGAACCATTTTTAATGTTATTAGTTCCCCCCCCCCCACCGTCCTGAAGGACCCTGTGCAACCCATGATATCTTTAACGCATTTCTAATTTCTCTTTTAACATGTGATAACATGTTCCAAAATGCTTTCCATACTATGCTTCTTCATTTTTATAATATAAAAACAGAAAGTGCTGGAAATAATAAGCAGGTCTGGCAGCATCTGTGAAGAGAGAAGCAGTTAACCTTTCAGGTCTGTCACCTTTACATTTTCTTCATTTTACGTTTTTTTCCTCATTGTAATGTTAGGCTCATCTGTTGCAGAGACTGCTCATGTAATTTATATATTCTTACCTTGCTGGGTCAGTATTGTCAATCGAAGATTATTTACCACCAGATCTTCCATGCTACTTTTTACAATAAATTGGAGAATATGCTGTTTAATAAGGACAGGATCATCTAATACATAATGCAGTATCCAGTTTCTAAAGTGCAGGTATGTGCCTTTAAGGCTCCAAGGAAATATTGCTGGCCATGACATTTGGCCCCGTAGCACTGCTGGTGTCATCGTTATGGAAGCCTAAAACTCATAAAATTTCGGCCAGGGCGCTTCCAGACACTTCTGGTGCAACCTGCACAGTACGTCCTGACTGTAAGGATGCTAGCGTGGGCGTGCCATTCTTACACCAGAAGCGTGTAGAGTGTACGGATCGTCATGTCAAACAGCCTCTAATGGTGAACTTGGCACATGATCTGCTATTTTAGACTGCGCAAGTCTTTTTTAAACCCTCTCTTAATCACTCCCAGATGAACATGCTTTCCGCTGCATGATTCCACCGCCCCCCCCCCCCCCCCCACCACCTCCAGCACTATTTAAAAGGTCTAATCATACAACTTTCAGGTGAGGTGCTTTTAACTTTCTTTTGCTGGTGCAGCATTAGTGGAAGTATTGTGGTGAGTGCTGTTGTAGGAGTTTGGAAAAAAATTTGGATTTACAAGGGTTTTGACAAGGTGGTCAGTGGAGCTGGAAGGCCTGTCAGGAGAAAACGTGCTTCAGTAAAAGGGGCGAAGATTGCAACGCCTCTTGGACTGCAGCATGACTTAGAAATGGAGCATAGGCAGCAGAGAGAGGAAGCTGTGTGCAGAGGAACCAGGAGGAGGGCTTTCAATAAAAGCCCCTACCCACCAAGGGTCTTTATGGAGCACTTCTCCTACCCCCACCTCTGCCAGGAGTATTGTTCAGCATCTGTGTTCCTGAAGGAGATGGTGATTTAACTATGCCACCTCCTACAATCCAATCTGAAGTACACAACAGGGCGAAGACAGCTCTGCTAGTGGCCATCAAGATGATCGTCTCCCTAAATTTCAATTTAGTGTGGATCTTTCCAGGCGGAAGCAGTAACATTAGCAACTTCTCACTGAAGAGTCACTGACCTGAAACGTTAACTCTGCTTCTCTCTCCACAGATGCTGCCAGACCTGCTGAGTTTTTCCAGCATTTCTTGTTTTTATCTCACTGTTCACTGTTCATCACTGCATCAGGGAGGTGACAGACACCCTGTACAGAAAGAGAAGGGACTTTATCATCTTCTCACAGACCAGAAGGAAGCTATAAGAGTGAGCACGTAGCTTTTCCAGGCCTGTGGGATTACCAATGATGCAGGATGCCATCGACTGCATGCAGGTGGCTCTGCAGGGCCCCACTTGTTAACGGGGTGATATTTCGTACCAGTCCATTAACATCCAGTTGGTGTGCAACCTTTCCCAGAAGATCCTGTTCGTGAATGCCCATGATCCTCACAGCAGACATGACACATTCATCTTGCGCCAGTCAGCCTTACCAGCCATCTTTGGCCCATCATGAAGAATCAGAGGCTGGTTGCTGGGTGACAAGAGATGTCTACTCTACACCTTGGTCATGACTTCCTTCCACCATGTGAGCACAGCATACCAACAATTGGAGGCATGCAGCCACCAGGTACACCATGGAGCAAAGTATCGATGTCCTGAAACAGCTGTTCCATTGCCTGGACTTCACAGAGGGGAGCCCTCTGCTACTCACTGGAGCATGTCTTCAGGTTCGTGATGGTCTTCTGCGTCGTCCAGTACCTTGCTTTCATGAAGGCCCAACCTTTGCCACCAGGCCTTCGGAGGTTACCTCAGGAGGAGGAGGAAGAAGGGAGGTGGCATCCAGAACCCTTTTACCCATGATGGGCTCTCCATGAGAGGATACAGAGACACCAGTTGCCCGAGATGTCATTCCCATGCTCCACAAATCCCCAACTTTCAATCCATCTGCCATGTACCATCTCAACATCCTTTTGGCAAAAATCCTGAAATAAAAGCTGCCAACAAAAAACCATTCCATAACCGCTTTATCCAATTTCTAATAATACAGACAAAACTGAATAATTCATCTCATTCCCTTTTTTGCGGATACCTTTGCCTGTCCTAGTGTTGTTATGCGGTGCTACCCCAGTGGCTGCAGCATGGCTATTGGGAAGACTGTGGATATCCTTGCAGGACGACCTCAAGCAGCTTTGGACCTGTCCATCTCGGCATGGCTGACAGCAATCTGGCTGGCTGGCTGAAAGGCAACAGCAAGGGCATGGCATGGTGACAGTGGTGGGAGGACAAATGGTGTCATCCTGAGAGAGGACAGCAGGTTTGTGCACTGCAGAGCTTCTAGGGCAGTGCCTCAGCAATCCTAGTAATCTGTTGGAGGGAAGATTGCTGTGAGAGCTCACGTGCCCCTTTGAGTCCTGGTATCTGCAGCCTTGATAGCAGCAGTCTGAACCTGCATGGCAACAAGCCTAGTTTGCACAGCAACTTCAGTCTGAGCTTCCACTGCAGCTCTCAGATGTTGGGTGGCTTCTGTCTGTGCTGCGCTGGAATCTGAGACATCAGCCACCAGATGCTGAATCATGGCTGGGTTACCCCAGTGCTGTCTTGGAATTGGTCACCACTTCCATGCTGGAAAGGATGGACTCTAAGCTCTGTGCTAAGCCTTGTGCCAAATTGAAGCCAGATTCCTCCATGCTCCTTGTCAGTGACAAGAGGCACTGTGGCAGGGCTGCCAATGTACCAAGCATCTTGGTATGCATGCCCATCAACATTCTCCTGTATACCACCCCATCAGAGTCCTCATCTGAGTCTGCAGTGGAACTCATCTGCGACCTCACCCTCTGGTGAGCCTGCACACAAACTATCCTTTCCCCTCCTGATCTGACTGCAGCCCACTTACCACATCCTGATCCCAACTCTATGCTACTAATTGGGTAGCTCTTTCAAAGAGCTGGCAGAGATGGGATGGGCCTAATGGTCTTCTTCTGTGCTGTATTATTTTATGAGAAGCAGGGAAGGTTTTGAGCTGAATGCTCTCTGAATTAAATTGTTGGAGCCGTAGCAACTTTTTTCATTTCAGAAATGTAATTGTGTGACTTCTTACCGCCAGGCTTTGTGGTGAACACAATGGGTGTTTCCAAAATTTGGTTTTCAGCTTTTCATTTTCAGTCGTCTTATCACCATGACCATCATAACCACTAGGGTTTGCATTTTCAACTTTACACTATGTACTGCAATATGTTTTGAAATAAAAATTTTAACTTCTTGATTGCCACTCAAGAGAATTGGTCATATCACAAACAAAAATGTAACTATTCCATGTTTAATATTTGTTTCAGTGTATGTTTCACTTTGTGGCTGCAGACATATTTGAACACAATGGCTAGCACTTGTAAAGGAATATTTAACCCACAGCAGGATTCAGTAGTAAAACCAGATCGCACCACTCATGGCTTCAGTCACTGCTGTCTTGCTCTTGTGAAAAATAAAAAGTGACTGAATACTTCCAATTGTATTAATTTTGTGCTGCAGCAGGATTTTTAATAATGTACATGACGTGTTGCAAACCTGAATTAAACACTAGTTTCTGAGGCATGACTGAAGTAAGGTAACAAACAAGCTTCTCTTTTCCCTTCAGTCCCAGCGATAAACCCCATCTGAAGCATTGCCTTTTTAAAAATTCATTCAGGGGATGTGGGCGTCGCTGGCTAGGCGATTATTTATTGCCCATCCCTAGTTACCATTGAGAAGGTGGTGTTGAGCTGCCTTCTTGAACCACTGCTGTCCATGTGGGGTAGGTACACCTGTAGTGCTGTTAGGAAGGGAGTTCCAGGATTTTGACCCAGTGACAGTGAAGGAATGGCGATATAGTTCCAAGTCAGGATGGCGTGTGGCTTGGAGGGGAACTTGCAGGTGGTGGTGTTCCTATGCATCTGCTGCCCTTGTCCTTCTAGGTAGTAGAGATCATGGGTTTGGAAGGTGCTGTCTAAGGAGCCTTGGTGCATTGCTGCAGTGCATCTTGTAGCTGGTACACACTGCTGCCACTGTGCATCGGTGGTGGAGGGAGTGAATGTTTGTAGATGAGGTGCCAATCAAGTGGGCTGCTTTGTCCTGGATGGTGTCGAGCTTCTTGAGTGTTATTGGAGCTGCACCCATCCAGGCAAGTGGAGAGTATTCCATCACACTCCTGACTTGTGCCTTGTAGATGATGAACAGGCTTTGGGGAGTCAGGAGGTGTTACCACAGGATAAAGGCCTGCTACCCGAACCAAACCCAATTGGACCCAACGACATGTGTTGGGGTCGGGTCGCTCTTCCGAATCTGGCTTTCAGGCTCAGGTCAGGAAGGGCCGGGTCTGGGTCCGGGTCCGGGTCGGACACACACAGTGCTACCTTTTGCTCTGCTGGGAGGAAAAGGGAAGTTGAGTAAGTAAGTGTCAAAATTTGAAAAGCCTGCCTGTGCTGGGAGTCCGGGACGTCAAGCAGGGAAACGTGCATCCGGACTCCACAGACTCTGAGTCTGCACAGTGAGCGAGTGAGCGTCTCTATGACGTCATCGTGTTAATGCTGCAGCTTCCTTCCATTCCATCCATCCAAAAGTGGTAAGTACAGTGAGTGCAGTATGGTCGGGTCGGGTGCGGGAGAAAATGGAAGGACTCTGGCCGGGTCGGGCTGGGGTCCGATGTGCTTCAGTCGGGTTCGGGTCGGGGGCTTATTTCCAGACCCAAGCAGGCCTTTACCGCAGGATTCCTAGCCTCTGATCTGTTCTTATAGCCACGGTATTTATATGGCTACTCCAATTCAGTTTCTGGTCAATGATAACCCCCAGCATGTTGATAGTGGGGG
Source organism: Heterodontus francisci (assembly GCF_036365525.1). Classification (NCBI taxonomy): domain Eukaryota; kingdom Metazoa; phylum Chordata; class Chondrichthyes; order Heterodontiformes; family Heterodontidae; genus Heterodontus; species Heterodontus francisci. The sequence goes on from NC_090413.1 coordinate 28,732,613, forward strand.
ATTCAGCGATTGTAATGGCATTGAATGTCAAGGGGAGATGGATATTGTCCTGGTCTTGCTGTATTTCTACACAGACTGCTTCAATATCTGAGGTGTCATGAATGGTGCTGAACATTGTGCAATCATCAGCGAACATCCCCACTTCTGACCCTATGACTGAAGGAAGGTCATTGATGAAGCAGCTGAAGATGGTTGGGCCTAGGACACTGAGGAACTCCTGCAGTGAGGTCCTGATGCTGAGATGATTGACCTCCAACAACCACAACCATCTTCCTTTGTGCTAGGTTCGACTCCAACCAGTGGAGAGTTTTGCCCCTGATTCCCATTGACTCCAGTTTTGCTAGGGCTCCTTGATGCCATACTCAATCAAATGCTGCCTTGATGTCAAGGGCAGTCATACTCACCTCACCTCTTGAGTTAAGCTCTTTTCACAGAGTCATAGAAAGTTTAAGGCACAGAAAGAGGCTAAAGGCCGGCTCGGGTCTGCAAATGAAACCCAATCCGCGCCCGACAGAACCACATCCGACCCGAGCCCGACCCGGCCCGGCCCGAGTGCTTTCATCTTTTTCCCGTGCCCGGCCCGACCCGACCATCAGTTAACCTAGCTTCCGTTTTTCACTTTGTTGCTTATCTGCACAAGCTTAAAACAACTGTAACTAAACAACCTTTCTAGTCCAAAAAGCACAATAACATTGGAGCCACGTACTGGAGGTAGTGATAGAGTGTGTCCGACCCAACCCGAGCCCGAATGCCGGACCCGGAAGAGCGACCCGACTGAAACCCGACAGATGTCGTCAGGTTCGGGTTGGGTAGCCATGCTCTAAAAGAGGCCACTTTGCCCATTGTGACCATGTTTGAACCAAGGCTGTAATGAAGTCTGGAGCTGAGTGGCCCTGGCAGAACCCAATCCGAGCGTCAGTGAGCAAGGTTTTGCTAAGCAAGTGCCGCTTGATAGCACTGTCAACGACACCTTACATCGCTCGACTGATGATTGAGAGTAGACTGATAGGGCGGTAATTGGCCGGGTTGGACTTGTCCTGCTTTTTGTGTGTAGGACATACCTGGGCAATTTTCTACGTTTCCGGGTAGATGCCAGTGTTGTAGCTGTACTGGAACAGCTTGGCTAGGGATGCGGCAAGTTCTGGAGCACAGGTTTTCAGTTCTATTGCCGGAATGTTGTCAGGGCCCATAGACTTTGCAGTATCCAGTGCCTTCAGTTGTTTCTTGTTATCACGCGGAGTGAATTGAATTGGCTGAAGTCTGACATCTGTGATGCTGGGAACTTCAAGAGGAGGCTGAGATGGATCATCAACTTGGCACTTCTGGCTGAAGATTGTTGCAAATGCTTCAGCCTTATCTTTTGCACTGATGTGCTGTGCTCCCCCATCATTGAGGATGGGGATATTTGTGGAGCCACCTCCTGCAGTTAGTTGTTTAATTGTCCACCACCATTCACGACTGGATGTGGCAGGACTGCAGAGCTTAGATCTGATCCGTTGGTTATGGGATCGCTTAGCTCTATCACATGCTGCATATGCAGTTTGGCACTCAAGTAGTCCTGAATTGTAGCTTCGCAAGGTTGACACCTCATTTTGAGGTACGCCTGGTGCTGCTCCTGGCATGCCCTCCTGCAGTCATCATTGAACCAGGGTTGGTCCCCTGGCTTGATGGTCATGGTAGTGTGGGGGATATGCCGGGCCATGTGGTGACAGATTGTGGTTGAGTACAATTCTGTTGCTGCTGATGGCCTACAGCACCTCATGGATGCCCAGTTTTGCATTGCTATATTTGTTCAAAATCTATCCCATTTAGTACGCTGATAGTGCCATACAACACGATGGAGGGCATCCTCAATGTGAAGACGGGACTTTGTCTCCACAAGGATTGTGCAGTGGTCACTCCTACAAGTGCTGTCATGGGCAAATGCATCTACGGCAGGCAGAGTAGTGAGGACGAGATCAAGTATATTCTTCCCTCTTATTGGTTCCCTCACCACCTGACGCAGACCCAGTCTAGCAGCTATGTTCTTTAGGACTCGACCAGCTTGGTCAGTAGTGGTGCTACCGCGCCACTCTTGGTGATGGGCATTGAAGTCCCCCGCCCAGTGTACATTCTGCGCCCTTGCCACCCTCAGTGCTTCCTCCAAGTGCTGTTCAACATGGAGGAGTACTGATTCATCAGCTGAGGGAGGGCGGCAGGAGGTTTCCTTGTCCATGTTTGACCTGATGCCATGAGACTTCATGGGGTCTGGAGTTGATGTTGGGGACTCACAGGGCAATTCCCTGCCGACTGTATACCACTGTGCCGCCACTTCTGCTGGGTCTGTCCTGCCGGTGGGACAGGACATACCCAGGGATGGTGATGACAGTGTCTGGGACATCGTATGTAAGGAATGAATCGGTGAGTATGACTTTGTAAGGCTGTTGCTTGACTGGTCTGTGGGACAGCTCTCCCAACTTTGGCACAAGGCCCCAGATGTTAGTAAGGAGGACTTTGCAGGGTCAACAGGGTTGGGTTTGCTGATGTCATTTCCGGTATCTAGGTCGATGCCGGACAGTCCGTCTGGTTTCAATAGGAGTACAGGTTGGTAGTGGCGTATAACACAGAAGATAAATTGGCTTCTCGTAATTAAATGTAAAGCTATATGAATACAAGGCTTCCAAACCAGATTTATCCTTTTTGCATTTCAGGAACAGTTTTATAACAGAAGTTGATGATGCTGAATATTGCATAACTTTGCCAGTAGCGTGTCCCTGTTGGTTACAGACTGTTTAGAACTGCACAAAATAGCTATTCAAATCTTTTTTTGGATGTTGGTTTTGCTGAGTGCTAGTAACCATTTGTAAGTGAGTTGTTGCTTGGCATTAAATCTATTTTTTGCAGTTCCACTGAGTCTCAATAGCTGCCGGAAAAGGTTTGGTTTTATCACCTCTCATGAATCATTACACTGAAATACCAACATCAAGGCTTTCAAACTGCAGTTATGACCTCTGAAAGGATTGCAACAATGACTCTACATTAACACCCATCTCTGTCTGTGCATCTGTTTCTGTGACTGTGGCCTTACCTATCTCTGTCTGCTCTACTTCTCGTTCTCTACCTATCTCTATAAGAATGTGTAAGAGGGAATTTGTGTTCACAATGGTGAGTACATCCTCATAACAGAGAGGTGACACTGCAGGGTAAAGTCAAATAAAATAGCAATTCAAAAAGGCTGATAAGGAGTTAACAATTAGAAATGTTCTAAACAAGCATGGTCTGCAAGAATTGACAGAAAATCTTATTTAAATTGTGAATTTGATTATTTTAAGGATCCCTTATGTGCACATACTAAAACAATCTAACACATTAGTTTACCTCAAGCTTTACTTGTTGATGCATGCCTGAGAGGTCAGCTGAGCATGAGAAAATTGAAATATGGCATGCAACAATACAAAGAGCAACTGAAAATCTCCCTTGTAATACTGAAAGAAGCATAGAAGCATTTTTTCCCACGCCAGGCACCAATGACTGCTGCTCTACTAAAGACTTAAACAGGTTTCCTGTTAGTTCTTGTCATCCAAATGTATTTGAGGTATTTCCAAGTAAAACATACTATGTTTTCCATACCACCCTGAGACATTTGGATTATTGCTGCCCCCAAAAGGACCCTTAATCTGTTGTTCTTAAGATAGTATTTAATGCCAATCTCTAGTTGCTGTCAGGATGCTAAGAGTCAAGCATATAGGCTGGATTTTCAGCCCCTGCTGGGACCTGGATTGGAAGCAGCTGGGAGCTAAAAATAGCCCCGCCATCCAGTGTGCCTGTTCCCCAGCTCCATCCCGCCTCTGGTCCCCCATGAAAATCACAATATAAACTGTTTCCCTTTGGTGGCGGGTTTAGAACCTGGAAACAGTTCCAACCTCTGTTGCCCGCCACCAGAAGGAAAATCCTTCCTATAGTGTAGAACCAGTTGGGTTTTTATAACAAACTGGCAGATTTCATGCTCACGTTCTGGTATCTTCCCATATTGGATTCAGTTCTACAACTTGCCATTGGTGGGATTTGAACTCAGGACCACTAGTGTACGAGTCCAGTATCAAAGCCACTAGACCAGAGGTTCCCAAACTGGGAGTTGTTAGTTTATTAGGGTGTGTGTGGAGGGTGTGTTGGTTAAAAATGAGAGTCAGCATTACAACCTTGCATAGCCAGAGGAGGGACATCATGGGACGAAACTTAAAGGAAAGTGCCAACAAGTCATCTGACTAGCCTGGCCAATATACAACTGAATCTTGGTGGGCGTTTGTGGGGGAAGGATCATATCATGGACCAGGCTACAGATCTGTGGTTGGGAGGGGTCGGATCAGATCACAGGGCAGGCTACAGATCCAGGGTTGGCGGGAGTGTTGGATCAGATCGTGGGGCGGACTACAGATCGAGGATTGGCAGGGTTGCATCATATTGTTGGTTGGGCCGTAGCCCTGGGAACTCAACAAGCAGCAGATAAATTTAAATCGGGCTTCCAATTGCACTGTGGGAGCTGGATTTAAATATGTTAATGAAATGTCTCCGATCGCCAAGATGGAACACATGCACGGCTTGCTACCCACCGCTGTAAAAATGGCGACAGGAGGGTTGGGTACGTCTTCCCCCTTTTTAGAGTTAATGTATGTAAATCAAGGTAAGTAAGATAATAGTCGTTTGGTAGTACAGAACTTGGGTATTGCTGAAAACAGACATTTGTCGAAACTTTTCGTCTTGCACTCCTCAGGACAAAGCACAAGAATACCAATGTAAGGGAAGCAACAAATTTATACTATATGAGAAGAGAGTGCTGATTGGTTGGCAAGTGGATTCTGATTGGTAGAGGTGTTGCCACGGGGAATGCACCAGTTTATGATGACTGACAGTTAATTGCCAAGCTTTGTTTGAAATTTAAACCAGGCAGCTTGACTTTGATTGGTCAAGGCATTGCCTTGAGGAATGAACCAGCGAATGGCTGACACTTATTTTGTTTAGCTGATACAGGCACAATGTGTGTACATGTTCTTTCTGTCAGCAAAGAATAGGGCCCTGTGTATTAATGAATGTAGCTTCCAATATGTGCAACTGCGCAACACTGCAAGCCCGACTGACAAACTCAAAACACAGCGTCCGACAGTAGATGTGATTCTGTGTGTGGACAACATTTGCTAAATAATTCTCAGTGTGCTAAGAATTATGCTGACAACCAATTTAAGATTGTCAGTCGGGCTCGCAGTGTGGCACATTTGCGCGTACTGGAAGTTACATATATTAATGCACAGGGCCCTATTCTTTGCAGACAGAAAGAACATGTAGACACATTGCACCTGTTTCAGCTAAACAAATTAAGTGACAGCCATTCGCTGGCTCATTCCTCAGGGCAATGCTTTGACCAATCAGAGTCAAGCTGCCTGGTGTAAATTTCAAACAAAGCTTGGCAATTAACTGTCAGTCACCATAAACTGATGCATTCTCCATGGCAACGCCTCTACCAATCAGAGTTCACTTGCCAACCAATCAGCACTCTCTTCTCATATAGTATAAATTTGTCGCTTCCCTTACATTGGTGTTCTTGCAATTTGTCCTGAGGAGTGCAAGATGAAAAGCTTCGACAAAATGTCTCTGTTTTCAGCAATACTTGAATAAGATAATGTAAAACATGTGGGGACTGAATGGAAGAGCATGTGCACAGGTAACTGTGAAACAGCTTATGCTGAGGTCAAAAACAAAACCGAATAGGAGCATTTAAGGGATTTGATCCAGTGACACTCCATTCCATTCCATTGTCTCAGATGATCTTTGTATAACATTGACCGTTGTTTAAAATTTCTTTGTAGCTTTTTGAAAAACCCATTTACAATTTAAACCATTAACTACCTCATGTTAACAGGGCACAACCTAACTGTCTCTTAGTTTTACCTTTTATTCCTCCTTTATGTTTTGCTCAGTGCTGTAAATTTGTCTTCCTGTTTCCAATTCTGACACAAGTCTACACCCAAAACATTATCCTCTTTTCTGTTTCAGAATCTGAGGATCCTGTTATGCATTTCCAGTAATTTCTACTTTTGTTTCAGTGTTCTTTTTATATGCAGAATGGGGATCACTTGGTCCTTCTTTGTTCTATAGAATGGGAACAGTTTGGAGTGAATGAAGATTGTGCAACTAAGCATAACTCTTAAGTGATATGCAAAGATATTTTAATAACCAAGAAAAGTATTACAGTCAAGTTACACCTTTGAATTAAAAGTGAGAGGCTCAGGCTTTGCAATACTATGTTTTGTTTTGGCATTTCACTCTCAATGCCCTATGACCACATATGTCATTTAGTATTTCACACCTTGCAGCCATCGCCTTCACACAACAACACCCAGGCTTAGCATTCACACTTACAATATCGCTGTTCTATGCAAAATATGTAAAAATAGTGAGCACATTAATAGCACATTAATATGGTGGGGAAAGTCTTTGCTCGAGTCGCTCTGAACAGGCTCCAGAAGCTGGCCGAGCGCGTCTACCCTGAGGCACAGTGTGGCTTTCGTGCAGAGAGATCGACCGTTGACATGCTGTTCTCCCTTCGTCAGATACAGGAGAAATGCCGTGAACAACAGATGCCCCTCTACATTGCTTTCATTGATCTCACCAAAGCCTTTGACCTCGTCAGCAGACGTGGTCTCTTCAGACTACTAGAAAAGATTGGATGCCCACCAAAGCTACTAAGTATCATCACCTCATTCCATGACAATATGAAAGGCACAATTCAACATGGTGGCTCCTCCTCAGAGCCCTTTCCTATCCTGAGTGGCGTGAAACAGGGCTGTGTTCTCGCACCCACACTTTTTGGGATTTTCTTCTCCCTGCTGCTTTCACATGCGTTCAAGTCCTCTGAAGAAGGAATTTTCCTCCACACAAGATCAGGGGGCAGGTTGTTCAACCTTGCCCGTCTAAGAGCGAAGTTCAAAGTACGGAAAGTCCTCATCAGGGAACTCCTCTTTGCTGACGATGCTGCTTTAACATCTCACACTGAAGAGTGCCTGCAGAGTCTCATCGACAGGTTTGCGGCTGCCTGCAATGAATTTGGCCTAACCATCAGCCTCAAGAAAACAAACATCATGGGGCAGGATGTCAGAAATGCTCCATCCATCAATATTGGCGACCACGCTCTGGAAGTGGTTCAAGAGTTCACCTACCTAGGCTCAACTATCACCAGTAACCTGTCTCTAGATGCAGAAATCAACAAGCGAATGGGAAAGGCTTCCACTGCTATGTCCAGACTGGCCAAGAGAGTGTGGGAAAATGGCGCACTGACACGGAACACAAAAGTCCGAGTGTATCAGGCCTGTGTCCTCAGTACCTTGCTCTATGGCAGCGAGGCCTGGACAACGTATGTCAGCCAAGAGCGACGTCTCAATTCATTCCATCTTCGCTGCCTCCGGAGAATACTTGGCATCAGGTGGCAGGACCGTATCTCCAACACAGAAGTCCTCGAGGCGACCAACATCCCCAGCTTGTACACACTACTGAGTCAGCGGCGCTTGAGATGGCTTGGCTATGTGAGCCGCATGGAAGATGGCAGGATCCCCAAAGAGACATTGTACAGCGAGCTCGCCACTGGTATCAGACCACCGGCCGTCCATGTCTCCGCTATAAAGACGTCTGCAAACGCGACATGAAATCCTGTGACATTGATCACAAGTCGTGGGAGTCAGTTGCCAGCGTTCGCCAGAGCTGGCGGGCAGCCATAAAGACGGGGCTAAAATGTGGCGAGTCGAAGAGACTTAGTAGTTGGCAGGAAAAAAGACAGAGGCGCAAGGGGAGAGCCAACTGTGCAACAGCCCCGACAAACAAATTTCTCTGCAGCACCTGTGGAAAAGCCTGTCACTCTAGAATTGGCCTTTATAGCCACTCCAGGCGCTGCTTCACAAACAACTGACCACCTCCAGGCGCGTATCCATTGTCTCTCGAGATAAGGAGGCCCAAAAGAAAAAGAAAAAGAAAGAATGTAAAAATAGTGAGCACATTAATAGATGAAATAGTTTTACCTCAGGTCTGCAATGTCCAAGTGTGTTGCATAGTGTGGCATTCAACCTTATAGGTCAAGAATATCCCAGCTTCACTTTCTGGATTGTGCTCACTTCGCTGTCTCAGCTGACTTGGTAGCAGGGGAGGCCACTATTGGGTGTGCATCCCTGGGTGACGGAAAGGATAATTAGTCAGGATTTCCGCTCCTGATTGTTAACTCCTGTTGGAAAGTGATTCGGCCTCAGATGACCCCATGTACAAGTACTTTGGGCTTAATTTTGGGCCCTGCTGAGGTCGGGATCGGAGGTGGACAGGCGCCGAAAAGACCAGCAATGACAGGTGTGCCAATTTCCCGGCACTGGCGATGTTCACAAGGACAGGGGTGGGGCGGGGTTGCAGAGTGATGGTGGGCTGGAATGCGATCCCACCACATCCCCCCTTTAAGGCCAAATAAAGTGTTTTCCGAGCTCAGTAAGAGCTTGTTAACGGGAGGTATTGAGAGTTTCATGAGAGCGCAATGGGCTACATGCGCTGCCTGGGGCAGACACGGTGAAAAGAGATGGGTACAGAGTCGGAGTCAGTCATGGCTGCTCAGGGAATTAGCACAGAGCCATAAAAATTGAAACAACGCACAGGGGAACTCGGACAATGGTAGACAGATGATCTTGGCGCTGCATAGGTGTCTGGCACAGTTGGCGGTGAGCATTTGGGCTGTGTAGGGGGTCCTCACTCTTCTGGCTTCACAGGGGCAGAAGAGCAGGGGGCAAAGCTGTGAAGGACAATTGGACAACCAGCTGAGCACAAGGAAGGCAGCATCTGGCAATGGGGGCACGACTCCCGGGTTTTGGGCTCAGTGGCAATGAGGGGCAGCACCTTCCACAGGAAAAGCAGTGTCTGGGACTCAGAGGGCAGGGGAGAGGAACGAGGACCTAGAAGGAGGCCACACCCTCTTCCCACCCCACATGGGATGTATCAGTGAAGATGGAGCTACCTGGAGATGACTGAAGCCCAGTGCCGCAGGAGACTGCGACTCTCCAGGCAGATGGTTACAGACAGCTGTTCCCTTGTTGTCGAAGACCTCATACCTCACAGCACTGGTCCCTAATGACTGCCAGTGGCCTTCAAAGTCACTGTGGCCTTGAATTTCTTTGCTCCTGACTCTTTCCAATAATCATCTGCGGACTTTGATGGCATTTGAAAATGGCTGCATTCCACTGCAGCTCATAGGTCACAGATGCCCTCATTGCCAGAGCTGGACAGTACATTCATTTCATGACAGACGAGGCCTTGCAGACACAAAGGGCATTGGGCTTCACTGCCGTCGCAGGATTTCCCCAGGTGCAGGCTATCATGATTGCACCCATGTGGCCATCAAGGCACCCAGTGACAAGCCAGTGAGATTCATGAACTGGAAAAGCTTCCAATCCCTCAATGTTCAGGTGGTCTGCAACTACAACAAGAGTTTCCTCCATGCGTGTACTGATGCTTCTGGCAGCTGCCATGACTCCTTCATCCTCTGCTAGTCCAGGCTGCCGCAGATCTTCACTCCAACCCCAAAGTGCATGGTTGGGTCCTAGGGGACAAGTGATATCCCTTGAAGAGATGGCTACTCACCCTTCTATGACAGCCCTAGGCAGAGGCACAGAGGCGATACAACCAATGCCACCTGTTCACTAGCTCCACCATTGAGCAGGCCATCAGGCTTCTGAAGATGTGATTCCAGTGCCTAGACCAGTCAGGTGGCACTCTCCAATACACTCCTGCAAGGACCTCGGTCATTGTGGTGGCTTGCTGTGCTCTCCATAACATGGCCCTCTAGAGAGGTGTGAATCTTGAGGATGGTGAGGCCTTGGAACCACATAGCTCATTGGAGGAAGAGGAGGAGCAGGAGATGGGAAGAGGAGGAATTGGAGGCTGAGGGGAAGGTTGCAGAACACTGAGGTGCTCCAGCTGCAGAGGGAGGTGGATGGGCGTAGCGCGTGGCACGATGGTCTCTGCAGAATGCCATGAATGTCAGGGATCATTTGATGCAGGAACGTTTCAGCTGAGCCCCTCTGATCCAGGATGAAGGGCATGCTATGGACATTAGCCTGAGGTACCTGTGTTAACACATCCATGCAAGACCCCACCTCTAATCTCTTACTGCCAGTGAAGGATGCAGATCTGACCCCAAGCTGTTCCCTTACTGTGGAGGGACCCTTGATTTCCTGCACCACCTCATACCACTTTTCTTGTCATGTCAGCAATAAAAAGAGTTTCAGATGTGTGACTTAAAGTGTCATTATTTATACAGTGCAAAGAAATGGACATTATGCTCAGAGACAGTAAGAAGACACCCCGGTGACCCACTCAGTGCTCCATGGTATGCAGTAGCTTCTGTGCTTGGCCAGTTCTATGTAGTCTGGGAGTAGGTGGAGGCAGCTTGCTCACTTGTCTCTGCTGGTGGCTGAGATGCATGTGGCTGTCATCCTCATTGTGGAGATGCCTTTGGGGTAATATCCAGAGGCTGCTGGACCTGCATCATTGCTGGGGAAGCCTCCATCATTTGGCCCCACCAGTCACCCACTGTCAGAGGAACCGAGGGCTGACAGCCTCATCCTCCTCCGTGACATCCTCAGCCCTTGCCAGGCGCACCTGATGCCTGTAGGGGGACACCAGTTGGGACTCACTGGCATCCTATCCAAACATCTCTGTGCCAGCAGTGCCACTGACTGCTCCAGACTACAAATCCGATGCATGCCAGTGCACAGCTCCTGCATTCACTCAGACTAATGCTGTGTATGACTCTCTATAAGGTTGACCACTCTCTCAGTAGAGGAGCTCATGCGCTCATAGCCCTGAGTAATGGTGGTGCACATGAGTTGGATGGACTCCTCCATCCTCAGCCCATGACCCTGTACTGCATCAGGGAACTGTGACATGTGGGAGCACATCTCCTGCTGCTGTTCCAGGTAGCGCCTCCTTTTTTGTGACTCCTGAGGCCCGACATCTGAGCCGAACTGAGCAGGGCTATGTCTGTCCTCTCTCTGCCTCTGGCACCTCCACCTGCCCACTCGTGCTGTGCTCCTTACCTGCAATAGACACTGTACGTGTGCGCGGATCAACAGAGGTGAGAGTATCTGCACTGGTGAATGGTGCACTTGTAAGGTGTGATGGTGCCTCTGCTGCTTGGGAGTGAGAGGGTCTCTGTGGTTGAATGTCTATATGTTTTGGAGACACAAGAAAAGATAATGAGAGCTAGCCTTGGAGAGCAGAAGTCTCTGCAGTACTGAGGCTTCCCAGTGCAAATCAGTGTTTGGCATGCTGTCGGATGTGGTGGAGTGCAGTGCACCCCCTCAAAGCAGTGCCCACTGAAATCACCATCTGCACCATGACTGCCCATTTTATTGGGGCCATCTTCCTCCTGGTCAGCGATCCTGGTAATCTCTATTGCTCAGTCATCCATGGGAGTAATGACATGAAAGTAGGCAACACCTCCTTCTGTTTGGCCCTCTCCCGTACATCGTGTGCGAATTTTTTCTGCATAGGAAAATGACAAAGTGACATCGCTGTGCTGTATGGCCATTGGTAGCTGCTCCTATTCATTAGCAGTTGCATGTCTCAATGGTGACAGTTCCTCAGCATCATTATAGCTCTGAGCCATTCTGAGGGGTCTTTAAGTGCCTTGGGCATGCATCCTTCCCATGTTCAGGAGCAGCATACACCCCAAGGCGCCTCAATCTGTGTGTCTGCTGGAGGGTGAATACCCGGGAACCTTTCCTGAGGGTTGATTATGCCATTCACCTTGCCAGAGTGCATGAGGTCTGAACCGATACCGGCACTGGATCCAGTATTAACGTGTTACACTTCTGCTGCTCACAGTCGCTATGTCCTGCCAGCCCTGCTTTGTTTGTGCAAGTGGCCTCCTCGTCCAACCCTGGGGGAAGAGAACCTCCCTCCTCTTGCTGATAGCCTCCAACATAAGGCAGAGGTAGTAGATTCTTGATAAGCAAGGGGGTGAAAAGTTATTTGGGGTAGGCAGGAATGTGGAGTTGAGGTTACAATCAGATCAGCTATGATCTTGTTGAATGGCGGAGCAGGCTCGAGGGGCTGAGTGGCCTACTCCTGCTCCTTTTTCGTATGTTCGTATCTGTAAAATTCATTAAATGTTTATATCTGACGATTGTTGCTTTAATTTTTACATCCTAATGAATGGAATGTGAGTAATAACAGAATAGACTAATTCTAGTCCAACTGGATGCCTTGCAGCAAATAAAATGTAGCAACCTCCTGCACAGCTCTGTGACTCCTGTTCACCTAGCACCAACTCCTGATCACTCACTACACACTGGATAGTGCTCCGAAACCCGTACACCCGACACACACCTACCCAACACTCGCTACACACTGTATAGTGCTCCGAAACCCGTACACCCGACACACACCTACCCAACACTCGCTACACACTGTATAGTGCTCCAAACCCACCCATTAGACTTAATGGGCTTGCAGGCGAGGGTGTGAATTTACCAGGACCAAGCAGTGATAGAAATAAAGACAGCCTTTACACCTTAACAAATAACTCAAACTTTAAGAATCATCATCAAATAATCTCAAATACTCACTATTAATAACCAGTTACCTACCAGGAGCTGGTCACACAGGGCGGCACAGTGGCGCAGTGGTTAGCACCGCAGCCTCACAGCTCCAGCGACCCAGGTTCAATTCTGGGTACTGCCTGTGTGGAGTTTGCAAGTTCTCCCTGTGTCTGCGTGGGTTTCCTCCGGGTGCTCCGGTTTCCTTGCACATGCCAAAGACTTGCAGGTTGATAGGTAAATTGGCCATTATAAATTGCCCCTAGTATAGGTAGGTGGTAGGGAAATATAGAGACAGGTAGGGATGTGGTAGGAATATGGAATTAGTGCAGGATTAGTAGAAATGGGTGGTTGATGGTCGGCACAGACTTGGTGGGCCGAAGGGCCTGTTTCAGTGCTGTATCACTAAATAAATAAATAAATAAATAAAAAGTAGCCAGGAAACGGTGTGTCGCTTTTTTGGCTCAATTGAGGAAATATGGAATGAGAGGCACTCCAGGAGGCCAAAGAAGAAGAAGAAAGAAGAAGAAAAATAGACAACTGATTGCTCTCATTTTCACAAAAATAATCATGAGAACTTGAATTCAGATAGGCATTGTGAAACTGAAAGACTGCATACCTTGGATGGGAGAATGCAGTAAGTTTGAGGTTGCTGTTGTTTCCTACATAGCAGGAGCAGTGTTTTAATTTACTTTTAGAGTGTAGTCCAAGCAAGCTCACACCAAGTTTAGCTGTAAATTGATTACATATTTATGTGGTTTCATATTGTTAAATCTGACATAGGTCACGGTCTCCAAACTGAAGAACACATTCAGAAATTTCTTATTTTCTCATTGCTATGACTCATTTCTCTCAATAGTAAAAGTCCCTGTTCCCCTGCACGACATCTTGAAATGGCTTCTTTAACTTTTTGTGGTTTTTCTGTGAACATTGTCCGCTTCTAGGCAATTGTTCAGTCAGAGGCTGGTATGAAAATTTGAAATTTATGATCAAGCCATCTTTAATAGAAGGAATTGTGGTAAGAGTCTGCAATATGGAGACCAATAGGATGTGGATGAGGATATGAATGAGATGAAGTAAACATATGGCACTGTATCATCCCATCACCTAATCAAAACATTCACCTGAGAGCTCATTCACAGTGGCTGGGGTTTTCTGGGTAGGACCAAGGTGTCACTGCCGTGATTGAAAGCAGGTGCCACAGTCGCTTGCAAGTTGATCCACCAATGGAAAGAAATCTGTTGCTGACTGGTCCCAGAACGGAGGCAGGCAGTAAGGCAGCACCACGGTGTTAAGTGACAATGCTGGAGGTGCTGGTGTCATATTTAAAATGCTGCCAGTACTCTCTGAATATAGCTGCTGCCCTGATTGGACCCCATTGAACTCAGTGCAGCCCTGCTAATGAAAGAAGCCCTATTGCTGACTGAAGCAGGCATTCTGAAGGCCTCAAGAAAGAGGTAGTTTTAGGGATGGCAGAAGGAAGATCCCGGGTAGCCCCACAGTTCAGTGATAACTTCCTGAAGGTTCTCCTCCAGGCTGCTTAGGAAAGGCGGGAGGAAGAAGGGTCACTGACCCGAAACGTTAACTCTGCTTCTCTTTTCACAGATGCTGCCAGACCTGCTGAGTGGTTCCAGCATTTCTTGTTTTTATAACAGGAGGAGGGGACTGCCTTGCTTGACCAAGCAAGCCTGGATGGAGATCGGAGAAGGTCAGCAGCTGTGGGGTCGTCTGGAGAACATGGCTGCAGTGCCACAAGTGCCTGAGTGACCGTATTTGTTCCACTAGGGTGAATACTCCACATCTTGCTTCCTTTAGGGGCTTACAAATGGCAATATGCAAGGGTGAGGTTGGTGGAAAGGGATTACCCACTCAGTTGGTGGCAATGGGGTCAGGCTGCAGCAGATCCTGTAAAAGGAATGGCTGCATCTCAGTTAACGGGTGCTCGTCTGTCAGTGTTGACTGCAGCAATGTCGCTCCAGGAGGTATTCGTGTGCCCCCATCATGGACAACTAAGCTGCCACCTGCTTAGGTGTTGTGCCTGTCTTTGTTGGGCAACTAACGTGTTTTTACTACTGTAAAAATGCCAACGAAAGGGCCCAGAATGGCAGCAGGGTGTCCTTTCTTGCCGTCCTTATACTAATGGAAGAGGAGGCTCTGGATTTGGCAGGGCAGCATGGCAACCATTCCATCACACACAGTGAGACACAAGTGCGGTCGATCACAGAATTGTTACAGTGCAGAAGGAGGCCATTCCGTCCATCATGCCTGCACCGGCACTCCTAATGAGCATTTTACCTGGTTCCATTCCCCCACCTTCTCCCCATAACCCTGCACATTGCTCATTTTCATATAACAGTCTAATTCCCATTTGAATGCTTCAATTGAACCTGCCTCTACCACACTCTCAGGCAGTGCATTCCTGACTTTAACCACTCACTGCGTGAAAAAGATTTTCCTCATCGCTTTTGCCTCTTTTACCAATTACTTGAATCTGTGCCCTCTCGTTCTCAACCCTTTCATGAGTGGGAACAGTTTCTCTCTGTCTACTCTGTCCAGACCCCTCATGATTTTGAATACCTCTATCAAATCGCCTCTCAGCTTTCTCATCTCCAAGAAAAACAGTCCAACTTCCCCAATCTTTCTTCATAACTGGAACCATTCTTGTGACTCGTTTCTGCACCCTCTCTAATGCCTTCACATCCTTCCTAAAGCACGGCGTCCAGAGCTGGATGCAGTAGTTTAGAGATGCAGCACTGAAACAGGCCCTTCGGCCCACCGAGTCTGTGCCGACCAACAACCACCCATTTATAGTAACCCTACGTTAATCCCATATTCCCTACCTCATCCCCACCATTCTCCTACCACCTACCTACACGAGGGGCAATTTACAATGGCCAATTTACCTATCAACCTGCAAGTCTTTGGCTGTGGGAGGAAACTGGAGCACCCAGCAGAAACCCACGCAGACACAGGGAGAACTTGCAAACTCCACACAGGCAGTATCCAGAACTGAACCCGGGTTGTTGGAGCTGTGAAGCTGCGGTGCTAACCACTGCGCCACTGTGCCGCTGACGCTGAACTTGTGTCTATTAAAGGCTGGCTGCCCGATCCAAACCCGACGGGACCCGACGACGTGTTGGGTTCGGTTTGGGTTGCACTTCCAGGTCCGTTATTTGGGCATGGGTTGGGCCGAGTCAGACACACTCAATCACAGGTAAGTGGCTCCAATGTTAATTTAATTTTTGGACTAGAAAAGTGGTTTTGTTACAGTTATTTTAAGCTTGTGCAGATCAGCAACAGGTGTTGTACCTCTCCTCTGCATCCATCTTTAGGTTCCTCACAGGAGTTCCTAGCCATCTCTTTAATGGGTAGCCCTTGTCACCCTGTATCCAACCTTGAAGGTACGTGGGGGGATGGAAACGCTCAGGCACCTGGGAGTGCCTGAGTATGTATGCATGACTGCTTCCAGGGTACTGAGCACACACCTGCAGCATCCATTGGTGGTGGTTGCAGACCAATGGACATTGATAGAACGGAAGCCCTTTTTGTTGATGAAGACTGCTGGCTGGCCTGTTGGAGCCTTGATGGGCCCATGCATGCAGTCGATCACACCCTGCACCTGGGGGAATCCAGCGATGGTCCTGAATCCTATGGCTCTTTCAGCTTGACTGTCTGGTTCAGTGCGATAATGGATCTATTGGATGGCCCTCCTGAAGAGGGCATCGGTCGCTGCCTTGATGCAATGATGTGCCACAGACTGGAAATTCCCACACATATTTCCTGTGGGTCCCTGGAAAGAACCAGAGGCGTAGAAGTTCAGCGCCAGGGTGACCTTCATTGCCACTGACATCGGGAGGTCACCACACCATCGGGGCTCAGCTTGTCTGCCATCATGGCACATAGATCTGTGACAGCCTCTCTGGAGAGGCTCAGTCTTCGGCGACTCTGCCACTCAGACATTTGAAGGTAGCTCATCCTCAGTCTGTAGAACCTCGCTGCAGGGGAGAACCTCGTTGCCCTTTGCACCCTTCACCCGCTTCCCCAGCCCAAGCCCGCCTCTCCAGTTGACCATAAGGTTGCTGCTGTCCTGCTGCCTGTAGCTGCAGTTCTCTCCCTCTCAGTTGCTCATCCTCATTAGAGGACCCACCTCCTGAATCCGTGATGCACATGGCAGGTGGCACTTTCTGTCTCCAGGGCCTCCCACCCAGACGCTTCTTCCAACCACCCCAACCTACCCCTCTTCTTCCCCTTTAAATTCACACAAGTGCTAGTTGGTAGATGGCACTCTGGCGTCTTGTCCCCCAAAGCCCTGGCACCTTACCCCCATCCCCCAACAGCAAGATATGATGCCTGTGCTTCTCTAACCTTTGTGATAAGGCACACTGCCGCACCTGACGGCTGCCAAGTGAAGCCAGAACTGACCTGCCACCTCTTTGCCACCTTCATATACCTGCCGGGGCTCTGATGCCATGGCCCCCATGGACTTTCCATAATATTCGAACAAGCCCATAAAATAGTATTCTGTTGGAACTTTAATTGGCTCAATTCCCTTTTTGTTGGGTTGGGGCATCCTTTCGTCCTGTCACACTGCTCCTCGCAAAATCTGGAACTGACGTGATGATGTCATAGTTCTCTTCCGATGCTTTCCCAGGCGATTCCAGCCAGTGTTTCTGGGAGCATTTTGGGGATTTCCCATTGGGCGATCTGCTTTGAAGATGATACTTTGTCTTCATTTGTCTGCTGGAAAAATTGTTATTGCGTTTAGTTTCAGTCAGGGATAATCCTGGAAATTCAGGGCTAGAAAGAACTTCTGGCCTTGCCTGAGAGTTCGGCAACAGGATAAGAGAATTCTTGTCACATCGGTAATGGAAGAGAATGCTGATGCACTTTCTATCTTCCCTCCCTTTTATAATATATTTCAATTTCTAATTTCTCTTCTGGCCTCTCTGGGTTAAGATTCATTTTTTCCAAACTCCAGAAGGGAATGTGGCCTGATTCCTGGCCTTTCAATATTTCTTTAATCTAGTTGGTGGAAGCTGTTCGAGTACTTATAGTGGAGGGCCCTGACTTTCTCTTCTTGCATGGACTTTGGATGGAAACTCACTGATGATTCATGGGCAGGATCCCTTGGGTCTGAGTACACCATGAATTCCTCATTCATGTTTTTTATTCAAATATGCCTTATGCACAACTTAGCGCATGTCACAGGAGATGTTTTAGTATCAACTATGGCAATTCCTGGCCAGCTTTATTTCACGTCACAAAGAGGTTCCTCAGTACATATTTACTGATGTTTCTGTCCCAGTGACAGTACATTCTCTGTTTGAGCAGCTTCTCTATGTTTCACACCTTTTCCCTTTCACTGAGTCTGGTGCCATCATCAGCCACCATTCGCTTACATTCTGGAATTCTCTTCTTCGATTCCTTTGATTTATCATCTGTTTTCCTTCCTTCAAACCTATCTCTTCGAATGTACTTATGGTCACCACCACTAATGCCTACCCCTGCTCATTGGTCATCGCTTCCCATGGTAACTTTTGGGATGGTCACTGAAAGTTAGTGTACAAATGTAACCTGATGTTTTCTTTGTCCCTAGTTTCAGTAAAACAGCCATGCTACCCATCCCTTCTCCTGACTGAGAAATGGCACATAGTGTAGGGTAGATGAGTTTATGTAAATGGAGATTCTATTTTAATATAACAGAATCACGGAATTATTACAGTGCAGGTGGCCATTCGATCCATCATGTCTGCACCGGCTCTCCAGAAGAGCAATTCACTCAGTTCCATTCCCCTGCCTTCTCCCCATAACCTTATACATTCTTCCTTTTCACATAACAGTCTAATTCCCTTTTGAATGCTTCAGTTGCACTTGCCTCTACCACACTCCCAAGAAGTGCATTTCAGACCTTAACCACTCGCTGCGTGAAAAGGTTTTTCCTCGTGTCGTTTTTGTTTCTCTTATTAAATACTTTAAATCTGTGCCCTCTCGTTCTCGATCCTTTCACGAGTGGGAACAGTTTCTGCCGATCTACTCTGTCCACACCCCTCATGATTTTGAATACCTCTATCAAATCACCTCTCAGCCTTCTCTTCTCCAAGGCAAACAGTCCCAACTTCTCCAATCTATTTTCATAACTGAAGTTCCTCATC
This sequence comes from Heterodontus francisci, assembly GCF_036365525.1. NCBI lineage: Eukaryota > Metazoa > Chordata > Chondrichthyes > Heterodontiformes > Heterodontidae > Heterodontus > Heterodontus francisci. The sequence goes on from NC_090413.1 coordinate 28,751,361, forward strand.
CCTGGAACCATTCTCGTGAATCTTTTCTGCACTCTCTCCAATGCCCTCATGTCTTTCCTAAAGTGAGGCGCCCAGAACTGGATGCAATACTCCAGCTGAGGCCGAACTAGTGACTTATACAAGTAACAAAGTCCAAAGTAAGCACAAGCTAACTTTCTCATTCCTGATATCATTCTACAAAAGGCTCATGGAACTGAAGTGATCCTCTGATGACAGTTTGCTCCTGGGAGAGAGCTGCTGCTTCCTGCATATCTTGACCTTGCTCTTTGTAGCCTGGTCTGCTTTGATATAAAGATGTCCAATTGAGCTGCTCACACTGCCATCAACCCCAGTCAAATAAATTGGAGACATATGGCTAGGTCTCTGTCCATACAGTAGGAGGTATGTGAACGTTTGCAGGGTGGCTTTGAAGTTGAAGTCAGTGTTAGGAATGGCCACCTGGAGGAGGATCATTAAGTATCTGATTACCATTTGAAATACAGCTCATGCTCACTCAAGAGGCTGCACAGCGTATTTGGAAGTAAACATGGCATTGATATCAATTTCAAGCACTATTTAAAGGGATGTTCACCTGTTAATATTCATCTGCTGCTGGAGCTGTGAAGAGGAACTCTGAAACACATGGGAGAATTTCTGGCACAATTTGTCTCGACTTCACCAACACACTATCAACATTTATTTCAGAAATTCTCTGAGGCCTCCACCTAAAAGGTCCTGTGCTACTGCACCTTATTGGACCCCTTATAGGAGTCACCAGGAGAGAGGGAGTGCTTGGTCATCGCCATCTTGCAAGAGTTCCCCTTGATCTGCAGGAGGAATGGGAGGAGGATGTGAGGCCAGGCAGAGCAGAGTTAGCTGCTGTGGGAAAGAGGGACAGGAGGAAGAGGTGGCATCTTCCCCCACCACCACCCACCCTCGTGCAGATACAGGACATCTCTCTTCCTCTGAACCTCCTCCACCAGGACCTCCTGTGCTGTGTCTTAGAACCTAGGCATCCTCTCCCTCAGACCCTGGTTTATCCTGCAGTCTGCCAGCCAGTATACTTTACACCTTCAGAGGAGCCCACATATACGGCACCATGAAAATTGTGTCAAATCAGCACTTGAGTGCTAAACTTGTGGATTTCCTGTTTAGCACCCTCACGAAAAATTCTAATTATGGTAATCAACAATTAGGACCAAAGTTGTGTGCTAAATCCAGACTTTTAAACAGGCTAGTCTTATTAGCATTGAACCTACTTAGTGCCTGTTTTCACCCTGTGGCCAAAATAACCCCCCCCCCAAGGTTTATAAGATGGCCACTTTAGCTCACCTCCAAACTATCTTACATACCCACTCAAAAGCGTCTTTCTAATTACGCATTAGGCCAATCACCAAATAATTACAGTGAAACCCTGAATGGAATGAATTAACAATCTCTTTCTAAGGTTATCAAAGATGGAGTCAGGCAAAGAGATGTGGTAGCTAATTCTACTTTATTCACATCATCTAAGTTAGCACAAGCATTGATAATTGCAATAGGCATTTAGACAAGTTATTACTGATGGTATAAATCATTCGGCACAGGAATGTAATTTGAGCATTTTGCTGTACTCAGCTGTAGCTAGGTTCTCTTGATAATTTTTGATATATTGCAAAGTTTCATGTCTGACGTTAGCATACAGCTTTGTAAAGTTAGATTAATTAGTTTGCGTTCAGTGCGGATATTTTTTACCTTCACTATCTTGCTGGTAATCAGTGGAGTAAATCACCTGCCCATTATAGAACCTGGCCAGTTTTCATTCCTGTTGTTTTCCGGCAATCTGTTTCATCAGGTCACTACCAAGGAGACAAATTTAAACATTATCTTCAATGTGTCACTGACAGGCTAACACCTTGAATATAAAGACTATCCCCGCCGTGGAACACACAAACATGACCTTATCCTTGTGGTGGATGGGCTTTGTATCACTGGCTGTTTGACTATCTGGAGATGCCTTCAGGCAGTCGTGATCCAAGGCATTGTCTTCCCATTCTGGATTAGCTAACCATTCACATATGGGCTTCTGTGTTTTTAGTAACAAATCAAAAATGTCAAACTTTGACTTGTGCATCTTTTTCAAGGCATCAATCAATTATACAGACATTTGACAGAAATTGTGATGGGGAAATTTCAAGTAGTTTGATGAAGGTCAGATCATTCAGTCACTTTACATATTCTAGGTTTTCAACATCTAAATTCAACAGCTTTACTAACCTATGGCTCCAGCATCAATTAGAAACATTTTCTGTGTGTGAGAGTGTGTGTCTTTGTCCCAGCTTTTCTTGGAGTCCTTCCTAACTCTCCAAAAATTTCAGTATTAGCCCTTTGGTTCAGGGAGATCAGAGAATAGGGTCATCAGTCTTGCATCCCTACCTCCTAATCTGTGTTCCCTTTCAGCTTGGCTGTAGGTTGGGGACATGAGATTGGAGAATTTATCCTATTCCCTGAAACTATGTAATTTAGTTTCATTTTGTTGTTTGCTTTTAAAAGTATGAACATTATAGATAACTGATGAAAATGGTTGAACTTCAGTAATAAAAGTTTACAATTTCCTTGTTCCATTTTTATTCATATTTTCCCTTTTTTCATTCATTTGTATCATCCTTTTTTAAACACAATGCACCACAGCCACAGCAACACACAACAGGATAAATTGAACAAGACCAGGAAAATAATGCCTTCCATCTTTTTGACAGTCAACATAATTTTATTTTATAGAAAATAATTTTTCAGTCCTCCTCTTTTTGTGCTTATCAGCATCATGTACTAACCTCTACTAGAGAGAGTAGGTCAAAAACCTTGCTTCTCCCCTGTGCTTTTTGAAACAACAACTTATAAATATATAGCGACATTAATGTCATAAAAGATCCCAAGGAGCATCACAGGACTGTTACCAAATAAAATATGACACCAAGCGACATAAGGAGATATTAAGACAGGTGACCCAAAGCTTGGTCAAAGAGATAAGTTTTAAGGAGCGTCTTAAAGGAGGAAAAAGAGGAAGAGTGCAGCGAGGTTTAGGGAGGGGATTTTAGGGCTTAGTGCCTTGGCAGTTGAAGGCACTGCCAACAATGGTAGAGGCGATTAAAATTGGGGATGCTCAAGAGGCCAGTATTAGCGGAGCACAGATATCTTGGAGGGTTATGGGGCTGAAGGACATTTCTGAGATGGGGAGAGGTCAGGCCATGGAGGGATTTAAAAACAAGAATGAGAATTTTAAAATCAAGGCATTATTTAACAGGGAGCCAATGTAGGTCGGCGAGCGTAGGAGTGATGGGTGAACAGGGCTTCGTGCGATTTAGGACAAGGGCAGCAGAGTTTTGATTGATCAACTTTACTGAGGGTAAATAAGCTGCTAGACTGTTTGCAAACATGGCCTGGGTTAACGCTACCTTTGGAAATTTCATGGTCTCCATCTTGCTGCCTTCATGGGTCAGAACAGATGGGTTTGGTACCTCACCACACATCACTACAGTTACACAGTGAGGAACTGTTATCCTGCCGAATAAACAGCGACTTTGAATGCAGGAAATAGTTACAATATATGATCTTGACCCTGATTGGTGACTAGGAAACCTATGTGATGGTTGCAACAGTTAGCACAAAGGGGAGTTCTCATTTATTGGGGAATAATGTTATGCAACAGATCACTTATTACAGAAGGAATGCTGTGACTAGTCTCATTAGTGCCTCACCAATGATAGCTTTTGAGCTATGATTACATTAGTGAAATTAATCAGTTTCACTGTCAAATCTTTGCCTGAGGGTGACATTGCCAACAGAACAAAAAACACCTCTTGTAGTGATGTCAGCTATAGTCACAGCTTTCTATGAGACCATTGAAAGCATTTAGAGTCATAGAGTTATATAGCACAGAAACAGGCCCTTCGACCCATCGTGTCCGTGCAGGCCATCAAGCACCCAACTATTCTAATCCCATTTTCCAGCACTTGACCCGTAGCCCTGTATGCTATGGCATTTCAAGTGCTCATCTAAATACTTCTTAAATGTTGTGAGGATTCCTGCCTCTACCACCTCTTCAGGCAGTGCGTTCCTGATTCCAACCACCCTCTGGGTGAAAAAATCTTTCCTCAAATCCCCTCTAAACCTCCTGCCCCTTACCTTAAATCTATGCCCCCTGGTTATTGACCCCTCCGCTAAGAGAAAAAGTTTCTTCCTATCTAACCTATCAATGCCCCTCATAATTTTGTATACCCCAATCATGTCCCCCCTCAGCCTTCTCTGTTCTAAGGAAAACAACCCTAGCCTTTTCAGTCTGTCTTCATAACTGAAATGCTCCAGCCCAGGCAACATCCTGGTGAATCTCCTCTGCATCCTCTCCAGTGCAATCACATCCTTCCAATAGTGTGGTGCTCAGAACTGTACACAGTACTCCAGCTGTGGCCTAACTAGCGTTTTATACAGCTCCATCATAACCTCCCTGCTCTTATATTCCATGCCTCGGCTAATAAAAGCAAGTATCCCATATGCCTTCCTAACCACCTTATCTACCTGTGCTGCTGCCTTCAGTGATCTATGGATAAGTACACCAAGGGCCCTCTGACCCTCTGTACTTCCTATTTCTCATATAGTAAGAAAATTTTCAAATGTCTGCAATACAAGCACAGAATGAAGGGTGTTGGGTCAGAAATATTTAGACACAGTGTTGAAATAATACAGAAATAAGTGAGATATAAATGAGGTGGGAGTCCTTGACAAGCTAAAATGTTTAAACAAATAAATTATATTCATCCCAGCATGCTGAAAGACCAGTGAAATTTACAAAGCGTGACTATTATGAGAGAGTCAGTGGACATCAGGAAGGTACTGGTAGATTGGAAATGGGCGAATGCGCTGCCAAGTTCAGTTAGGGTAAAATAGTGAAATGAATTATCAGGAATAAACTTGAGGTTTATCTGTTCAACACTAACTTAGTAAACAGCAGACAACATGGCTTTAGACAGGGAAGATGCTGCCTGAACAATCTCCTTGACTTGTCTGAGGAAGTGCAACCCAAGTTGCTTATAATTAACGCTATGATGTTATGTGCTTAGATTTCCAAAAAGCAGAGTCATTGTCTGGCAGATGTCATTTATCATAGCATCATAGAATGGTACAGCACCGAAGGAGACCATTCAGCCCTTTGTGTCCGTGCTGACCAGCTCTTTGCAAGGATAATTCAGTTAGCCTCACTCCCCACACTTGCCTCGTAGCCCTGCAAGTTTTCTCTTCAGATAATCATCCAATTCCCTTTTGAAAGCCACAATTGAATCTGTCTCCACCATACACTCAGGCAATGCATCCAGATCTTTACCACTTGCTGCATAAAAACGTTTCTCCTCATGTCACCATTGGCTCTTTTGCCATTCACCTTAAATCTGTGTCCTTTCTTTCTCGACCCATCTGCCAGTGGAAGGTTTCTCTCTATCTATTTTGTCCAGACCCCTCATGATTTTGAACGTCTCTAACAAATCTCCTCTCAACCTTCCCTTCTCCATTCTCACAAATCTTTTCTGCACCCTCTCTAATGCCTTCACATCCTTCCTGAAGTGTAGTGCCCAGATTTGGACACAATACTCCAAGTGAAGACAAACCAGTGTTTTATAAAGGTTCACCATAACTTCCTTGCTTTGGTATTCTATCCCTCTATTTATAAAGCCCAGGATCCCCTATGCCTTCTTAGCCATTTTCTCAACCTGTCCTGCCACCTTCAACTATTTGTGCAAATATTATCCAGATCCCTTTGCTCTTGCACTCCTTTTTAGAATTGTATCCTTTATATTGCCTCTCCTCATTCTTCCTCCCAAAATCCCAAAACGTATCACTTCACACTTCTGTGCATTAAATTTCATCTGCCACGTATCTGCCCATTCCACCAGCCTGCTCTGATCTCTTGACGTCGATCACTAACCTCACAGTTCACCATACTTCCAGTTTTTTTTTCATTTGTTCCTGGGACATGGGCGTCACTGGCCAGGCCAGCATATTTTGCCCATCCCAAACTGCCCTTGAGAAGGTGGCGGTGAGCTGCCTTCTTGAACCACTGCAGTCCTTGGTATGTACCACCAACAGTGCTGTTAGTAAGGTAGTTTCAGGATTTTGACCCAGTGACAGTGAAGGAACAGCGATATAGTTCCAAGTCAGGATGGTGTGTGGCTTGGAGGGGAACCTGCAGGTGGTGGAGTTCCCATCCATCTGCTGCCCTTGTCCTTCTAGGTGGTAGAGGTCGTGGGTTTGGAAGGTGCTGTTGAAGGAGTCTTGGCGAATTTCTGCAGTGCATCTTGGAGATGGTACACTCTGCTGCCACTGTTTGTCAGTGTGCAGGAGTGTATGTTGAAGGTGGTAAATGGAGTGCCAATCAAGCAGGCTGCTTTGTCCTGGATGTTGTCAAGCTTGTTGAGCGTGTTGGAGCTGCACCCATCCAGACAAATGGAGAATATTCCATTACACTCCTGACTTGTGTCTTGTACTTGGTGGACAGGCATTGGGGAGACAGGAGGTGAGTTACTCGCCGCAGAATTCCTAGCCTCTGACCTGCTCTTGTGCATTTTTGAGGCTACTCCAGTTCAGTTTCTGGTCAATGGTAACCCCCAGGATGTTGATTGTGGGGGTTTCGGCAAAGGTAATGACATTGAACATCAAGGGGAGATGGTTAGATTCTGTCTTGTTTGAGATGACATTGCCTGGCAGTTGTGTGGCGCAAATGTTACTTGCCACTTATCAGCCTAAGCCTGGATATTGTCCAGGTGTTGCTGCATCTGTACTCGGGCTGCTTCAGTACTTGAGGAGGCACGAATGGTGCTGAACATTGTGCAATCATCAACAAACATCCCCATTTCTGAGCTCATGATGGAAGGAAGGTCATTGATGAAGCAGCTGAAGATGGTTGGGCCTAGGACACTACCCTGAGGAACTCCTGCAGTGATGTCCTGGGACTGAGATGATTGGCCTCCAAAAACCAAAACCATGATCCTTTGCGCTAAGTATTACTCCAACCAGTGGAGAGTTTTCCCCCTGATTCCCATTGACTCCAGTTTTGCTAGGGCTCCTTGATGCCATACTCGGTCAAATGCTGCCTTGATGTCAAGGGCAGTCACTCTCACCTCACCTCTGGAGTTCAGCTCTTTTGTCCATGTTTGGACCAAGGTTGTAATGAGGTCAGGTGCTGAGTGACCCTGGCGGAACCCAAACTGAACGTCAACGGGAAGGTTATTGCTGAGCAAGTGCTGCTTATTAGCACTGTCGACAACCCCTTCCATCATATTATTGATGATTGAGAGTAGACTAATAGGGTGATAATTGTCTGGGTTGGATTTGTCCTGCTTTTTGTGGATGGCCACACCTGGGCAATTTTCCACTTTGCCGGTTAGATGCCAGTGTTGTAGCTGTACTGGAACAACTTGGCTAGGGGCGCGGCTATTTCTGGAGCAGTCTACAGTACTATTGTCAGAATGTTGTCAGGGCCCATAGACTTTGCACTATCCAGTGCCTTTAACCATTTCTTGATATCATGTGGAATGAATCGGATTTGCTAAAGATTGGTATCTGTGATGCTGGGGACTTCAGGAGGAGGCTGTGATGGATCATCAACTCAGCAGTTCTGGCTGAGTATGGATGCAAATGCTTCAGCCATTGTGTTATCTGCACATTTTAAAATTTGCACACCCACGTCTATGCCATTAATATAGATCAAGAGAAACAAGGGTCTCATTACTGACCCCTGGGGTACCACCCTGTATATACCTTCCTAAGTCCGAAAATACTTAAAAGTAAAATGAATTCCCCATTCATGAAAAATATCATTAATTTATCAAGCTCTATTATATTCAAGAAAATAGACCTCAAAGATTTGATCAACTAAATGTCAAATCTGGGAATTGGATAATGCATTTATGAGCATGAACATTTAAAAATAATTAACCCTACAAAATATACATCAACTGTTAGATTATAAGCAAAAGAAGGAAAACCTCAGAGAATAATGGGTACTTGGAATTGATTTTCTCTCTATCTGGCAAAGGTCCAAGAGCACCTTATGTTACTGAGCTAACACCTGATTTCAACAACAACTTGGGTGCTTTTGAAGTGTAGTCACAGTTATAATATAGGAAAAGCAGCAACCATTTTGCTCACAGCAAGCTCACACAGACATCAATAATTAATGACCAGAGAACACAAAAGCAAAATACTGCAGATGCTGGAAATATGAAATAAAAACAGAAAATGATGGAAATATGTAGCAGAATTGGCAGCATTCGTGAGGAGAGAAACTGAGCCAATGCCTCACATTGACTACCTCTCATCAGAATGGTCATCGACCTGAAATGTCAATCCTGCCTCTCTCCCCACAGATGTTACCTTCAAAATAGAGAAGTGTAGTATTATGCAAATGAAAAACAGACTTGTATTTATATAGCAACTTCACAACCTCAGGACATCCCAAAGTGCTTTACAGTCAATTGAAGTGAATTCACTGCTGTAATGTAGGAAACACGGTTGATAATTTGTGCACAACAAGCTCCCACAAACAGCAATGTGATAGTGACTATATAATGTGATTTAATGTGTGAGTTGAGGGATAAATATTGGCCCGGAAACTCCTCCAATTGGGTTGGGCCAGCACAAAACATGTGTGTACTATGCAGGATTGTGAAGATAAGTTTGTCGAATAGGGGGAAGACTTAGTTGTTTAGAAGGTGAATCTTTTAAGGTGCCAAGAGCCTAGAAGGATGTTAAATAGTGTACGAGGATGTATTTCCAAAACCAAAAACATTAAACTGTACTTGGTTAGACTTCATTTAGAATACTGTAGCCAGTTTTAGTCCCCTCACATAGGGGGTGAAATTGAGTTTCTGGAAAGAGGTTCAGGGGAGGGCCATTGCATTGATACTTAGCTTAAAAGCCCTTATTTGACACCATAAGTGTTGACAGCTGGAGCTTTTTACTTGCTGTCTTCCACCTGTCTCCCAGTTGTCCCAATCTGTCTGCATCTTCCTGAAAAGTCTTTTGCAGATTTGATAGTTTTATATCGTAGTACAATGTAGAAAGTTACGGGTTATAGACGCATTAGAAACTGATGTTACATTATTAAATCCATATTTGTCGCTTTCACAGTGTCAGCTCTGAGAGCATATCATACATTCTGATCTTCGCTGTTTTACTTCTGTTATTATTTCTTCTCTTTTTCCATGTTTCTAAAACAAACGATCATGGTAGCCAGTAATGCAGCAGCTACAATTGCTACAGAGGACAAGCCGGTGTACATTGCTGCAAGACTTCTGGCTGAAACTTCACCTGGATCAAAGAAAAACAAGATAAAGGCTAACCAAATAACAAAGGCTTTCATTGTACCATCACATGTACTGGGAAATTATGTCTGTAAATTGTAGATGACCTGAAGTCCTCATTCCCTTTTGTGTTTCCATCTTACATAGTGGGAAGGAACCAGAATTGCTCTAGAAGAGGCAGTCAATAATTACTTAATGGGGAAGGCCAGGTGAGAGGTATGCTGTATACCAACAATCTTAATAGGACATGTTCAGGGTATGCATGGCCCTCACTCTCTGCATAGTCAGTCCTGCAGCCCCATTTTTACAATATCTCAGAAGTAAAGACCAATGCTATTGGGATGCAAGGGTCATGACTTTTCATCAAAGTAAAGAACCCTCCCTTGCCCATTCTGCTAGTTATATAGCTGCTGTTAGAGGCTTTTGAAGGGCAAACAAAACAGAACTTGACATGGGGACTAAATCACACAATTAACCAACACTCAGGTTTTATTTGTGGTCACAGAAATGCTGCTTCAGTCCTCAGAGGGTTAATTATTTTCAATTATTGGTGACCAATATTACAAACTGACCTTTGACTCTGAGATTCACTTCCTTCTCATCGTTTCCATATTGATTAGCAACTATACATTTATAAATGCCTTGATGTTCTGATGTTGTGTGAGAAATATGGAGGATTCCAGGAGGGCCAGTCTCAACGCTGTTGCCATTTCTGGGGACGTCCCACTGGAATGTAGGCTTGGGGTTTCCTTTGGAATTGCAGGTTATTGTAACCTCATCACCTTCACTGATGTATACTGGAAACCCTGACACTTTTTTGTCATTTACTGAAATGGTTGTGTCTCGTGGTCTATCTGGAAAAGAAATGATAAATAATCTGAAAGTAGGAAGGTGTTTGGAGTAGCGTAGAGTAGTGTTGGGACACAAGTTCAGCTTCATTGTCAGTGAGATCCCAATTCTAGCCGTGTCAAAGTGAGACGCATTCCTCTGTTTGTACAGAAACTAAGACCGAGAAATTCAATGAAGCAAAATGGGCACCTTAGCATCCAATATGATGCTGGAAGAGCGCAGCCCACCAGACTGGATTGGCTGCTCCTTAAGCATCCAGGGCACATGCCAGAACTATTTAAAACAGTGAATAAGTTATTCAAATTAGGGCCTTATGCTTGTTGCTCCTTTTTGTGACATTGGACTGCCCCAATGCCAGAGTGATAAATTCACCACGCAACTTGGCAGGCAGGAAGCATGGTTCAGCTGCGCTATTTAAAGGGTTTATTCAGTTGGTCACTGAGGCTGCTGATTAACATTTGAGCATTTTCCGACCTGTTTTCTGACTGTGGAAATTTTATTTTGACCGCTGAGAAAGAGATTTTGCTGCTACTGCACCATTTCTGATTTTCTTCTAAACAATTGCAACCACAACTCAAACCTTGTACCCTCTACTCGGGAGTGTTTAAACTAGTCTTGCAGTGGGGTGGGACCCAAAGTAGTAGTCTCTCAGATGAGATAGTTGAGGCAAATGTAGAGGGTAAAGCAAGCAAGTCCAGTAGGCAGGCTGGGCAGGGGCGGGACAGGGAGCGTGGAAGGTCTGGTAGGCTAAACTGCATTTACTTTAATGCAAGAAACCTTACGTGTAAGGCAGATGAACTCAGAGCATGGATCGGTACATGGGATTGTGATATTATTACTATTACGGAAACGTGGTTGAGGGATGGGCAGGACTGGCAGCTCAATGTTCCGGGGTACCGATCTTTCCGGCGTGACAGAGGTGGAGGTAAGAGAGGAGGGAGAGTTGCACTATTGATTAGGGAGGACATCACGGCAGTACTTAGAGAGGATATCCCAGGGGGAATGTCCAGAGAGGCCATATGGGTAGAACTTAGAAATAAGAAAGGGGTGATCACTTTGATGGGATTATACTATAGGCTCCCCAATAGTCAGAGGGAAGTGGAGGAGCATATATGTAGGGAAATCACAGCTAGGTGTAGGAATTATAGGGTTGTAATAGTAGGTGATTTTAATTTCCCGAATATTGACTGGGACTGCCTTAGTGCAAAGGGATCAGATGGGGAAGAATTTGTTAAGTGTGTCCAGGATAGTTTTCTGAAGCAGTATGTGGATAGCCCTACTGGAGAAGGGGCTACACTCGACCTCCTCTTAGGAAATGAGGATGGGCAGGTGGTTGATGTGTCAGTGGGGGAGCACTTTGGGACCAATGACCTTAACTCTATTAGCTTCAAGATAGTTATGGAAAAGGATAGGACTGGTCCTCAGGTTGAAGTCCTAAATTGGGGGAAGGCTAATTTCGATGGCATCAGACAGGAACTCTCAAAAGTTGAATGGGAGAGGCTGTTTACAGGTAAAGGGACATCTGGCAAGTGGGAGGCTTTTAAAAGTGAGAAAGGAAGAGTTCAGGGCCGGCATGTTCCTGTTAGATGGAAGGGCAAGGCTGGCAAGTTTAGGGAACCTTGCTTGACGAGGGATATTGAGGGTCCAGTCAGGACAAAGAAGGAGGCATATGTCAGGTATAGGCAGCTGAGATCAAGCTGAGTCCCTCGAGGAGTATAGGGGATGTAGGACTACACTTAAGGAGGAAATTAGGAGGGTGAAAAGGGGCCATGAGATTTCCCTGGCAGATAAGGTAAAGGAGAATCCTAAAAGATTCTCTAAGTATATTAAGAGTACAAGGGTAGCTAGGGAGAGAGTAGGTCCCCTTAAGGATCAGTGTGACAATCTATGTGTGTGGAGCCACCGGAAATGGGCAAGGTTTTAAATGAATATTTCTCATTCCGTATTTACCGTGGAGAAGGTCATGGAAGCTAGTGAGTTCAAGGGAGGGAACAGCGATATCCTGGAGCATATCAACATTACAAAGGAGGAGGTGTTGGAGGTTTTGAAGCGCATTAAGGTGGATAAATCCCCAGGGCCTGACCAGATGTATCCTAGGATGCTATGGGAAGCAAGGGAGGAGATTGCTGGGGTCCTGGCAGAGATTTTTGTATCATCGTTAGCCACGGGTGAGGTACAGGAAGACGAGAGGATAGCTAATGTTGTGCCTTTATTTAAGAAGGGCAGCAGGGATAAGTCAGGGAACTACAGGCCGGTGAGCCTTACATCAGTGGTGGGAAAGTTATTGGAAGGGATTCTGAGAGACAGGATTTATATGCATTTGGAAAGGCATGGTCTGATTAGGGATAGTCAGCATGGCTTTGTGCGTGGGAAATCATGTCTCACAAATTTGATTGAGTTTTTTGAGGAGGTGACCAAGAGGATTGACGAGGGTAGGGTGATGGACGTTGTCTACATGGACTTTAGCAAGGCCTTTGACAAGGTCCCACATGGTAGGCTGGTCCAGAAGGTTCGAACACATGGGATCCAGGGTGAGCTAGCAAATTGGATACAAAATTGGCTTGGTGATAGGAGGCAGAGGATGGTAGTGGAGGGTTCTTTTTCAGATTGGAGGCCGGTGACCAGTGGTGTGCCGCAGGGATCGGTGCTGGGCCCTCCGTTGTTTGTCATATATATTAATGACTTGGATGTGAATGTAAGGGGCATGATTAGTAAGTTTGCAGAAGACACCAAAATTGGTGGTATAATGGACAGTGAAGAAGGTTGTCTAAAGTTACAACAGGATATAGATCAACTGGGAAAGTGGGCAAGGGATTGGCAAATGGAATTTAACGCAGACAAGTGTGAGGTGATGCATTTTGGGAAGTTAAACCAGGGCAGGACATATACAGTGAATGGCAGGGCCCTGGGGAGTGTTGTTGAGCAGAGAGACCTTGGGGTGCAAGTACATAGTTCCCTGAAAGTGGCAACACAGGTTGATAGGGTGGTGAAGAAGGCGTATGGCATGCTGGCCTTCATCGGCCGAGGCATTGAGTAGAAGAGTTTGGACGTCATGTTACAGTTGTACATGATGTTGGTTAAGCCGCATTTGGAGTATGGTGTGCAGTTCTGGTTGCCGCTCTACAGGAAAGATGTGATTAAGCTAGAGAGGGTGCAGAAAAGATTCACAAGGATGTTGCCTGGTTTGGAGGGCTTGAGTTATAAAGAGAGATTGGATAAGCTGGATCTGTTTTCCCTGGAGCAAAGAAGGCTGAGAGGGGACATGATAGAGGTATATAAAATTATGAGAGGCATAGATAGGGTAGATAGCCAGAGTCTGTTTCCCATGGTTGGGGTGACTAAAACTGGAGGGCATAGACTTAAATTGAGAAGGAGGAGGTTTAAAGGGGATCAAAGGGGTAAATTTTTCACACAAAGAATAGTGGGTATCTGGAATGAGCTGCCAGAGGAGGTGGTGGAGGCAGGAACAGTAGCAACATTTAAGAGGCATCTGGACAGGTACTTGAATGAGCAAAGCATAGAGGGATATGGAATTAATGCAGGCAGATGGGATTAGTATAGATAGGCATTATGGTCGGCATGGACGCGGTGGGCAGAAGGGCCTGTTTCAATGCTGTACGACTCTTATGAGAACATGAGCAGCACTGCCTGTGACTGTCAGGCTTTTTTTATTCTTCCATGGGGTGCAGGCGTCACTGGCAAGGCCAGCATTTGTTGTCCGTCCCTAATTCCCAATGAACTGAGTGGCTTGCTAGGCCATTTCAGAGGACTGTTAAAAGTCAACCACATTGTTGTGGCTCTGGGCAACATGTAGGCCAGATCAGGTAAGGACAGCAGATTTCCTTCCCTAAAGGACATTAGTGAACCAGGTGGGTTTTTACAACAATCGACAATGGTTTCATGGTCACCATTAGACTAGCCTTTATTCCAGATTTTATTAATTGAACTCAAATTTCACCATCTGTCGTGGTGGGATTCGAACCCATGTCCCCAGAGCATTAGCCTGGGCCTCTGGATTACCAGGCCAGTGACATTACCACTATGCCACTGTCTCCCCCTGATGCCACACCTTGTAGTCCAGGGAGGTCATTGAGGCTCTCGAATGTGTAGGTTAAGCCACATTACTTTCCAAATGAATAGAACAAAGCAGAACAAGAAAACACTTGGCTTTGCCCACATTGCAATCTTCTCCAGTGTTCTAGGTTACTAGATGTACTCTCTGTCCCGTGCACGCCCTGCACCCTTATGCCCTGTCTGCTGTGCCCTGCGCTCGCTGTCCTCACTCACTGTGCTATCGGACCTTTTCAAAAGCAAACAGATTTCTTGGTTCAAGACTGTTTCCTGTCTAGATGAGGGCAGGAGTCAGCCATTGAGAAAGGCTTTAAGACTTGTCATGCAACATTTGTGTCAGACCAGCTCTAACCATTCCATGATTCTGTCTTTGAAGTAAGCTGTGTAGAAGCATGCAGCCCCATTACAGATTGACTAGATGGCAATGTACAGCAAATAAATTGAAAAATCTCTGTGTTTAGAAAGCAACCTTTTTAAACCTCATGCGATGAGGTAATTCCCCTAAAGTTGCCTCAGTGTCGAAAGAAACGGTTCACCCCTCAGATACTGCATCAAATGTGAAATCCTGACCCTCGTGAGGTTTGCGCACTTAAAACTGAGGACCCCACCGTCAATGGAAAATGGTTCCTTACTCATTGCATGTTTCCCCCAAACAACGCACTGCACACCAGGCTCATTCCCACAAACGTCCTACCGCTCCCAGCTGTGGGTTCCCTGTTGCAGCGTGTATTTCAGTGCCCAATTATTCTCATGTGGGTCCCATGCCCAGGAATTCCCTCCCTAAACCCCTCTGCCTCTTATAATCATAGAATAGTTACAGCACAGACAGAGACCATTCGGACTGTCATGTCCATGCAGGCTTTCTGCAAGAGCAACTCACCTAGTCCCACTGCTCTGCCTTTTCCCCCATAGCCCTGATCATTTTTTCTCTTCAGATAAATACCGAGTTCTCTTTTGAAGGCCTCGATTGAAACTGTCTCCACTACACTCTCAGGCAGTATATTACAGATCCTAACCACTCGCTGTGTAAAATAAGTTTTTCTTCATGTCGCTGTTGCTTCTTTTGCCAATCATCTTAAATTAGTGTCCTCTGGTTCTGGATCCTTCCTCCAATGGGAAGTTTCTCCCTATCTACTCTGTCCAGAGCCCCTCATTATTTTGAACAACTCTAACAAATCTCCTTTTAATCTTTTCTTATCCAAGGAGAACAGACCCAGGTTCTCCAACCTATCCATGTAACTGAAGTTCCTCATCCTTGGAAGCATTCTCGTGAATCTTTTCTCCACCCTCTCTAATGCCTTAACATCTATCTGAAGGTGTGGTGCCCAAAACTGGAAACAATACTCCAGTTGAGGCCGAACCAGTGGTCACTGGTTTATCATAACCTCCTTGTTTTTGTACTCTATGCCCCTATTTATAAAGCCCAGGATCCCATATGCTGTAGGAACTGCTTTCTCAACCTGCCTTGATCTTCAGCTAACTCTCCTCCTTTATGACTCCTTAGAAAACAACCCTCACTTCTAATATCTCTTTCTTTGGTTCAGAATCCATTGTCTTTCATTGCACTTCTATGAAACACTGGGGGATGGTTTTATATCGAAATGAATGTTGTTATTGGCCAGTAATTTCCTAGGAACTTCTCCCATTCAGCCATCGTAACTTAACCGGAATGAGGCAGAAAGACAGTTTATACCGTACTTCAGCTAAATTATGGCCACAGAGTGGAAGCAGCTATGGGGAAATTACTGGCCAGTGTTGTTGTCGATCTCTGTGGCTGATGACCAATAAGGATGTGACAGACCGCTCAGTATAACTTCCAGATTTTCATTCCTGTTGTGAAATTCTGCTTAGCACCATTACAGCTCACTTGAGACAAAACACTCAGCACACAGGGCAATCATTTACCTTTTTTTGCCTACATTTGAATCCATATTTCCATCTCAAGAACTTGTCTTAATACTAAACAAAGCTCTGGGATCCAATTTGTCTGTTCCCTCATAAGTTATAAATCCTTCAGTGTAAATATCCCTACTGCCCATTGCTCAAATATCAATCCCATGCCTCATGTGAGTTTTCTGTCTGTTTGCTGCCTCCAGGCCAAGATGTTCCACTGTGATCCAGTGTCTAGCACTATATACAATACTCGATACTCGATTTAGTGCTTTGTACAAGCTGCCTAGTACTTCCTGGGACTGATGCTCTGACCCTCAGCAACCATCCTGAGATTGCATTGGACTTACCATCACTGAATGTTGTTCTGATGTTTTATTGGAGTTTGCCAGTATCATCCTGCCCACCCTATTTCCTATTTATTTTTTACACCCACTCTGTTCCCCTCACTCAGGTTCATGACTTTGTATTCTTCTGCATTAAATGACATCTCTCACTTTGTGGTTAGTCCCTCAGATTTTCTAGCTCTCGCACCAGAACAAAATGGCAGACCATGATTTTGGTTTTGATTTCTTTTTTCTACAAATCTGAGTATTTAGCTCATTCTCTAACAGGAAAACCAATCCATTGCTATTCAGATGGAACTTACAGTATGTTTGAAGAGTCACAGAGGAGTTTGTGATTGGTTTTGTGGTGTTGGAGCCCAAGTCCACCTCTGCCAAGCAGGTGTACTCCTGTCCATTATCTGACATACTTGCAGTGAAATTGAAGATGTTCCTCAGTCTTTTATCTTCATCCGGGAAACCTTCTTCTCCTGTGAAATTCCTCTGAACAATCTCACGCCCTCTCAGCCATGTGAGTATGAGTTTATTGTTTGGATAGACCCTCGGACCAATACACTCCAGACTATATGTTTTGTTAACTTCCAGCTTTTCAGGAGGTGAAGTAATGTTTAATTCTCGATCTGTTCATAGAGAATCACAGTTAACAGAATTCACCAACAGAAGGTGTCTGAATTTTTGGGTCCCGCCGAGGTCGGGAACAGAGGTGGACGGAGCCCGAAAATAACAGCCCTGTGCCAGTTTCCAAACCGATTCAGACACCGGTCATTTTGGCCAAGGCAGGTTCGAGCCCAGCAGTGTTACCTGTACCCATGAGATGGATAGCCAATTAGACTCATTAAGAGCCTCATTAAGGGCACTTAAAGGAGGCGAAGTGGGATTTTCCAGTCGGCCTCCAGTTTCCCGACATGAAATGGGGGTAGTTTAACTGCCTGGAGGCAGCACTCCACGGGAAGTCAGTGTGCCAGTGCTCCAGGCAGGCTGACATGCCCTCCCTGCCTTCCTGGGTGCAGGGTGCAGCCAACGGCTGCCCTGGAGAGGGATTTCCTGCCCCACCTCCCGCTACTGACCTTCTGGCCACAGTGGTGACTTGTCTGCTCTTACTGTTTTTTAATGAATCTTTTAAAAAAGTTTGTGAGAAGGTGTCTTCGTGTTGAAGCACCTTCTGAGACTTACCATTTACTGCAGCCTGCTGTACCTCTCAAACTAGAAGGCCTCTGATAGGTCCTCCAGCTTCGAGAGCCCACCCACCGCTCAACTGAGCAGTGACCCAGACTCCATGGCAATTAAGGCGACGTCTCCGTCAAAATCCCAATGAGGGACTGTTTTCCCCTGTGAGCAGGTTTGGGAGCTGGAAACAGTCCCGACTCCTGTTTCCAGACCCCAAAGTGAAAATTCAGCCCAAAGTGCCTGAGTATTCATACCCCACCCCACTGCACTTCAACATATGAATCAAATCCATAAACAATTTACTAACAGAACTTCCCTCATTCCCTCAAGGTTTTATTTATTCATTCATGGAATGTGGTGATCTCTGGGAAGGCCAGCATTTATTGCCCATCCAAAGTTACCCTTGAGAAGGTACTGGTAAGCTCCCTTTTTGAACTGCTGCAGTCCGTCTGGTGTAGGCCCACCCAAAGTGCTGTTAGGGGGAGTTCCAGGATTTTGACTCTGTGACAGTGCTATATTTTCATGCCAGGATGGTGTGTGGCTTGGAGGGGAACTTCCAGATGCTGGTGGTGTTCTGATGCGCCTGGTGCCCTTGTTCTTCTAGGTGGTAGAGGTCCCAGGTTTGGGAGATGCTGTCGAAGGAGTCTTGGCGACACATGTAGATGGTACACACTGCAGCCACGGTGCACCTGTGGTGGAGGGACTAAATGTTAAGATGGTGAATGGGGTAGCAATTAAGCAGGCTGCTTTGTCCTGAATGATGTCAAGCTTTTTGAGTGTTGTTGGAGCTGCACTCATCCAGGCAAGTGGGAGTCTTCATTACACATCCCTACCTCTGACCTTATGTTGGAGGGAAGATCACAGAATCACAGAATTCTTACAGTGCAGAAGGAGGCTATTTGGCCCATCATGTCTGCACTGGCTCTCTGAAAGAGCAACTCCCTCAGTTTCATTCCCCCGCCTTCTCCCTGTAACCCTTGTACTTTATGCCGCTATTAATAAAGCTCCAGGATACTGTATGCTTTATTAACCACTCTCTGAACTTGTCCTGCCACCCTCAATGACTTATGCACATGTACACCTAGGTCCCTCTGTTCCTGCACCCCCTTTAGAATTGTACCCTTTATTCTATATTGTCGCTCCATGTTCTTCCTACCAAAAGGAAACACTTCACATTGAACTTCATCAGCCTGCCTATTCCACCAACTTGTCTATGTCTTTTTAAAGTTCGACACTATCATCCTCACAGTTCACAATGCTTCCAAATTTCGAATCATCTGCAGACTTTGAAATTGTGCCCTGTATACTAAGGTCCAGGTCATTAATATTTATTTTATTTAGAGATACAGCACTGAAACAGGCCCTTTGGCCCACCGAGTCTGTGCCAACCATCAACCACCCATTTATACTAATCCCATATTCCTACCACATCCCCACAATTCCCCTACCACCTACCTATACTAGGGGCAATTTATAATGGCCAATTTACCTATCAACCTGCAAGTCTTTGGCTGTGGGAGGAAACCGGAGCACCCGGCGAAAACCCGCGCAGTCACAGGGAGAACTTGCAAACTCCACACAGGCAGTACCCAGAATCGAACGCGGGTCGTTGGAGCTGTGAGGCTGCGGTGCTAACCATTGCACCACTGTGCTGCCCAATATATATGAGGAAAAGCAAGGGTCCCAACACTGATCCCTGGGGAACTCCACTACAAATCTTCCTCCAGCCCGAAAAACATCCATTAACCACTACTCTTTGTTTCCTATCACTCAGCCAATTTTGTACCCATGTTGCTACCATCCCTTTTATTCCATGAGCTACAAGTTTGCTCACAAGTCTGTTGTGTGGCACTGTATCATATGTATTTTGAAAGTTCATGTGCACCACATCAACAGAATTTCCCTCATCAACCCTCTCTGTTACCTGCTCAAAACACTCCAGCAAGTTAGTTCAACACGATATTTCCTTAAGAAATTCACGCTGGTTTTCCTTAATTAACTCGCATTTGTCCATGTGACTATTGATTTTGACCCAAATTAGTTTTCTAGAAGCTGTTCTACCACCAAAGTTAAACTGACTAGCCTGCAGTTGTTGGGCTTATCTTTACACCCTTTTTTGAACAAGGGTGTAACGTTTGCAATTCGCCAGTCCTCTGGCACCACTCCTGCGTCTAAGGAAGACTGAAAAATTACGGCCAGTGCCTCTGCGATTTCCACCTTCACTTCCCTCATTATCCTTGGATGCACCTTGTCCAGCCCTGGTGCTTTATCCACTTTAAGTACAGACAGCCTCTCTAATACTTCCTCTTGATCAATTTTAAACCCTCTAGTGTCTGACTTACCTCCTCTTTCAACATTGCCTGGGTTGCATCTTCTTCCTTGGTAACGACAGATACAAAGTATTCATTTAATACCTCAGCTATGCCCTCTGCCTCCATGTGTAAATCCCCATTATGGTCCCTAATTGGCCACACTCCTCCTTTTACCACCCTTTTACTATTTATATGCCCAGAGAAAACTTAGGGATTTCCTCTAATGCTAGCTGCCAGTCTATTTTCATGCTCTCTCTTTGCTTCTGTTATTTGCTTTTTGACCTCCCCTCTGGACCTTCTATATTCAGCCTGGTTCTCAATAGTATTTTCTACCTGGCATCTGTCATGAGCACACTTTTTCTTCTTTATCTTAATCTCTACCTCTTTTGTCATCCAGGGAGCTCTGGACTTGTTTGCCCTACTTTTCCCCTTCAAGGGAACATACCTTGACTGTGCCTGAACTATCTCTTCTTGAAGCTAGCCCACTGTTCATCTACTGGTTTTCCTGCCAGCTTTTGACTCCAATTTATTTGCCCCAGCTCCATTCTTAACCCATTGAAGTTGGCCTTCCCCCAGTTAATTATTCTTACCCTGGAATGTTCTTTGTCCTTTTCCATAGTCAGCCTAAACCTTATGATACAATGATCACTATCCCCTAAATGCTCTCCATGATCCACTTGGCTCACTTCATTCCCAAGAACCAGATCTAGCAGTGCCTCCTTTCTCATTGGACTAGCAACATACTGTTGTAGAAAATTTTCCTGGACACACTCTAGGAACTCTTGCTCCTCACTGCCCTTTACACTACTACTATCCCAGTCTATGTTTGGATAATTAAAGTCACCCATTATAACTCCCCTAATTGCACCTCTCTGTAATTTCCTTTCAAATTTGTTCCTCCATGTCCTTCCCGCGAGCTGATAGCCTATAGACAACACCAAGAAATGTAACTGCATTTTTTTGTTCATTAGCTTTAGCCAAATTAATTCTGTCCTCGACCGCTCTGGGACATCCTTTCTCTCCAGCACTGCAATGCTCTCCTTAATCAATACTGCCACCCCTCCCCCTTTTTTCCCTTTCCAATCTTTCCTGAACACGTTGTATCCAGGAATATTTAACACCCAGTCCTGCCCTTCTTTGAGCCAGGTCTCTGTTATGTCCACAACATCATATTTCTACATGGCAATCTATGCCTGCACCTCACCAGTCTTATTAACCACACTCAGTGCATTCGCACACATGCACCCTAATTCAGACTTTATTACTTTCTCCCTTATTCTGACCCCACCCAATAATGTACTATTCCCTACTCTCGTGCTAGCTATCTTCCCCAATATTCTGTACACCTTGTTATTCCTCTCTAAAACTTGCTTCTGGTTCCCACACCCCTGAAAAGTTACCATTTTGGCTTCCCTCCAGTCTGAGCTCCCCCTCAGGTTCCCATCTCCCTGACAATTTAGTTTAAATGCTCCCCAACAGCATTAGCAAATCTCCCTGCGAGGATATTTGTCCCAATCCTGCTAAGATGTAACCCATCCGTCTTGTACAGGTCCTGCCTGCCCCAGAACCCTCCCAATGTCTCATAAATCTGATGCCCTCCCTCTACACCAGTTCTCCAGCCATGTGTTCAATCACTCAGTTCTCCTATTCCTGTGCTCAGTTGCATGTGGGACTAGGAGTAATCTTGAGATTACTGCTTTTGAGGTGCTACTTTTTAATCTCCTTCCAAGCTCCCCAAAATCTGCTTTCAGGACCTCATCCCCCAACTTACCTATGTCATTGGTACCGATGTGGACCACGGCCTCTAGCTGTTCACCCTCTTCCAGAAGAATGTCCTGCAGCCTCTCTGTGACATCCTTGACCCTGGCACCAGGGAGGCAGCACACCATCATGGAGTCACGTTTACTGCCGCAGAAACGCCTGTCTGTTCCTCTAACGAATTCCCCATCTCTACTGCTTTTTCATCCCCTCCTGTGCAGCAAAGCCATCCGTGGTGCCACGAATTTGGCTGTTGCTGCTTTCCCCTGGGAGGCCATCCCCCCCAACTGTATCCAAAGCGGTGTATCTGAGAAAGGGATGGACACAGGGGACCCCTGCACTATCTGCCTGCGCCTACTACTCCTCCTGGTGGTCACCCATCCCTTTTCTGCCTCTGCAGCCATTACCTGCTGTGTGACCACCTTGCTAAATGTGCTATCCACGATGTCCTCAGCATCTTGATGTGGACCAAGACCTCTAGCTGTTCACCCTCCCCCAGAAGAATGTCCTGCAGCCTCTCTGTGACATCCTTGACCCTGGCACCAGGGAGGCAGCACACCATCCTGGAGTCACGTTTACTGCCGCAGAAACGCCTGTCTGTTCCTCTAGGTAAATTGGCCATTATAAATTGTCACTAGTATAGGTAGGTGGTAGGGAAATATAGGGACAGGTGGGGATGTTTGGTAGGAATATGGGATTAGTGTAGGATTAGTATAAATGGGTGGTTGATGTTCGGCACAGACTCGGTGGGCCGAAGGGCCTGTTTCAGTGCTGTATCTCTAATCATAACTAACGAATTCCCTATCTCTACAGCTCTTCCACTTCTCTTCCACCCTTCCAGTGCAACTGAGCCACCTGTGGTGCCACAAACTTGGATTTGACTGCACTCCTCCGAGGAACCATCACCCTCACCGGTAACCAAAATCGATTAGCGAGTGAGATCATAGCAGGGGACTCTTGCACTATCATTGATGAAGCAGCTGAAGATGGTTGGTTAGGGCACCTTCCTGAGGAACTCCTGCAGCAATGTCCTGGAGCTAAGATGATTGTCCTCCAACAGCCACAACCATTTTCCTTTGTGTTAGATATGACTCCAGCCAGTAGAGAATTTCCCCCTGATTCCCATTGACTTCAATTTTACTGGGCTCCTTGATGCCACATCTAGACAAATGCTACCTTGATGTCAAGGGCAGTCACTGTCTGGAATTCAGCTCTTTTGTCCATGTTTGGTCCAAGGCTGTAATGAGGTCTGAATCTAAGTGGTCCTGGTGGAACCAAAACTGATCATCGGTAAGCGGGTTATTGCTGAGTAATTGCCACTTGATAGCCCTGTTGATGACACCTTCCATCATTTTGTTGATGATTGAGAGTAGACTGATGGGGAGGTAATAGGCTGCAGAAGATTTGCCCTGCTTTTTGTGGATGGGGCATATCCAGGCAATTTTCCACATAGTCGGGTCCATGCTGTACTGAAACTGAAATTGTACTGGAACAACTTGGCTAGGGGTGTGGCTAATTCTGAAGCACAAGTCTTCAGCACTGCAGCTGGGTTGTATCCTTTGCTGTATCCTGTGCCTTCAGCTGTTTGCTGATGTCACGTGGAGTGAACCGCATTGCTTTGGCTGAATATTGGCAACTGTGATCATGGGACCGTCACAAGGAGGCTGCGATGGATCATTAACTCAGCACTTTGGCTGAAGATGTTCGCAAACACTTCAGCCTTGGCTTATGCACTCACGTGCTGGCCTTCACCATCATTGAGGATGGGAATGTTTGTTGAAACTCCTCCTCCATTAATTATTTAATTGTTGACCACCATTCATGATGACTGCTATTCTGTGAAAGCATCAACATCCCAAGGTGACCTCCCCCCATGAAATGAAGGCACTTTGTATTTGTACATGACAGATGAACAAATGGTGGACAAAGTAAAAATGCTTCTTCAAACACTGATCAGACACTTGGGTTTCCAAAAGGTTTCACTACCTTTACTTAAAAGATTCTAAGGCCTGCTCAATGTTACACAATTGATGCCTCACTTTCATTCAATGACGATCCAATAAACCAGCTGAGTTCAGGATTAAACTATGTCTGAGTGTTAATCTATTTTACATCACTCTGCACACAGTTCAGTCTTTCACCAGCGCCAGGCTACCCTAAATCAGACACATTCTGGTTATCCTTAAAAACTTTGCCCTGTCTCCACTTTCCTTTCATGTCAGTTACCGCCCCATCAGTCTACTCTCAATCATCAGTAAAGTGATGGAAGATGTAATCAACAGTGCCATCAAGCAGCACTTGTGTAGCAATAACCTGCTCAGTGATGCTCAGTTTGGGTTCTGCCAGGGCCACTCAGCTCCTGACCTCATCACAGCCTTGGTTCAAACATGTACAAAAGAGCTGAACTCAAGAGTTGAGGTGAGAGTGACTGCCCTTGACATCAAGGCAGCATTTGGCAGGGTATGGCATCAAGGAGCCCGAGCAAAACTGGAGTCAATGGGAATCAGGGGGAAAACTCTCCGCTGGTTGGAGTCATACCTAACGCAAAGGAAGATGGTTGTGGTTGATGGAGGTCAATCATCTGACCTCCAGGACATCACTGCAGGAGTTCCTCAGGGTAGTGTCCTAGGCCCAACTATCTTCAGCTGCTTCATCAATGACCTTCCTTCAATCATAAGGTCAGAAGTGGGGATGTTTGCTGATAATTGCACAATGTTCAGCACCATTCGCGACCCCTCAGTTACTGAAGCAGTCTATGTAGAAATGCAGCAAGACCTGGACAATATCCAGGCTTGGGCTGAAAAGTGGCAAGTAACATTTGCGCTTCACAAGTGCCAGGCAATGACCATCTCCAACAAGAGAGAATCTAACCATCTCCCCTTGATATTCAATGGCATTACCATCGCTGAAACCCCCACTATCAACATCCTAGGGGCTACCATTGATCATAAACTGAACTGGAGTAGCCATATAAATACCGCGGCTACAAGAGCAGGTCAGAAGCTAGGAATCCTGAGGCGAGTAACTCATCTCCTGACCCCTCAAAGCCTGTCCACCATCTACAAGGCACGTCAGGAGTGTGATGGAATACTCTCCACTTGCCTGGATGGGTGCAGCTCCAACAACACTCAAGAAGTTCGACAAGAAGGGCGGCACAGTGGCGCAGTGCGTAGCACCGCAGCCTCACAGCTCCAGCGACCTGGGTTCAATTCTGGGTACTGCCTGTGTGGAGTTTGCAAGTTCTCCCTGTGTCTGCGTGGGTTTCCTCTGGGTGCTCCGGTTTCCTCCCACATGCCAAAGACTTTCTGGTTGATAGGTTAATTGGCCATTATAAATTGCCCCTCGTATAGGTAGGTGGTAGGGAAATATAGGGACAGGTGGGGATGTGGTAGGAATATGGAATTAGTGTAGGATTAGTATAAATGGGTGGTTGATGGTCGGCACAGACTCGGTGGGCCGAAGGGCCTGTTTCAGTGCTGTATCTCTAAACTAAACTAAACTAAACTAAACCATCCAGGAGAAAGCAGCCCGCTTGATTGACACCCCATCCTCAAACATTCACTCCCTCCACCACCGACGCACAGTGGCAGCAGTGTGCACCATCTACAAGATGCACTGCAGCAACGCACCAAGGCTCCTTAGACAGCGCCTTCCAAACCCGCGACCTCTGCCAACTAGAAGGACAAGGGCAGGAAATGCATGGGAACAACACCACCTGCAACTTCCCCTCCAAGTGACACTCCATCCTGACTTGGAACTATGAGGCCGTTCCTTCACTGTCGCTGGGTCAAACTCCTGGAACTCCCTTCCTAACAGCACTGTGGGTGTACCTACCTCACATGGGCTGCAGCGGTTCAAGAAGGCAGCTCACCAACACCTTCTCAAGGGCAATTAGGGATGGGCAATAAATGCTGGCCAAGCCAGCGATTCCCACATCCCATGAATGAATTAAAAAAAAGATAATCAAATATGTTGGATCAAGAGTTTTCACTTACTGTATACTGTGACCACCTTTTTTTCCTCCTTCAGCTGATAACCGTCTGATTTACAGATTACACTGCATGGTGCTGCAAAATCCCATTTCTGCATACTTGGGAAATAGTCTGTGGACCAGTTAGTGCCATTTCTTCTGTTCGGATGTATCCCTGATTTATATTCCACAGTCATTATCGGTTCTGCACATGATGTACTGCAGTTCACCTCTAAAGAATCTCCAAATTCCACAGCTGAGGGGTTTGTGTCAATCCAAACCTCAAATCCAGTTACACTTGCTGCCAAGGAAACAAAACAGAATAGATTCAGGAAAAGGAAATCCTTTTAATTGCAGAACTCATGATTAACTCCCCACAGTAACTGCACACTTTCATTTTGTATCTGGGCACTTTTATAGTGGAAAAACTGATGGAAATTAAAACTGGAAGCTCAAAAAGGAACACAGGAGGCTAAAAATTCAAATCCACGAACTGCTTTCAAAAAGTGGAAGTTAATAAATGTGTGGTTGCCTGTTAATAAATTTTAAACTTCCAGTATATGTGTAAAGAACTGTAAATGAAAGAAGTATCAACTCAGCCTTGGGTTGGATAAGCAGGCATTAGAAAGACCAAATAATGAGCTAACCTTGACTGCAACACAGAAGGGAAAGCAGTTGATTGGGAATGTTTGCAAGATAGGTTCAGATAAAGAGAGCCCTTTAGCCAATTTATAGTTATCTTTCTGTCTTACTACATTTGCATTTAGCCATTTCAGAAATTAGATTTGGGTCCCGGCCAGATGCAGTGATGTACAAGACAATTCCTCTGGTGCAGGACCTCGCTTGAGAGGAGGTTAACTGGAGAATGGGCAAGGAGGTCAACATCCTCAACATTTCAGCCATTACAATTAAGAACTAGAAAATTGGGCAGGCAGCAATTCTGGATCTGCCCTCCTGCTGAGTGAGGTCAGGGGCTTGCATGGGCTGCACTAATATTTATAAATAATGCTACATCTGTAAAGTCTGCAGATTGAAGAATCTCAGGTTTGGACCAACAAGGAGTTGCATTTAGTTAGTGCCTTTAATGTAAAATGTAGCAAGGCGCTTCACAGGAGCATTATCAAACACAATTGGAAACAGACAATAATAATCCCATTACACAGGAGGAGCGACAGGAATGAATATCAGAAACACAGAGGCACTGGTCTGCTTCGGGTGACTGAGAAATTGCCGCACTTTGTGTGCCAGCATGGTGACTGGGCCCTTTGGTTTTGCCCAATTCTGTGTTACTCACTGTAGTCTCATACAGATCTGTCAGAATTGCTGGTTTCAATGTGATGGCAACAACAAGCAGTAAGTGCCAGTGGGGTGAAACCCACATGGAACTTTGTTTTTTTCAATTCAAATGCTAGAAAAGAGCCAAATGACCTCTTCAGTTGTCAATAACAGACCAGAGCTGGTGTTGGGTGTGGAGGCTCCATGCCTGGGATCTGCTGGGGCTCTCCACTGCAGTGGACCTCCGCAGGCACTGCTGCCTTAAAATCCATGTCTGGTTTTTACTCTAAAGGGTACAGAGGAATGGCCACTGCTCCCAGTGTTTTTCACAAGCGCTGGCTCACTTATTTAAGACAAACCAATAGGGCAGAACAGAAAGTGCCAGAGTCGCAAGTTTAGATTTTTAGCACAAGTTGAGTCCCCGCCCTCACCTGTAGTTCTTTACCTCTCAAGTCTCTTTTGAGAAAGAACCCAGAGAACCCCAAACTAATATTTCCCAATGTTGAATTAAAATAGAGCAGGAAAATGTAAAAACCCCAGTAGTTTAACCATAAGGTCGTAAAGATCTGTTACCACCCTGAATATAATGTAAAGAGGAAATTACCTTGTTTACTTCAACCCACCTGTCATACTGAAAGTTAAGATGGAGAAGTAAATACATCCAACTGTTGAAATCAGCCTAAAGTCCATAACTCCGGGGTTTTGGAGAGAATGGATCTTCACAGTTTGCAGGCTGGAATCTGAAATTGCAACTGCTGTTGCTGCCTCTTGGAGATATTGCGTTACAGATCGTTATCAAGGATTGCATGAGCATCGCCCTTCCGGGACATTATTTGGAATTAAAACATTCATTTTGGGACTTAATGTGAGGAGATTCCACAAATACTTTTCTCTCATTTTAACATTTTGCAGATTAATCAGGCTTTTTGAAAGTTTTTCGATGTCCCTATAGGAGTTCCCGATGTGGTTGTAGGGGACAGGATTGAGTGTGCCTGTGTACCAGCTGTCGCACCCTGGCAGCTGGGATACAGGCTGCTGTGTCTTAGGGCATTCAGGATCTCATAGCTACTACTAGACCATTGATCCTGCTAATGAGCTGGGACACATATATGTATGGCACGCCCAGTGGAATGGTGATAATTGGAGGAGTCCTGCCTGATACTGCCATCTCCGTGGACAGTACACATGTGAAGCCTCTGGACTTCTCCCTCAGCTATCCTGCCAGTGATACGCAAGGGGAAACTTTAGGCTGTCCATGAACAAGCTCCAGGGATACCTTCACAGGAATAAGCTGCTACTAGTGCAGAGCCACCTTAGTCCCATGAGGTTTCTGTAGCAAAGGAGCAGTCAACCACCTCTTGTGATACTGGACATCAAGTTGCAACTTGAAGAAGCACTGGAAGTTGAGAAATAAAAGCACCTTTAGGCACCAGGGGAAGTATGGTGTCAGGGACAAGTAGGTTGGCTCATGTTCACTTTGGAGGTTCTTTTTAATTAAAAGGAGAATATTCATTCTGTTGTACTCACTTATTCATGGACATTAAATACAGGATAAAAACTAGATAAATATAACCCGGTCAATTTCATTGCTATCAGCCAATTCCCAATCAATCAAGGAGGCAGCAATAGCGCCATCAAGTGACACCTTTAACTTTCAGTTCGGGTTCCTCTAGAACCATTTAGCTTCTAATCAGATATCACAGACTTGATCATGACCATGCAAGAGCTGAATCCCAGGGGAGAGGTGAGTAGCTGCCCCCAATATCAAGGCAGCATTTCACTGAGCATAGCAACAAAGAGCTTGAGCAAAACTGAACTCAGTGGGAGTTAGAGGCAAAAGTCTCCAGTGACTGGAGTTATCCCTAACAGAAAGGAATGTGGTTGTATAAAAGCAAAACACTGCGGATGCTGGAAATCTGAAATAAAAACAAGAAATGCTGGAACCACTCAGCAGGTCTGGCAGCATCTGTGAAAAGAGAAGCAGAGTTAACGTTTCGGGTCAGTGACCCTTCTTTGGAACGTGGTTGTGGTTGTTGGATGCCAATCATCACCAGCCCCAAGTCATTCACTGCAAGTGTTCTTCATGGAAACATCCTCAGTACAATTATTTTCAACTACTTCATCAGTTACCTCCCTCAGTCATCAGGTCAGGACTGGGTCAGTTCATTGAGAATTCCACAATCTATAGCTCCATTCATAACCCCTTTGATATTGGGAACCCTATCCAGGTTCAGCTTCTGGCAGGCAATAACGTCCAGGCTTGGGCTGACAAGTGGCAGATAACATTCCTTCTCCAATTATACCAGGTAATGACCATCTTGAACAAGAGAAAGTCCATCCATTTCCTCTTGACCTTCAGTAGCACCAGCATCACCAGGAGCTTGACAGAGTAGACACTGAGGTTGTTTCCTATGGATGGGGAATCTAGAACACAGAGGCATGGGATAAAAGGGCCAATCATGAGGAGAAATTTCTTCACTCAAAGGGCTGTGAATCTTTGGAATTCTCTACCGCAGAGGGTTGTGGATGCTCCATTGTTGAATGCATTTAAGGCTGGGATAGATAGAGTTTTGGTCTCTCAGGGAATCAAGGGATATGGGGAGCGAGTGGGAAAGCAGATTTTAGGACAAGTATCAGCCGTGATCATAGTGAATGGCGGAGCAGGCTCGAGGGGCCGTATGGTCTTCTCCTGCTTCTATTTCTTATGTTCTTACATCCCCGCACCATCATCTTGAGGATCACCACTGACTGGAATCTGTAGAGAACCAGCCTTATGATCACCATGGTAGGGCAATCACTTCCTGATCCTTGAAAACCACCCCACCATCCAGAAAACGTATGGCAGGAGTGTGATTGTATGTTAACCACTCAGCTGGGTGGCTGCAGCTGGAATACTCAAGTAACTCGACACCATTCAGGATTGAGCAGTTCACTTGATTTGTGCCTGATTCAATATCCATCCTTCCACCACCGTCATACTGAGGTTGTCTTCTTCTTCTTTGGCCTCCTTGTCTCGAGAGACAATGGGTAAGCGCCTAGAGGTGGTCAGTGGTGTCAGTCGCTGTGAGGCAACTATGGAGTGACCTCTCCATGGCGCATGCCTGGGCGAATGTATGGAGGTTGAGAGTTGCCCAAGCGTCAAAACCCCCCTCTCGGCCTTTCTGGTGGGGTCCAAAGGAGTGCAGAGCACGACGTTTGGCACCGGTATGGCTGCAGGAACTGCCGGAAACATGCCAAAGGTGACACATGACCGCCTACGGGGTTCCACTCCGGATTTTCTGTTAGGGTTTACTCCCTTAGCCGTGGTCTCTCCCGAGACGCCCACAAGGCAGCTGTTCATTTGACAAATAAAACAAGTTAGGGTTATACCCTCATAACCAAAAAATACTTGCTGCAGTCAGGTGGGAGTTGAACAGTGCAAACCACCCTCACCAGGTGGCCGTAACCAATTGGGGGCTTGTCTGGGATCTGAACTGCCAGACAAACGGGAAATTTGGAAAACGGGAGGGAAAATTGACCTCTAAATTGTGGAAGGGTAAACAAACAGGTTTTCTTGTACTCTTCTGTTTTCCTCTACAGTGCTAGGAACAAAAGAAATGGCCACATTTAATGCTAAGGAGTTTGTGCAGCAGGGAGAGATATCCCATGATACAAACATACGAACACGAATTATGAGAAGTAGGCCATTCGACCCCTCTAGCCTGCTCCGCCTTTCAAGAAGATCATGGCTGATGTGTGTGTGTCTGGAATTCCACACTCCCATCTACCCACGATAACCTTTGATTCCCTTGCCTAACAAGAATCTATCTACCCCCACCTTAAAATTATTCAATGACCCTGCCTCCACCACCTTCTGAGGTAGAGTGCTCCAAAGTCGCACAACCCTCAGAGAAAAAATTTCTCCTCATCTCTGTCTTAAAAGGGCAATCCAAATTTTAAAATGGTGCCCCCTCGTTATGGACTCACCCACAAGAGGAAACATCCTTTCCACATCCACCTTGTCAAGACCATTCTTGATCTTATGTACTTCAATCAAGTCTCCACTCACTCTTCTAAACTCCAGTGAAAACAAGCCCAGTCTGTCCAACTTTTACTCAAAAGACAACCCGCTCATTCCAGGTATCAATCTAGTAAACCTCCTCTGAACCACCTCCAACGCATTCATATCCTTCCTTAAATAAGGTGACCAAAACTGCAGCAATGAATAAAGAAGGCTAATGGAATGCTATCCTTTATGATGAGAAGAATTGAAAATAAAAGTAAGGATGTTATGCTTCAGTTATACAGGGCATTGGTGAACAACAGGTATACCGTTTTGGATACTGTTGGGGGAGACGACTTACCAGGGGTAGGCAATGGGATACAGGTCTCTGGCGCAGAGTCTGTCCCTGTTGCTCAGAAGGGAAGGGGTAAGAGGAGCAGAGCATTATGTACCCTCTCCAAAGCCTCCACCGTCCTTCTGGTAGTGTAGTGACCAGAATTGCATGCAATATTCCAAGTGTGGCCTAACTAAGGTCCTGTACAGCTGCAGCATGACTTGCCAATTTTAAGACTCTGTGCCCCGACCGATGAAGGCAAGCATGCTGTATGCCGCCTTGACTACCTTATCCACCTGCGTTGCCACTTTCAGTGACCTGTGGACCTGTACGCCCAGATCTCTCTGCCTGTCAATACTCCGAAGGGTTCTGCCATTTACTGTATACTTCCCACCTGCATTCTTTCTTTCTTTGGCCTCCTTGTCTCGAGAGACAATGGGTAAGCGCCTAGAGGTGGTCACACCTGCATTAGACCTTCCAAAATGCATTACCTCACATTTGTCCGGATTAAACTCCATCTGTCATTTCTCCGCCCAAGTCTCCAACTGCTCTATATCCTGCTGTATCCTCTGACAATCCTCATCACTATCCGCAACTCCACCAACCTTTGTGTCATCCGCAAACTTACTAATCAGACCAGCTACATTTTCCTCCAAATCATTTATATATACTACAAAGCGCAAAGGTCCCAGCACTGATCCCTGAGGAACACCACTAGTCACATCCCTCCATTCAGAAAAGCACCCTTCCATTGCTACTCTCTGTGTTCTCTGACCGAGCCAGTTCTGTATCCATCTTGCCAGCTCATCTCTGAACCCATGTGACTTCACCTTTTGTACCAGTCTACCATGAGGGACCTTGTCAAAGGCTTTACTAAAGTCCATGTAGACAACATCCACTGCCCTTCCTTCATCAATCAACTTCGTCACTTCCTCAAAACACTAGATCAAGTTAGTGAGACACGACCTCCCCTTCGCAAAACCATGCTGCCTCTAGCTAATAAGTCCATTTGTTTCCAAATGGGAGTAAATCCTGTCCCGAAGAATCCTCTCTAATAATTTCCCTACCTCTGACTTAAGGCTCACCGGCCTATAATTTCCTGGATTATCCTTGCTACCCTTCTTAAACAAAGGAACAACATTGGCTATTCTCCAGTCCTCTGGGACCTCACCTGTAGCCAATGAGGATGCAAAGATTTCTGTCAAGGCCCCAGCAATTTCCTCCCTTGCCTCCCTCAGTATTCTGGGGTAGATCCCAGACTCATCATCCACCAAGTCCTCCTCTTTGGTGATGCAAAGTACTCATTTAGTACCTCGCCCATTTCCTCTGGCTCCACACATAGATTCCCTCCTCTGACCTTGAGTGGGCCAACCCTTTCCCTGGCTACCCTCTTGCTCTTTATATACATATAAAAAGCCTTGGGATTCTCCTTAATCCTGTTTGCCAATGACTTTTCATGACCCCTTTTAGCCCTCCTGACTCTTTGCTTAAGTTCCTTCCTACTTTCTTTATATTCCTCAAGGGCTTTGTCCGTTCCCAGCCTTCTAGCCCTTACGAATGCTTCCTTTTTCTTTTTGACGAGGCTCGCAATATCCCTCGTTATCCAAGGTTCCCGAAACTTGCCAAACTTAACCTTCTTCCTCACAGGAACATGCTGGTCCTGGATTCTAATCAACTGACGTTTGAAAGACTCCCACATGTCAGATGTTGATTTACCCTCAAACAGCCACCCCCAATCTAAATTCTTCAGTTCCTGCCTCTTAATGTTATAATTAGCCTTCCCCCAATTTAGTACGTTCACCCGAGGACTACTCTTATCTTTATCCACAAGTACCTTAAAACTTACGGAATTATGGTCACTGCTCCCGAAATGCTCCCCTACTGAGACTTCGACCACCTGGCCGGGCTCATTCCCCAATACCAGGTCCAGTCTGGCCCCTTCCCTAGTTGGACTATCTACATATTGTTTCAAGAAGCCCTCCTGGATGCTCCTTACAAATTCTGCCCCATCCAAGCCCCTAGCACTAAGTGAGTCCCAGTTAAGATAGGGGAAGTTAAAATCACCCACCACAACAACCCTGTTGCTTTTACATCTTTCCAAAATCTGTCTACATATCTGTTCCTCTATCTCCCGCTGGCTGTTGGGAGGCCTGTAGTAAACCCCCAACATCATGACTGCACCCTTCCTATTCCTGAGCTCTACCCATATTGCCTTGCTGCATGAGCCCTCCGAGGTGTCCTCCCGCAGTACTTCTTTGGCCTCCTTATCTCGATAGACAATGGATACGCGCCTGGAGGTGGTCAGTGGTTTGTGAAGCAGCACCTGGAGTGGCTATAAAGGCGAATTCTAGAGTGACAGGCTCTTCCACAGGTGCTGCAGAGAAATTTGTTTGTCGGGGCTGTTGCACAGTTGGCTCTCCCCTTGCGCCTCTGTCTTTTTCCTGCCAACTACTAAGTCTCCCGCAGTACAGCTGTGATATCCTCCTAAACCACTAATGTAGTATAGGTGATTTACAGGATGCACTGAAGCAACTCACCAGGATTGTTTTGTCAGTACCTCCCTCCCCCGTGACCTCTGTTATCCGGAGCAATTTCAAAGGAAAGAAGAGTGCATTGTTTTTGTTCAATCAATTATTCAATCATTATTGTCACAAAAGGGCAAAGAGGTCTGAAGTATTAGTATGTAACACTCTTGTTGGCTTTTTCAGTGAAGTAATCACTTGTCTCCATAACTGCTATCCTCATGAACGCCAATTCATCCAAAACCATACTGCCTGCATTCTATTCTGTACTAAGATGCCCTGAAATATCCTGAAATATTGCACCTGTCATTGCTGATTCCCCATCCCTTTTCACACTGATTTCAGTATCCTCACTGTCATTTACAAATCCTTTCTGGACCTCATCCAATCCTACATCTGTAGGCTCCTCACATCCTCTAACTTTGGTTGATCCCCAGACTCTATTCACCACTTGTGCTAAAGGTGGAATTCATTTTGACCCTTGCACTGTGGAATTTGCATCCTTGATATGCTGTTCCTCATCTTCAAAGTTTAATCAAAATTTATCTCTGTAACTATATTTTTCATTGCAGGAGCAAGAAAATTGAGAGGAGGCATAGTGTTTCTTTCTCCACTCCTTTTGTAAAGTGCTTTGGGACATTTTGCTACATTAAAGACACTGTGCAAGTCCCTGTTCTAATTAGATATTGTATTATAAAGAACATGGTTAGTAGGGGATGTTAGTAGCAGTAATCAGATGTGACATTGAGTATATGCGAAACATCATCTTGCTCTGTGCCCACTCCTGTCTACTGCCCAACAACCCAGTAGTCTCAATAGTCATACATAGCCTTGCATTTTTGTCTCCCACTTCTTTCTATTCTTCACCTTCAGCATTGGGGAAAAAAAACTGAGAACTGGCAGAAATATCTTTTGAGTCTCTTCAAAACCTGTAAGAATTATTGACCTATTCTGCCACTTCCTAGTCCCAGTGCTGGGCCTCCTCCCTGAACATATCCAAAGCTATTTCTGAAACTGTGCATTGTTATAATAATGAGCTGACCATGAGGAATTTTTGGATGATCTAGAACTAGGGATCACTGTTTAAAAATAAGGGGTCGCCCATTTAAGACAGAGGGTCATAAGTCTTTGGAAGTCTTTTCCTCAAAAGGTGGTGCAAGCAGAGTTTTTGAATATTTTTAAGGCAGAGGTAGATATATTCTTGATAAGCAATGGGGTGAAAGGCTATCAGGGGGTAGGCAGAAATGTGGAGTTGAGGTTACAATCAGATCAACCATGATCTTGTTGAATGGTGGAGCAGGCTCGTAGGGCTGAGTGGCCTACTCCTGCTACTATTTCGTATGTTCATATGTATGTTTGTAAAACTGACCTTCTGCTCTTTGAAAGAGCCAGTGCAGTCTAAATGGGCTAAACGGCCTCTTTCTGTGCTGTACTCACCTATGGATCATGCGACCTTTGTCCTCATTCCTAGCAGCCATTTGTAAAATATACATTATAAAACAATATTTATGCCATAACAGAAACATATTATTATAAACAACTGCCATTTATACAGCACCTATAATGAAGTAAAACTTCACATGGTTCTTCACAGGAGAGTTATCAAACAAAATTTGACACTGAGCCACATACTGAAGAACATAAGGAGAAATTAGAACAGAAAAGAAAGACTTGAATTTATATCGTGCCTTTCACGATCATAGGATGTCTCAAAATGCCAATAAAGTACATTTGAAGTTATGAAGTGTACTGTTATATTGTAGGAAATCCGGCAGCCAAATTGCACACAGCAAGCTTCCACAAATAGTAAGTAATAATGACCCAGATAATCTGTTTTTGTGATGTTGATTGAGGAATAAATATTGGCCAGGACTCTCCTGCTCTACTTTGAAATAGTGCCACCTGAGAGAACAGGCAGGGCTCGGCTTAATGTCTCATCCGAAAGACGCACCTCTGAAAATGCAGCACTCCCTCAGCACTGCAGTGGGATGTCAGCTTTGATTTTGGTGCTCAAGACCTGGAGTGTGACTTGAACCCACAACCTTCCGACTCAGAGGCAAAAGTGCTACTAACTATGTCCCAACTAACACAAGTGACGAAAAGCTTGGTCAAAGATGTAGCTTTTAAGGAGAGTCTCAAAGGAGGAGAGGCAGAGAGGTTTAAGGAGAGAATTCCAGAGCTTACAGCTTAGGCAGCTGAAAGCAGAGCTGCTAATGGTGGGGCAATGAAAATCAGGATGCAGAAGAGACCAGAACTGGAGGAGTGCAGAGTTCTTGGAGGGTTATAGGGGTGGGGGAGGTTACAAAGATAGAGAGGGGTGAGGCCATGGAGACATTTAAATACAAGGATGAAAATTTTAAAATTGACGTGTTGTCTCACAACTAGTCTTCATTTCGTCTGTTTGTAAAATATACAATACAGAAACAATATTTATGCCAGTAAAGCAAACAGAAAGACAGTTGTTTTCACAGAGCTGTTGTTACCAGTGCTGAACCCATCTAGATACCGAAGTTCAGGTGACGATTCAGTGCCAGTAGAAATCAAAATAAAATTTTAAACACACTGATTTGAAAACAGTTGAAAAATACTGAGTGTTGTCAGCAATGAGCTGTTCTTACAGTTAGTGCATTAATGACTGCGAGTGGACTTTAACATTGCAATCACTGGCGTTCCTCTGTAACAATATTAACAGCATCATTGGAATTTCTCCCCAAAATCAGGACATGCAATATCACTTTAATCCGTTAAACCTGTTTGTAATTGTCACTATCCCACCAGGTTATGGATATGGATTAAGTTTGGTTAAAGGAACATTTTCCTGGTATTCATTTCCATTGGGGATCTGTGGATTGTTGTTTGGATTTGCTTTGTATACTTTATATAATCCTCTTTTTTGGGCACTGGATATTTTGTACAAGGCAACGATTGCTGATATGATCAATGCTAACATGATTCCTGTGATCACCATTTCTGGTCTCCATGATTCACCTATGAAAACATTCAAGAAAACACTTACACAAATTATTGACAGTCCCAGGGCAATATATTTATTACAAAACTTCTTATCATCTCCAAGATCTGTGTTGTAAACAATGGGAATTTTTCATGGAATGTCGAGTGTGTTATATTCAGCTCTTCCCTCTTTGTCAAGTTGTGTTCTTCACCTCCTTTCATTCACCCCGTACCACAACCCAGTACTGATTATCATAAAGGATAGACAGCCTATTCCAGGTCCCTGTCTTTTCCCATTTACACCACTCCAAGGAATTGTATATACATGATGCAAATACATTTTTTTTTGTGGAACTTAGATGACTGAGTGTTGTCAGCAATGAGCTGTTCTTACAGTTAGTGCATTAATGACTGCGAGTGGACTTTATCATTGCAATCAGTGGCGTCCCTCAGTAACAATATTAACAGCATCGTTGGAATTTCTTCCCAAAATCAGGACATGTAATATCATTTTAATTGGTTAAACCTGTTTGTAATTGTCATTATCCCACCAGGTTATGGATCAAGTTTTTTCAAAGGGACATTTTCCTGGTATTCATTTCCATTGGGGATCTGTGGATTGTTGTTTGGTTTTGCTTTGTATACTTTATATAATCCTCTTTTATGGGCACTGGATATTTTGTACAAGGCAACAACTAATAGGATCATTGCTAATATTCCTGCGATCACCAAAAATAGTATCCATAGTTCACCTATGAAAACATACAAAAAAGTTACATAAATTATTGACAGTCCCAGGGCAATGTATTTATTACAAAACTCCTGATCATCTCTAAAATTTGTGTTATAAACAATGGGAATTTTTCATGGACTTCCAAATGTGTTACATTCAGCTCTTCCGTCTGATTTTCAAGTTGTGTTCTTCACCTCCTTTCATTGTCCCCATACCACAGCCCAGTCCTGATTATCATAGTGGATAGACTGCCTGTTCCCAGGTACCTGTCTTTTCCCATTTACACTACTCCAAGGAATTGTATATAGGTAATGGAGATCAATTTCTCTCTGTGGAACTTAGATTTTACTAAATCATAACTATAGAGTCCATCATCTTCCCTGGCATGGAGTGCACCAGTCAGTGTCGGGGAAGGGAAGAAGAGTTTATATTTAAGGCGGAGACCCTTTGTTAGAACAAAGAATGATGTGGGAACAGGAGAGAGGGGTATCTGTAACCCTGCTATTCGCCTCCTATTTCTCTTTTTGGAATTGACAACTGTGTTTTAGTTTAGTTTAGTTTAGTTTAGAGATACAGCACTGAAACAGGCCCTTCAGCCCACCGAGTCTGTGCCGCCCATCAACCACCCATTTATACTAACCCTATACTAATTCCATATACCACATCCCCACCTATCCCTATATTTCCCTACCACCTACCTATACTAGGGGCAATTTATAATGGCCAATTTACCTATCAACCTGCAAGTCTTTGGCATGTGGGAGGAAACCGGAGTACCCGGAGGAAACCCACGCAGACACAGGGAGAACTTGCAAACTCCACACAGGCAGTACCCAGAATTGAACCCGGGTCATTGGAGCTGTGAGGCTGCGGTGCTAACCACTGCGCCATTGTGCCGCCCACTGTGTTTTGCTAGGCTTTTCTATTTCAATTTCTTACCTGATCTGCAGGAGTTCCATTTTTTTACTCACTCCAATTTTCTCATTTTACCTCCTTACACACTCCATGTCCCTCTATTATCTTTCATTAATTTAATAAATCTTTCCATTTTCTGCTGCAAAGATCGCATGTCATCCAACAATTTCCTGTTTTTCTTTAAAGCCAAATTTCACTGATACTTCTTCTGTTTGTTTGTCCCTACACTTTGCTTCTAATTCTATTTGAAGATCTTGCTCATCTTCCATTTTTCAGCCAAAAACATTCACCGTCCATTCTTTGCACAGATTTGACTGACCTGCTCTGTTGCAGCCTCTCCTGGTTTAGTTTTACACTGTGATTGCCCCCCCTCACTATTAGAATTGAAGCCCAGCCATGTGATGCAGCTCACTGAGCTGCCAACACCCTGCACCATGACCGGCAGTGTGTGGATTCACAGCTGCAACTCCCCTGCTGTGGAGTTATTGCTCAGGCAGTCTGGGCAAACACAGAGCAGGAATAAAGTGCTTCTACACACAAAGAGAAACAAGTGGAAGGGAGTATCACTCTGGGCCATTCTTACTAATGTCCTAGAGGCCAGTTACAGAGCAGCATTGTGAGAGGCAGGCAGTAGTTTATCCATTTGTCCCATTACCAGCACGTGTGGAGTAGAACAGGAGTCTAAATAACTGAACTAAGTAAACCAAAATGGCACTCGGGATTTATTTGGGATAACAGAAATGCTGCTTCAATCCACAAAGGATTAATTATTTATTCTTTGCATTCTGACCAATATTACAAACTGACCTTTGATCCTGATGTCCACTTCCTTCTCATGAGTTCCATATTTATTGGTAACTGTACATTTATAAATGCCTTGATGTTCTGATGTTGCGTGGGAAATATGGAGGACTCCAAGAGGACCATCCTGAATGTTACTGTCATTACTGGGGGCTTCCCACTTTAATGTCGGCGTGGGGTTTCCACTGGAATTGCAGATAATTGTAACCTCATCACCTTCACTGAGGGTTACTGGAACCCCTGACATGGTTTGGTTATTTACTGATATGGTTGTATTTCGAGGTTTATCTGGAAAAGAGAAAAGGAAAAGATGAAAAGAGGCAGGAAAGGCATATCACAGGATCACTGACACAGCACCACATCAGTGCTTGGATTAGCTGCATTCCCAAACTTAGTCACATATTGTGCTCTCGTCCATCTTCAACAGCCAGTTCAGAACATCTGAATCCCTACAGTTGGATTGAAGTCCAGTGAGTGTTACTGCCTGGAATTTACTCCCACTCATCTGTCATTTTATAAAGCCAAAGTGAAATGCAGTTTCTTTGTGTAAATATAAACTCAACATAACAGCCACTCACTGGATCAGCTTGCCTAAGGATATCACACAAACACACTGTTCACAGCGCTCAGAACAAAGGAACATTCAAAGAGTAAACTTCCTGTAATCCATTACTCACACAGAATGACTGAATTTACAGAGGAGTTTCTGGATCCATACTCATTGGTAACTGTGCACGTGTACAGACCACTATGCCACATTTGAACTGATGGGATGTGGAGTATCTCTCTGCTGAGTATCTTCCCATCTTTGGTCCAGAACACCTGGGGAGCTGGGTTCCCTGCACCATGACATGTTAAATTCTGTGATTTCCCTTCAATCCAGTCTTCTTGTGCTTTAAAGATCTGTGCTTCCATTGGAGCATCTGTAAATTTCATTAGAATACAAAATTAAAACTTGAAATTGAATAACAAAGCTCAAATACTTTTCAGATCTTTCTGGTGATTTTATTTTGGTGCTCTCCAGATGTCAGTGCTCAGAATAAAACTGACTTCTATATGAAAACTCAGTGTCATGCTGGGCCCCCACCTGCCAAGAATGAGATACATCAGTTTTGTCATGAACATTGATTTTAAACTGTTACTGGAGTGAAGAAGACTTGTTAAGCAGATCAGCCATGGCTGGAAAATACATTTGCATATTAACAGATGGTGTTTGGAAGAACAAAGCAGCCATTCCCTGACATTCAACCCACAATGGAGTTTTGATCACCAGGTGAAGGTTGGCTGCTAAGATGACCGAATACATAAATGGACATGCTCAAACCAGCTAGTCACATGACTAACCTGCTGGGCAACCTGAGTTTTTTGAATTTGTACAAACATTTTCTGCTGAAAGCTGTTTGCTCCTGGACTGAGAAGATGCATCTCCTGTCTGCTCCCATCTCTTTCTCACAAGCCTCTGAAGACACATGAACCCCAAGAGAAAGAGAGAAAAGTCTCCTACAGCGAACAAGGTTTAAGAAGAATACTGGGCCCCGACAAAAACCAAGATCTACCTACAATCAAGGATTCTACAGTGAGCTCGAAGAACTGTAACAATAACTCTTCAGATATTGCCTCAAACCTTTCCACTTTATTTTTCTTCTGCTCTTTTCTGTCTCTATTTGCATGTGTGTAACGGGTATGCATGCTAGCATGGGGCATGGCATGTATCCGTAGGCGTTAACCGAATTAGAGTGTAAGTTTAATAAATTTCAAATTTTCTTCTTTAAACCGAAGAAAGTATGTTTGTGCTGGTTTCTTTGCCTTGTAATTGGAAAGTGGCGAACAAGGATTCAGTAAGGGGGAGCTAAAAACAGTGTGTTTAAAATTAAACCCTGTTACACAAGACCAGGTGAAGGCTGAAAGGGAACCCTAGACCTCTTTCTCACCTAGTCGTAACATCAGAGTCAGCATGAAACACTCCCAGGTCAAATAAAGCACAGGAGTAAAGGCAGAGTAATTGTCCCTGTACTCTGCAGCAAAAAGCAAAATTTTGAGTGCCACTTTTGAGAAATCTCCAAGTGATGTCTACTTTATCCTGTTTTTGAATAGCTGATTGAGCACCACTCTGAGAATAGAGAAGGGTGGTCTTTGGTTAAACGGTTCTAAGAGGAGTTTTACAGCTCTCTAGTTAGATGGACTTATTGAACTATTGTTGAAATCTTACAGTGCAATATTCGTAATTAATCGATTAATACAACGTGTTATATACAATACAAAAAAAAGATTAGTGAAGACAAATGTGGGTCCCTTACAGTCGTAAATGGGGGAATTTATAATGGGGAACAAAGAAATGGCAGACCAATTAAATACATACTTTGGTTCTGTTTTCACAAAGGAAGACACAAATTACCTGCCAGAAATGTTGGGGAACATAGGGTCTAGTGAGAAGGAGGAACTGTATGAAATCAGTATTAGCAGGGAAATGGAGTTAGGGAAATTGATGGGATTGAAGGCCAATAAATCCCCCTGGGCCTGATAATCTACATCCCAGTGTACTTAAGGAAGTGGAAATAGTAGATGCATTGCTGGTCATTTTTCAAAATTCTATAGACTCTGGAACAGTTCCAATGGATTGGAGGGTAGCTAATGTAACCCCACTATTTAAAAAAGGAGGTAGAGAGAAAACAGGGAATGACAGACCAGTTAGCCTGACATCAGTAGTGAGGAAAATTCTTGAGTCCATTACAAAAGATGCAATAGCAGAGCACTTGGAAAACAATGACAGGATCGGACAAAGTCAACATGGATTTACGAAACGGAAATCATGCTTGACAAATCTACTGGAATTTTTTGAGGATGTAACGAGCAGAATAGATAAGGGAGAACCAATGGATGTGGAGTATTTGGACTTTCAGAAGGCTTTCGATAAGGTCCCACATAAGTGATTAGTGTTAAAATTAAAGCACATGGGATTGGTGGTAAGGTACTGACACTGAGAGAGCTAGTTGGCAGACAGGAAACAAAGAGTAGGAATAAACGGGTCTTTTTCTGAGTGGCAGGCAGTGACTAGTGGGGTACCGCAGGGATCAGTGCTAGCCAGAATATATAATTAATGATATAGATGAGGGAATTAAATGTAATATATCCAAGTTTGCAGATGACACAAAGCTGGGTGGGAGTGTGAGCTGTGAGGAGGATGCAGAGAAGCTCCAGTGTGATTTGGACAGGTTGAGTGAGTGGGCAAATACATGGCAGATGCAGTATAATGTGGATAAATGTGAGGTTATCCACTTTGGCGGCAAAAACAGAAAGACAGATTATCTGAACAGCGACTGATTGGGAAAGGGGGAGGTGCAGAGAGACCTGGGTGTCCTTCTGCATCATCACGGAAAGTAAGCATGCAGGTGCAGCAGGCAGTTAAGAAGGCAAATGGTATGTTGGCCTTCATAGCGAGAGGATTCAAGTACAGGAGCAAGGATGACTTGCTGCAATTATACAGGGCCTTGGTGAGACCACACCTGAAATATTGTGTGCAGTTCTGATCTCCTTATCTGAGGAAGGATGTTCTTGGTATGGAGGGAGTGCAGTGAAGGTTCACCAGACTGATTTCTGGCAGGACTGACGTATGAAGAGAGATTGGGTCGATTAGGCTTGTATTCACTAGAGTTTAGAAGAATGAGAGGGGATCTCATAGAAACCTACAAATTTCTAACAAGACTGGAGAGACTAAATGCAGGAAGGATGTTCCCGATGGCGGTAGAGTCCAGGACCAGGGGGTCACGGTCTAAGGATAAGGTGCAAGCCATTTAGGACTGAGATGAGGAGGGATTTCTTCACCCAGAGTGGTGAACCTGTGGAATTCTCTAGCACAGAAAGCAGTTGAGGCCAAGTCATTAAATATATTCAAGAAAGAGTTAGATATAATTCTTAGGGCTAAAGGGATCAAGGGATACGGGGAGAAAGCGGGGACAGGGTACTGAGTTTGGATGATCAGCCATGATCGAATGGCCTTTTCCTGCTGCTATTTTTCTATGTTTCTATGTTTGACATTTCTATGCTATTTTATCAAAAGTGTTAACCTGTTTAAATAAAGATGATGCAATTGTTTTCTAAATAAACAATCGAATGACCACT
The DNA here is from genome assembly GCF_036365525.1 of Heterodontus francisci. NCBI lineage: Eukaryota > Metazoa > Chordata > Chondrichthyes > Heterodontiformes > Heterodontidae > Heterodontus > Heterodontus francisci. The sequence goes on from NC_090413.1 coordinate 28,794,663, forward strand.
GCAAACAATAAACATATCAATACAATATATTTATCTGTTATATTTTTAAATCACGGAGTCACAGCATTCTATTTGAAAATACCTTCAAGACTCATGTGTCAAACTCTGGTAATGGGAAATCCCATCGGAAGACTGTCAACAGTTACCTACTGTACCAGTCATGCCTGTATTCGTCACTTTGATTGATATTTATAACGCTGAAAGACCTGCCATGCATTGTTAGTGCCAGCCCAGTAGTGAAACTATTTACATCTTTGAAGTCAGTTGTGTGCAAGCATGTGGCTCCATTACAGATCCACTGGGTGGCAATGTAGAATAAATATATTAAAAAGCCTCTCACTGCATTCAGATAGCAGCCTTTTTAAACCTCCATGCGCTGAGGCCTTTCCCCCAAAGTTTCCACCTGAACAAAATGGTGCCTCCTTCAGATATTGCATCAGATTCCAAATCCTCAATATTCCCGGACAGAAAATGGGAACCAAGAATCCACAAAGCATAGAAATGTTCCAGAAATTGAACTCGACTGACCACCTAAATACTGTGGCTACAAGAGCAGGTCAGAGGCTGGGAATTCTGTGGCGAGTAACTCACCTCCTGTCTCCCCAAAGCCTGTCCATCATCTACAAGGCACATGTCAGGAGTGTGATTGAATACCCTCCACTTGCCTGGATGGGTGCAGCTCCAACAACACTCAAGAAGCTCGACACCATCCAGGACAAAGCAGCTGGCTTGATTGGCACTCCATCTATCACCTTCAACATTCACTCCCTTCACCACCGACACACAGTGCCTGCACTGCAGCAACGCACCAAGGCTCCTTAGACAGCACCTTCCAAACCCGCGACCTCTACCAACTAGAAGGACAAGGGCAGCAGATGCATGGGAGCACCACCAGCTGCAAGTTCCCCTCCAAGTTACACACCATCCTGACTTGGAACTATATTGCCGTTCCTTCACTGTCGCTGGGTCAAATTCCTGGAACTCCCTTCCTAAAAGCAGTGTGGGTTTACCTACCCCACATGGACTGCAGTGGTTCAAGAAGACAGCTCACCACCACCTTCTCAAGGGCAATTAGGGATGGGCAATAAATGCTGGCCTAGCCAGAGATGCCCACAACCCATGAATGAATAAAAAAAGTCAAATTACACAAGAATGCTGAAGAAACAAACAACAGCAGTTACAACAGGTGGGTGGGCTAGATGAACCACTAATTTTTTTCTCCAGTGCGTTACATTCTCTGCTTCAATGGCCAGAATTTTACGGTGGATGGACGGATGCTGGAGTCCGACGTGAAAGTCGGTGTTGAACCACCTCCGTCTAGCCAGGGGATCCGTCCCGTATTTTATGGGTCCCCAGGCTTCAATTGTCCTGAGGTGGGACATCCCCCCAACTTGAGGGAGGAGGTCCCGCCTCAGTCAGCTGCTGGTCATTCAGCGGGCCGGCAGCTCTTAGTTCCAGCAGCGCAACCAGGAGCGTTGGCCACTGCTGGGACTGCAGCCCAGCCGACACCATGGATCGAGGAGGGAAGGTAAGTAGGGGCATGCCTCACCAGAGGGATCGGTCTGGTGAGGCTGGAGTGGTCGTTTGGGGGGCGGGGGTTGTCTTGGGTCCCGTGGATGGGTTGGGAGGTGGGGGCGGCCCTCAATCTGGCCCAACTGCCATGCCCCCCTACCGGGGCGCAGAAAGGACAGCAGCTATCGCTGGGTGGCCTCTCACTTCCCCAGCACACCCACTTGCCATGGGTAAAATACCCGTGGAGTCAGGCGAGGGTCCTTAAGTGGCCACTTAAGGGTCCTGATTGGCCTCGGGTGGACGGGTCGTTTCCCAACCCCCGCCCGACGCCATGAACATGTCTGGAGGCGGAAGTGGGGCAGGTAGGCCTCCAGGAGCCTGCTGCTCAATTTTACGTTGCTCCACACCACCATCCGACCCGCTGGGGCGGCGTAAAATTCCGGCCTATGTTTTCTTTTTTTCCATCACAATATCGTTTCAGACAAAATAGGATCATTTCTCCCCAGAGTATTTCTGCATGAGTGTTGGACAATTATATCAGTCTTTCTGCAGTATTCATGAGCTAGATGTTCTCTTTTCATTCTTCACAACTGTTGCTCTGTTGAACATGCTATTTTAGCGTTCTTCATCTCCCATTTAATAGATCCTATTCATATCCCTCATGTTACAACAGCCCAGTGTGGCTCAGCTTCCAATTGCTCCTCGCTTGTCCATGTGGAAGTGTCTGGCCTTCACTTAGCATCTCACCCAATGGTCTGGTCAGGACATGTATCTTGTTATATGGGGGACTCAGGCCACATACTCACATGATTGCACTCTGTGGTCAGTAATGGACAGTGTCCCCACACAGCCCCGTCCTGTGTTCTGCATTCTGATCAAGCTTGGAAATAAAAAGAGCCACTGAAAATCAGGATAAATGTGAGACCAATTCTGTTTTTTTTCAGGACTAAGAGAAGGGTCAGTATGAGTTTCATTGGTCTCCATTTGAAATAAAAAACCTCACTAACTATTTGTAACCAAAATGATGCAACTTACACAAGACGTGGAGGGTGTCAACCTGTTGTTTAACATGGCTTGTTGACGGATCTTGAAGTTTCAGTTCAGCCTCGCAGGTGTACTGCTGTCCATCCAGCTTTGCTTCTGCATCCACAGTATAGTAGATACTGAGCCCAGTACTACTTGATTCATTCACTAATATGTCATTTCTGTTCTTCAGACTGAGTTGAAGTTCCCCTGAGACATTAAACACACTGCAGGTAATATTAACTGGGTTTCCTTCAGGGCTGATTGGTACTTGGATTTCAGGGTCAGGAAAAACTGTAAAAATAATAGAGAAAAGTTGTTAGAAACACTCCCAAGCTTATCTTACAGCTGCTCAGTGTGAAAATTCATCCTGGAGACTTGATCTGTTGTGCTGTTTTATCATTGATCCATATTACATGCCTGTGCCACACAGACACATCCAGCTACTGCACTAAGGCTGGGTAGAGAACTTTAATCACTTTCAATCAATGACCATCTGATACATGATTTTGTAAGTGGAACCGGATTTAAAAAAAAATCTGAGATCATACCCTATCTTCACGAAATGTACTCACTCATCACTGAGCACAACTCATTTATCTCATTACATGATTGTTCCTTTGTCAAGATGAGACATAATATTGTGTTTACAATCCAAATCCAGTCACTTGTTTCAACACTCGCTTTTAATCAGGGAATATCGAGTGCGACTAACACTTTCTCATGATCTTGGAATACCAAGTGTTTCTAAGACATCTTAAGCTGCTTCTCTTTGAGTATCTGTGAATATGCAAATATTTGAATAAACTTCCTAACTTGTCACTCAACGGAAGGGATTTTATTGTTTAAAGTAAACCTGACATGCTGCAATTTTGACTATCATGAACTATCAGAATGCTATCAAATCATAATGCCTCCACAACCAGAATCCTTACCAAACACCTCAATGAAGACGCTATCATTCTTTGGTGGAACTGATGGATATTCCTCAAAATCTGCTGTACAGACGACTTCCATCAGACCAGCCACCTGTGGTTTCCATGTCGTTGTTGTTCGGACAGTATTAGAATTTGGCCTTGTTGTAACTGAATTCAGTTCTTTACCATCCTGAAACCACCTGACTCTCATCTTCTCAGCAGGATAGACATTTGGGACCTCACATGTTAACGTGGCCTCTTGCTTCATTTCTATGGGCCTCTTGTCAAGGATTCGAGGTGGATCCAGAAAAGCTGCAACACAGACAAGGAATTCACTTCATTTTGATTTGCTGTGCTGTGATTCAGTTGCTATTGGACAGAGTGGAAAACTGACCAGTACTGGTATTCCCCAATACACACATCCCAGGAGTCTATCACACTGTTCACTGAGAGAAAACTGGAGCCATCATCAGGAGATCACATACTTTATTTTTTAAATTAATTCTTCCTACTCTTCAGGCAGCCCTAGTATCTAAATCTGCTACTTTTGTGCCAGCCACTATGAGTGGTACAGTCTGATGCATTCACTGATTAACCTTTATTGTGATCTTTACTTGTATCTGCTACAACATCCCAGTTGAGGCTCAGACCTCAGTGTGGGTGACTCTGGGTGTAAATCTTTCAAGCTTTTTTGCTGCTCCTGCATGGTGAGATTGACTGATCTGCTCCTTGACCATCACCTCTACTGACCACTATGAGGTGTGCAAAGCTGTCACATGAGTTTCCTTCAGACATTCCCGTCACTATTAGGAAGCATCTGGCTGCCATCTGGCAAAAGCAAGAGAGTGATAATATCAACATGTGGGCCATCCTGGAGATAAACATACTTTGCACCAATTTGTTTGTTGCAGAAGAGTAATCAAGCACAGGGAAAAGCCATTTGGCCCAGAAAGCTCATTTTACTAATGGCTTATCTCTGCGAGCCTAGTATTCAAGCATTGCCTGAAAGATTATTGAGTAAAAGATACCTACTATTATCTTCTTATTCGATTAATATTGGCTTATCTATAGCATTTAATATTTTATACACCTTCCTGAGAGTGTCCTTTAGCCTTCCTCTTGCTACACTGCAGAGCTCATCTTCATACCAGGAATCAGGTTAGGGCCCTTGGATGTCTTTTTGGAGTCAAGTTAATAAGATCTTAGGTTGGTAGAAAAGGTCTTGCAAAATCTTTCTTGACCCATTCAAACTAAGCTTTGCGCACACCCAAGCTGGCTAAAAGATTTGCAGTAATTTACCGCTACACTTTGGGCAATTGAGAAAACTGCATATTTGAGGTGGGTCCAAGATGAACAATTCTTATCCAACACATTTTGTGGTATGGATAAAACAGGAGCTAATGAGATCATCACTGCATTGCTTCCCACTGTTTATTCTCTACAAATTATCGATATTTAACCATTCTCAAAAAGAGAACATTTCTTGTTCAAGTGGAACTTACAGTAAGTTTGCAGAGTCACAGAGGAGTTTGTGATTGGTTTTGTGGTGTTTGAGCCCAAGTCCACCTCTGCCAAGCAGGTGTACTCCTGTCCATCATCTGACATACTTGCAGTGAATTGGAAGATGTTCCTCAATCTTTTATCTTCATCCGGGAAACCTTCTTCTCCTGTGAAATTCCTCTGAACAATCTCACTCCCTCTCAGCCATGTGAGTTTGAGTTTATTGTTTGGATAGACCCTCGGACCAATACACTCCAGACTATATGTCTTGTTAACTTCCAGCACTTCAGGAGGTGATGTAATGTTTAACTCTCGATCTGTTAAAGGAGAATCAGTTAACATAATTCACTGAAATAATGTATCTGGGCACCCTCTGCTCCATCACACATGCATCTGAGTGAATATGTGCAACATGACTTTATCCCAACCACAAATACCATGTTCAATCTCCCCCATTAAAGATTAGCACATTGATCTCTCTTCACTCTGCATTATACCATCATCAGAAATAATTAAGTCATTAACTGACAGCAATAACTACACAAAGTTGTATTTTCAGGCAAGAAGTTTTCCTAAAGTGGAATACTGAAACAATTGGCATCTACATAGAATCTGATCCCCAACTGAACACACCTTGAATTAAAATAAACTGACAAAGCTATATTTGTTCCAAATACTGAACTGAATGCATGCAAATTATAAGCTGAAGCTTAATTATTGCATTGTTTAAACATTTAAAATAGTCTAACTGTAAATTAACTAGTCATTTGGTAGTACAGAACTTGAGTATTGCTGAGAATAGAGATATTTTGTCGAAGCTTTTCGTCTTGCACTCATCAGGACAAATCACAGGAATACCAATGTAAGGGAAGCAACAAATTTATACTGTATGAGAAGAGAGTGCTGATTGGTTGGGAAGTGGACTCTGACTGGTAGAGGCGTTGCCATGGAGAATGCACCAGTTTATGGTGACAGATAACTACCAAGCTTTGTTTGAAATTTCAACCAGGCAGCTTGACTCTGATTGGTCAAAGCATTGCCCTATGGAATGAACCAGCAAATGGCTGTCACTTATTTTGTTTAGGTGAAACAGGCATAATGTGTGTACATGTTCTTTCTGTCTGCAAAGAACAGGGCCCTGTGTATTAATATACAAAGTGATTCCTGACAATGCAGCCGGCCATTGATGTCATCAGGCTGCGCCAAGGTGCGCACATGCACAGACCGGTTCCTGCTCTCTGTGCATGCGCTGCGTTCCGACTTGCCAGGACTGGTTAGCGCATGCGCCGATGATGTCATCGCGTGATGTGTGCATCTTCGGGCAATGCGCCTGGTCGGCCTCTGCGCACACGCTTTATGCATACAGCAATGCAACGCCAACGGGTATTCACCCATGCGTCAAGCTCCGCTCACCCCACCCTCGTTGCTCTCTCCGGCCGCTCCGCTCCCCCACTCGCTGCTCTCTCTGGCCGCTCTGCTCCCCCATTCGCTGCTCTCTCCGGCCACTCTGCTCCCCCCCTCGCTGCTCTCTCTGGCCGCTCCGCTCCCCCACTTGCTGCTCTCTCTGGCCGCTCCGCTCCCCCCCTCGCTGCTCTCTCTGGCCGCTCCCCACCCCCCTCGCTGCTCTCTCCGGCCGCTCCGCTCTTCCGGCTGCTCTGCTCCCCGCCTCGCTGCTCTTTTGGCTGCTCCACTCCCCCCCTCGCTGCTCTTTCGGCCGCTCCGCTCCCCGCCTCACTGGTTTCTCCGGCCGCTCCGCTCTTCCGGCTGCTCCGCTCCCCCCCTCGCTGCTCTTTCGGCTGCTCTGCTCCCCCCCTCGCTGCTCTCTCCGGCCGCTCTGCTCCCCCGCCTCACTGCTCTCTCCAGCTGCTCCGCTTTTTCAGCTGCTCTGCTCCCCCCCTCGCTGCTCTCTCCGACCGCGCCGCACCCCCCCCTCGCTGCTCTCTCGGCCGCTCTCCTCCCCCCACTCACTGCTCTCTCCGACCGCGCCGCTCCCCCCCTGGCGGCTCTCTCAGCTGCTCCGCTCCCCCCCTCGCTGCTCTCTCGGCTGCTCTCCTCCCCCCCTCACTGCTCTCTCCGACCGCGCCGCTCCCCCCCCTGGCGGCTCTCTCAGCTGCTCCGTTCCCCCCCCTCGCTTCTCTCTCGGCCGCTCTGCTCCCCCCTCGCTGTTCTGTCCGGCCGCACCGCTCTTTCGGCCACTCCGCTCCCCGCCTCACTGCTCTCTCCGGCCGCTCCGCTCTTTCAGCTGCTCCGCCACCCCCCCTCCTCGCTGCTCTCTCCGACCGCGCCGCTCCCCCCCTCGCTGCTCTCTGGCCGCCCCGCTCTTTCCGGCCGCTCCAATCCCCCCCTCCCCCCCCCCCATCCCCGGCCCGCTCCGCTCCCCCGACCCCGACCTGGGCCCGCTCCGCTCCCCTTCCACCCCATATCCCCGGCCCGTTCCGCTCCGCTCCGCTCCCCCCGTCCCGCTCCCCCACTGTCTCCCTCCCGCCATTGTGTGCTACCATGTGTTTAGGTTAGGTTATCTTCGTGTGATTATTTGAGCAGCACCATCTTTAGTCCTGGCAGCTGCCTGAAGTCGCAGACTGTAACGTTTTCGTGACATGTGCCACTGCAGCGCCACCTCGTGGTAGCATTGTCAGCAAATGCAGCCATTAATATATATAGCTTCCAGTATGCACAAATGCACCCACACTGCGAGCCCGACTGACAATCTTAAATTGGTTGAAAGCATAATTCTTAGCACACTGAGGATCATATAGCAAATGTTGTCCAATCGTGGAATCACAGCTAATGTTGGACACTGTGTTTTGAGTTTTGCAAGCACAGGCTGGTCAGGTACAGCCTGTACCTTGCCCGTTGCAAACAGCGAAGGGATATAGAGTCTATATAGAGATACAGCACCGAAACAGGCCCTTCGGCCCACCCAGTCCGCCATGACCATCAACCACCCATGTTGTTTGATCTACGCTGACTATCCCTGATTAATCCGTGCCTTTCTAAGTGACAGTTTATCCTATCCTATCTCTCAGAATTGATTCTAATAATTTGCCCACCACTGAGGTCAAACTGACCAGCCTATAATTATTTGGCCTATCCTTCACACTCTTTTTAAGCAATGGCACAATGTTCGTAGACTGCCTGTATCGAGTGAGGATTTGAAAATGATCCTCAGAGCATCCACAATTTTCTCCCTGGTTTCCTTTAACAGCCTGGGATAAAATCTATCCAGCCCTGGTGAGTTATTCACTTTCAAGGACGTCAGACCTTCTAGTACTTCGTCTCTCATTATGCTTATCGTATCTAATATTTCACACTTCTCTTTGACTACAATGTCTGCATCATCCCTCTCCTTTGTGAAGACAGGGACAAAGTACTCATTAAGAACCCTGCCCACATCTTCTGCATCCATGCATAAGTTGCCTTGTACATCTCCGATAGGCCTTACCCTTTCCCTAGTTATCCTCTTAATGTACTGATAAAATATCTTTGGGGTTTCCTTGATTTTGCCTGCCAATATTTCTTCATGTCTTGTCTTTGCTTTCCTAATTTCCTTTTTTACTTCATCTCTGCAATTTCTATACTTCTCTAGGCTTTCTAAAGTATAAGTTTTTTTGTGACTGTCGTAAGTTTTCTGTTTCTGCTTTATCTTACCCTGTATGCTTCTAAATAACCAAGTGGCTCTAGATTTGGCTGTATCACCCTTTTTCTTTGTGGGGACATGTCGACACTGTGCCTGTAGAATCTTGCTTTTGAATGCCTCCCACTGGTTTGCCACTGATTTTCCTTCAAGTAGCTGTATCCAATCTACTTTCGGCAGGTCACCTCTCAGCTTCGTAAAATTTGCCTTCCCTCAATTTAGAACTTTTATCTTTGTCCATTTCCATAATAATGCTGAATCTAACTGTATTATTGTCACTATCTCCAAAATAGTCTCCCACTGCCACTTCATCCACTTGCCCAGCTTCATTTCCTGAGACTAAATCTAGAATTGCACTCCCTCTTGTTGGGCTTGTTACATGCTGGCTAAAAAAGTTCTCTTGAACACAGTTCAAGAATTTTGTGTCCTCTGTGTCCTTCACACTGTTTGTAACCCAGTCGATATTAGAGTAGTTGAAATCCCCAACTACTATTGCCCTATTGTCTTTGCACTTAGAAATCTACATACATATTTGTCCTTCTCTCTCCCTTTCACTATTTGGGGTTCTATAGTACACTGCTAGTAGTGTGGCTGCCCCTTTTTTATTTCTGAGCTCAACCCATATGGCCTCATTTGATGATTCATTTAGCACATCATCCCTCCTCACAGTTGTAATTAATTCTTTAACCAATAATGCTACCCTGGTATACTCTGGGTGGGAAACTTCAATGTCCATCACCAAGAGTGGCTCGGTAGCACCACTACTGACAGAGCTGGCCGAGTCCTAAAGGACATAGCTGTTAGACTGGATCTGCGGCAGGTGGTGGGGGAACCAACACGAGGGAAAAACATACTTGACCTCGTCCTCACCAATCTGCCTGCCGCAGATGCTTCTGTCCATGACAGTATTGGTAGGAGTGACCACCGCACAGTCCTTGTGGAGACGAAGTGCCGCCTTCACATTGAGGATACCGTCCATCGTGTTGTGTGGCACTATCACCATGCTAAATGGGATAGATTTCGAACAGCTCTAGCAATGCAAAACTGGGCATCCATGAGGCGCTGTGGGCCATCAGCAGCAGAATTGTACTCAACCACAATCTGTAACCTCATGACCCGGCATATCCCCCACTCTACCATTACCATCAAGCCAGGAGACCAACCCTGATTCAATGAAGAGTGCAGGAGGGCATGCCAGGAGCAGCACCAGGCATACCTCAAAATGAAGTGTCAACCTGGTGAAGCTACAACACACGACTATCTGCGTGCCAAACAGCGTAAGCAGCATGCGATAGACAGAGCTAAGCGATCCCATAACCAACGAATCAGATCTAAGCTCTGCAGTCCTGCCACATCCAGCCGTGAATGGTGGTGGACAATTAAACAACTAACTGGAGGAAAACAAGAAATGCTGGATTCACTCAGCAGGTCTGGCAGCATCTGTGGAAAGAGAAGCAGAGTTAACGTTTCGGGTCAGTGACCCTCCTTCGGAACTGACAAATATTAGAAAAGTCACAGATTATAAACAAGTGAGGTGGGAGTTGGGCAAGAGATAACAAAGGAGAAGGTGCAGATTGGACCAGGCCACATAGCTGACCAAAAGGTCACGGAGCAAAGGCAAACAATATGTTAATGCTGTGTTGAAAGACAAAGCATTAGTACAGATTAGGTGTGAATATACTGAATATTGAACAGCAGCAAGTGCAAACCTGAAGAAAAACAACCTGAAAAAAACAGTGGGTAAGCAAACTGAACAAACGGAGATGAAATGAAATAAATGCAAAAAAAGATTGTAAAAAATGTAAAAAGGAATGTCAAAAAAAAAAGGAAGAAAAAATAACTAAAAATGACTAAAAATGAAAGTAAAGTGGGGGGCTGTCATGCTCTGAAATTATTGAACTCAATGTTCAGTCCGGCAGGCTGTAGTGTGCCTAATCGGTAGATGAGATGCTGTTCCTCGAGCTTGCGTTGACGTTCACTGGAACACTGCAGCAATCCCAGGACAGAGATGTGAGCATGAGAGCAGGGGGGAGTGTTGAAATGGCAAGCAACCGGAAGCTCAGGGTCCTGCTTGCGGACTGAGCGGAGATGTTCCGCAAAGCGGTCAGCCAGTCTGCGCTTGGTCTCCCCAATGTAGAGGAGACCACACTGTGAGCAGCGAATACAGTATACTACATTGAAAGAAGTACAAGTAAATCGCTGCTTCACCTGAAAGGAGTGTTTGGGGCCTGGGATAGTGAGGAGAGAGGAGGTAAATGGGCAGGTATCACACCTCCTGCAATTGCAAGGGAAGGTGCCCTGGGACGGGGACGAGGTGGTGGGGGACATTGGGGAGACCAAGCGCAGACTGGGTGACCGCTTTGCGGAACATCTCCGCTCAGTCCGCAAGCAGGACCCTGAGCTTCCGGTTGCTTGCCATTTCAACACTCCCCCCTGCTCTCATGCTCACATCTCTGTCCTGGGATTGCTGCAGTGTTCCAGTGAACATCAACGCAAGCTCGAGGAACAGCATCTCATCTACCGATTAGGCACACTGCAGCCTGCCGGACTGAACATTGAGTTCAATAATTTCAGAGCATGACAGCCCCCCACTTTACTTTCATTTTTAGTTATTTTTTCTTCCTTTTTTTTGACATTCCTTTTTACATTTTTTACAATCTTTTTTTGCATTTATTTCATTTCATCTTAGTTTGTTCAGTTTGCTTACCCACTGTTTTTTTCAGGTTGTTTTTCTTCAGGTTTGCACTTGCTGCTGTTCAATATTCAGTATATTCACACCTAATCTGTACTAATGCTGTGTCTTTCAACACAGCATTAACATATTGTTTGCCTTTGCTCCGTGACCTTTTGGTCAGCTATGTGGCCTGGTCCAATCTGCACCTTCTCCTTTGTTATCTCTTGCCCCACCCCCACCTCACTTGTTTATAATCTGTGACTTTTCTAATATTTGTCAGTTCCGAAGAAGGGTCACTGACCCGAAACGTTAACTCTGCTTCTCTTTCCACAGATGCTGCCAGACCTGCTGAGTGAATCCAGCATTTCTTGTCTTTGTTTCAGATTTCCAGCATCCGCAGTATTTTGCTTTTAACTAACTGGAGGAGGTGGCTCCACAAATATCCCCATCCTCAATGATGGGGGAGCCCAGCACATCAGTGCGAAAGATAAGGCTGAAGCATTTGCAACAATCTTCAGCCAGAAGTGCCGAGTTGATGATCCATCTCGGCCTCCTCCTGAAGTCCCCAGCATCACAGATGCCAGACTTCAGCCAATTTGATTCACTCCGCGAGATATCAAGAAACGACTGAAGGCACTGGATACTGCAAAAGCTATGGGCCCTGACAATATTCTGGCAATAGTACTGAAGACCTGTGCTCCAGAACTTGCGGCGCCCCTGGCCAAGCTGTTCCAGTACAGCTACAACACTGGCACCTACCCTGCAATATGGAAAATTGCCCAGGTATGTCCTGTACACAAAAAGCAGGACAAGTCCAACCCAGCCAATTACCGCCCCAACAGCCTGCTCTCAATCATCAGTAAAGTGATGGAAGGTGTCATCAACAGTGCCATCAAGCGGCACTTGCTTCGCAATAACCTGCTCAGTGACACTCAGTTTGGGTTCCGCCAGGGCCACTCAGCTCCTGACTTCATTACAGCCTTGGTTCAAACATGGACAAAAGAGCTGAACTCAAGAAGTGAGGTGAGAGTGACTGCCCTTGACATCAAGGCAGCATTTGACCGAGTATGGCATCAAGGAGCCCTAGCAAAACTGAGGTCAATGGGAATCAGGGGGAAAACCGTCCGCTTGCTGGAGTCATACCTAGCGCAAAGGAAGATGGTTGTGGTTGTTGGAGATCAATCATCTGAGCTCCAGGACATCACTGCAGGAGTTTCTCAGGGTAGTGTCCTAGGCCCAATCATCTTCAGCTGCTTCATCAATGACCTTCCTTCAATCATAAGGTCAGAAGTGGGGATGTTCGCTGATGATTGCACAATGTTCAGCACCATTCGTGACTCCTCAGATACTGAAGCAGTCCGTGTAGAAATGCAGCAAGACCTGGACCATATCCAGGCTTGGGCTGATAAGTGGCAAGTAACATTCGCACCACACAAGTGCCAGGCAATGACCATCTCCAACAAGAGAGAATCTAACCATCTCCCCTTGACATTCAACGGCATTACCATTGCTGAATCTCCCACTATCAACATCCTAGGGGCTACGATTGACCAGAAACTGAACTGGAGTAGCCATAGAAATACCATGGCTACAAGAGCAGGTCAGAGGCTAGGAATCCTGAGGCGAGTAACTCACCACCTGACTTCCCAAAGCCTGTCCACCATCTACAAGGCACAAGTCAGGAGTGTGATGGAATACTCTCCACTTGCCTGGATGGGTGCAACTCCAATAACACTCAAGAAGCTCGACACCATCCAGGACAAAGCAGCCCACTTGATTGGCACCCCATCTACAAACATTCACTCCCTCCACAACCGACACACAGTGGCAGCAGTGTGTACCATCTACAAGATGCACTGCAGCAATGCACCAAGGCTCCTTAGACAGCACCTTCCAAACCCGCGACCTCTACCAACTAGAAGGACAAGGGCAGCAAATACATGGGAACACCACCACCTGCAAGTTCCCTTCCAAGTCAAACACCATCCTGACTTGGAACTATATCACCGTTCCTTCACTGCCGCTGGGTCAAAATCCTGGAACTCCCTTCCTAACAGCACTGTGGGTATACCTACCCCAAATGGACTGCAGTGGTTCAAGAAGGCAGCTCACCAGCACCTTCTCAAGGGCAATTAGGGATGGGCAATAAATGCTGGCCTGGCCAGTGACGCCTACATCCCATGAGTAAATGAAAAAAAAATGCTGCACCCCCTCTTTTTTATCCCCCTCTCTATCCTACCTGAAAACTCTTTATCCAGGGATGTTGAGCTGCCATTTTTGCCCCTCTTTAAGCCAAGACTTTCATACCTCATTAAACGATGGCTCTATTAGTGGTAGGAGTAGAATTTCAGCACAATCTAATTCGTTTTCTGTAACTCAGTTATGCTGGGCACTGAACCCTGGATATGTGTTCATGTAATCCCATGCCCTGAATCCAGGTAACCAGAGTTATCATCTAAAGCAGAGCTTTAAAAAGCGTGCCAAGAACCTGGATACGAGAGAGAGAGAGAGAGAGAGAACGAGAATGAGTTCAATCAGGGCAAATGCGAGGTGATGCATTTTGGAAGATCCAATTCAAGAGTGAACTATACAGTAAATGGAAAAGTCCTGGGGAAAATTGATGTACAGAGAGATTTGGGTGTTCAGGTCCATTAGATTAGATTAGATTAGAGATACAGCACTGAAACAGGCCCTTCGGCCCACCGGGTCTGTGCCGACCATCAACCACCCATTTATACTAATCCTGCACTAATCCCATATTCCTACCACATCCCCACCTGTCCCTATATTTCCCCACCACCTACCTATACTAGTGACAATTTATAATGGCCAATTTACCTATCAACCTGCAAGTCTTTTGGCTTGTGGGAGGAAACCGGAGCACCCGGAGGAAACCCACGCAGACACAGGGAGAACTTGCAAACTCCACACAGGCAGTACCCAGAATCGAACCCGGGTCCCTGGAGCTGTGAGGCTGCAGTGCTAACCACTGCGCCACTGTGCCGCCCTCATTGTTCCCTGAAGGTGGCAACGCAGGTCAATAGAGTGGTCAAGAAGGCATACGGCATGCTTTCCTTCATCGGACGTGGTATTGAGTACAAGAGTTGGCAGGTCATGTTACAGTTGTATAAGACTTTGGTTCAGCCACATTTGGAATACTGCGTGCAGTTCTGGTCGCCACATTACCAAAAGGATGTGGATGCTTTGGAGAGGGTGCAGAGGAGGTTCACCAGGATGTTGCCTGGTATGGAGGGCGCTAGCTATGAAGAGAGGTTGAGTAGATTAGGATTATTTTCATTAGAAAGACGGAGGTTGAGGGGGGACCTGATTGAGGTGTACAAAATCATGAGAGGTATAGACAGGGTGGATAGCAAGAAGCTTTTTCCCAGAGTGGGGGATTCAATTACTAGGGGTCACGAGTTCAAAGTGAAAAGGGAAAAGTTTAGGGGGGATATGCGTGGAAAGGTCTTTACGCAGAGGGTGGTGGGTGCCTGGAACGCGTTGCCAGCGGAGGTGGTAGACGCGGGCACGATAGCGTCTTTTAAGATGTATCTAGACAGATACATGAATGGGCAGGAAGTAAAGAGATACAGACCCTTAGAAAATAGGCGTCATGTTTAGATAGAGGATCTGGATCGGCACAGGCTTGGAGGGCCGAAGGGCCTGTTCCTGTGCTGTAATTTTCTTTGTTCTTTGTTTGAAAGAAAACACAGCGGGAGCAGAGCTATAAAAAGCGTGCCAAGAAGTCGGAGACTAGGTAGTGGACAGGGGAATGTCTATTGATGTTATTTATATGGACTTCCAGAAGGCATTTGATAAAGTCCCACTTAAGAGACTGTTAACTAAGGTAGAAGCCCATGGAGTTGAGGGCAAATTATTGACATGGTTAGCAAGTTGGTTGAATGGTAGGCGACAGAGAGTGGGGATAATGGGTAAGTACTCCGATTGTCAGGATGTAAATAGTGGTGTCCCACTAGTGGGGCCTCAATTATTCACATTATTCATTAACGACTTGGATGATGGCATAGTAAGTCATATATCCAAATTTGCTGATGATACAAAGTTAGGCGGCATTGTAGACAGTCTAGATGATAGCATAAAATTGCAAAGAGATATTGACAGGTGAGTGGGCAGAACTGTGGCAGATGGATTTCAATGCTGGCAAGTGTGAGATTATCCATTTTGGACCAAAAAGGATAGAGCAGGGTACTTTCTAAATGGGAAGAGGTTAAGTACAATGGATGTCCAAAGAGTCTTGGAGGTTCAGGTGCATAGATCTTTAAAATGCCACGAGCAAATGCAGAAAATAATCAAAAAGGCGAATGGAATGCTAGCCTTTATATCTAGAGGATTGGAGTATAAAGACACAGAGGTTATGCTGCAGCTGTACAAAATCCTGGTTAGACCCCACTTGGAGTACTGTGAGCAGTTCTGGGCTCTGCACCTTAGGAAAGATATACCGGCCTTGGAGGGAGTGCAACGTAGGTTTACAAGAATGATACCTGGACTACAGGGGTTAAGCTACGAGTCCAACTCAGGAAGGGGCCATACTGGACCTGGTGTTGGGGAATGAGCCCGGCCAGGTGGTTGATGTTTCAGTAGGGGACTACTTTGGGAATAGTGATCACAATTCCGTAAGTTTTAGAATACTCATGGACAAAGACGAGAGTGGTCCTAAAGGAAGAGTGCTAAATTGGGGGAAGGCCAACTATACCAAAATTCGGCAGGAGCTGGGGAATGTAGATTGGGAGCAGCTGTTTGAAGATAAATCCACATTTGATATGTGGGAGGCTTTTAAAGAGAGGTTGATTAGCGTGCAGGAGAGACATGTTCCTGTGAAAATGAGGGATAGAAATGGCAAGATTAGGGAACCATGGATGACAGGTGAAATTGTGAAACTAGCTAAGAGGAAAAAGGAAGCAAACATAAGGTCTAGGCGGCTGCAGAAAGACGAAGCTTTGGAAGAATATCAGGAATGTAGGACCAATCTGAAACGAGGAATTAAGAGGGCTAAAAGGGGTCATGAAATATCTTTAGCAAACAGGGTTAAGGAAAATCCCAAAGCCTTTTATTCATATATAAGGAGCAAGAGGGTAACTAGAGAAAGGATTGGCCCACTCAAGGACAAAGGAGGAAAGTTATGCGTGGAGTCAGAGAAAATGGGTGAGATTCTAAACGAGTACTTTGCATCGGTATTCACCGAGGAGAGGGACATGACGGATGTTGAGGTTAGGGATAGATGTTTGATTACTCTAGGTCAAGTCGGCATAAGGAGGGAGGAAGTGTTGGGTATTCTAAAAGGCATTAAGGTTGACAAGTCCCCAGGTCCGGATGGATGGGATCTATCCCAGGTTACTGAGGGAAGCGAGAGAGGAAATAGCTGGGGCCTTAACAGATATCTTTGCAGCATCCTTAAACACGGGTGAGGTCCCGGAGGACTGGAGAATTGCTAATGTTGTCCCCTTGTTTAAGAAGGGTAGCAGGGAAAATCCAGGTAATTATAGACCGGTGAGCCTGACGTCAGTGGTAGGGAAGCTGCTGGAGAAGATACTGAGGGATAGGATCTATTCCCATTTGGAAGAAAATGGACTTATCAGTGATAGGCAACATGGTTTTGTGCAGGGAAGGTCATGTCTTACCAACTTAATAGAATTCTTTGAGGAAGTGACAAAGTTGATTGATGAGGGAAGGGCTGTAGATGTCATATACATGGACTTCAGTAAGGCGTTTGATAAGGTTCCCCACGGTAGGTTGATGGAGAAAGTGAAGTCGCATGGGGTCCAGGGTGTACTAGCTAGATGGATAAAGAACTGGCTGGGCAACAGGAGACAGAGAGTAGCAGTGGAAGGGAGTTTCTCAAAATGGAGACGTGTGACCAGTGGTGTTCCACAGGGATCCGTGCTGGGACCACTGTTGTTTGTGATATACATAAATGATTTGGAGGAAAGTATAGGTGGTCTGATTAGCAAGTTTGCAGACGACACTAAGATTGGTGGAGTAGCAGATAGTGAAGGGGACTGTCAGAGAATACAGCAGAATATAGATAGATTTGAGAGTTGGGCAGAGAAATGGCAGATGGAGTTCAATCCGGGCAAATGCGAGGTGATGCATTTTGGAAGATCCAATTCAAGAGTGAACTATACAATAAATGGAAAAGTCCTGGGGAAAATTGATGTACAGAGAGATTTGGGTGTTCAGGTCCAATGTTCCCTGAAGGTGGCAACGCAGGTCAATAGAGTGGTCAAGAAGGCATACGGCATGCTTTCCTTCATCGGACGTGGTATTGAGTACAAGAGTTGGCAGGTCATGTTACAGTTGTATAAGACTTTGGTTCAGCCACATTTGGAATACTGCGTGCAGTTCTGGTCGCCACATTACCAAAAGGATGTAGATGCTTTGGAGAGGGTGCAGAGGAGGTTCACCAGGATGTTGCCTGGTATGGAGGGCGCTAGCTATGAAGAGAGGTTGAGTAGATTAGGATTATTTTCATTAGAAAGACGGAGGTTGAGGGGGGACCTGATTGAGGTGTACAACATCATGAGAGGTATAGACAGGGTGGATAGCAAGAAGCTTTTTCCCAGAGTGGGGGATTCAATTACTAGGGGTCACGAGATCAAAGTGAGAGGGGAAAATTTTCGGGGGGATATGCGTGGAAAGTTCTTTACGCAGAGGGTGGTGGGTGCTTGGAACATGTTGCCAGCGGAGGTGGCAGACGCAGGCACGATAGCGTCTTTTAAGATGTATCTCGACAGATACATGAATGGGCAGGAAGCAAAAAAATACAGACCCTTAGAAAATAGGCGACAGGTTTAGATGGAGGATCTGGATCGGCGCAGACTTGGAGGGCCGAAGGGACTGCTCCTGTGCTGTAATTTTCTTTGTTCTTTGTTCTTTGAGAGATTACACAAATTAGGCCTGTTTTTGCTAGAATTTGGAAGGTTAAGGGGTGATCTGATCGAAGTCTTCAAGATATTAACAGGAAAAGACAGGCTAGATAAAGATAAACTATTTCCACTGGTTGGAAATTCTAACACTAGGGGGCATAATCTAATAATTAGGACCAGACCATTCAGGAGAGATGTTAGGAAGCACTTCTTCATGCAAAGGGTGGTAGAGGTTTGGAACTCTCTCCCACAAACAGCAGTTGAAGCTAGAACAGTTATTAATTTTAAAACTGAGATAGATAGATTTTTGTTAAGCAAAGATATTAAGGGATATGGGCCAAAGGCAGGTCTATGGAGCTAGGCTGCGGATCAGCCATGATCTCATTGAATGGCGGGACAGGCTTGAGGGGCTGAATGGTCTACTCCTGTTCCTATGTTCCTATGAGAGAGAGAGAAAAACACAGCGGCAGCAGAGCTTTAAAAAGCGTGCCAAGAACTCGGAGACTGGAGAGAGAGAGAGAGAGAGAGAGAGAGAAAACACAGCGGGAGCAGAGCCAGGGGGAAAGAAAAAATCAAAAAGTGACATCAGAGTAACGTCACATTCAACAGTGAGAGCAGGGAAACAGAAAGCAGCTGGGATCAGTATTCAGGCAAGCTTTTAATTTAATTGAAATCAAATATAGAGTAAGACTTGAATGATTTATTCGTATATAAACTAAATACTAAAGTGGATTAAAAAACGAAAGACTGGTCAGAAATTTAAAAAAACAAATTAAAATCTAATTAAATAAAATAGAGATGCAGGGCCAGACAATGTGTTGTACCTGCATGATATGGGAGTTGGTGGACCCCATTGTGTTTCCTAGTGACCACATCTGTAGCAAGTGTTGGTTGCTCGAGGAACTCCGACTCAGATTTGATGAGCCGGAGTTTGTGCTTCAGACACTGTGACACATCAGGGAGGGGGAGAGTTACCTGGAGACTGTGTTTCTGGAGACAGTCACACCTCTTAGATTAACTACCTTGAATTCGGCCAGTGGTCAGGGATAGGAGGGTGTGACTATGAGTGAGGCAGGTAGAGGGATCCAGGAGATAGTGTTGCAGGAGCCTCAGCTCTTGTCCAACAGGTACAAGATTCTTGCCTCCTGTGTGGACGAGAGCAGGGACTGTAGGGAGGATGAGCAAACTGACCAGAGCACCGTGGTACAGGGAGCCATTCAAGTGGGGGGAGAAAAGAGAAATGTAGTTGTAATCGGGGTTAGTATAGTTAGGGGCATAGACACTGTTCTCTGTGGCCAAAATCGAGAGTTCCGAAGGCTGTGTTGCCTACCTGGTGCCAGGGTTCAGGATGTGTCATCTGGGCTGCAGAGGAACTTGGAGTGGGAGGGGAAAGATCCAGTTGTTGTGGTCCACATATGTACCAATGATATAGGTAGAACGAGGATAGAGGTCCTGCTGAGGGAATATGAGTAGCTCGGGGTTAAATTAAAAAGCAGAACCAAAAAGGTAATAATCTCCGGATTACTACCCGAGCCACGAGTTAATTGGAACAGGTAAATGCGTGGCTCAAAGATTGGTGTGGGAGAAATGGGTACGAATTCATGGGACATTGGCACCAGTACTGGGGAAGGAGGGAGCTGTTCTGATGGGAC
This sequence comes from Heterodontus francisci, assembly GCF_036365525.1. Lineage (NCBI taxonomy): Eukaryota > Metazoa > Chordata > Chondrichthyes > Heterodontiformes > Heterodontidae > Heterodontus > Heterodontus francisci. The sequence continues at coordinate 28,814,459 of NC_090413.1, forward strand.
AGGCTCCACCTGAATCATGCTGGGACCAGTCCTGGCGAATCGCATAACTAGGGCTGTAGATAGGGCTTTAAACTAAATAGTAGTGGGGGGGGAGGGTTCAATTGCATGGAAAATTAGGAAGTCAAAGTTAAAGAAGAAGGTAGGAGTGCAGGTTAGTGATGAGGCTGATTGTTACCAGAAAATAAAAGGAAGGGACAGAACGTGTGAACGTCATATTGCACCAAGGAATTGTACAAGAATAGGGAAATTTGATAATACAACAAAGTTAAAGGCTTTGTAGCTGAATGCACGAAGCTTTCGGAATAAATCAGTTAACAGTGCAAAGAGAGATGATTGGCTATGACATAGTGGCGATTACTGAGAGGTGGTTGCAGAGAAAGCAGGTTTGGGAATCGAATATCCAAGGGTACTCAGAATTTCGGAAGGATAGGCAGGAAGGAAAAGGAGGATGGTGTAGCTTTGTTAGTAAAGGAAGAGATCAGTGCTGTAGTGAGAAATGATACAGGCACTGGAGATCAAGACGTAGAATCAGTCTGGGTAGAAATAAGAAATAGCAAAGGAAAGAGGTCCCTAGTGGGAGTAATCTATAGGTCCCCAAACAGTAGTTCTGCAGTCGGGCACAGTATAAACCAGGAAATACTGGGGGCTTATAAGAAAGGTACGGCAATAATCATGGGTGATTTTAATATGTATATAGACTGGATTAATCAAATTGGCAAGGGTGGCCTTGAGGGAGAGTTCATTGAATGTATTAGAGATGGTTGGAGCAATATGTTGTGGAACCAACCAGGGAGCAGACGATTCTAGATTTGGTATTGTGTAATGAGGTGGGATTAATTACTGATCTCATAGTTAAGGATCCTTTACGGACGAGTGATCATAGCATGCTAGAATTTCAAATTCAGTTTGAGGGCGAGAAACTGGAGTCCCACATTAGCGTTATGGAGTAAAACAAAGGTAATTACATAGGCATGAGGACAGATTTGGGCCTTGTGGACTGGGCAGAAAAACTAAAAGGTAGGACAGTTGATGAGCAGTGGCAGATGTTTAAGGAGATATTCAATTCCTCCCAACTAAAATATATCCAGAGAGGAAGAAAGATTGTAAGAGAGGGAAAAAACATCCATGGCTAAGCAAGGAAGTTTAGGATAACATAAAGACAAAAACAAAGGCCTACCATATTGCAAAGGCCAGTGGCAGGCTGGAAGATTGGGAAACTTTTAAAGATCAACAAAGGGTTACTAAAAACGTAATAAAAAGAGCAAAGGTAAATTATGAAAGAAAACTCGTGCAAAATATAAAAACGGATAGCAAAAGCTTCCATAAGTATATAAAAGGGAAGAGAGTAGCTAAAGTGAATGTTGGTCACTTGGAGGATGAGACTGGGGAGTTAATAGAGGGGAACACAGAATTGGCGGAGACACTAAATCAGTATTTCATGGTGGAGGACACTAGTACCATCCCAATAGTAACAGGTAATGCAGAGGTTATAGAAAAGGAGGAACTTAGAAAAATCATCATCACTAGGGAAAAAGCACTGAGCAAACTATTGGGATTGAAGGCAGACAAGTCCCAAGGGCCTGATGGCCTACATCCTAGGGTCTTAAAAGAAGTGGCAGAGATAGTGGATCCATTGGGTATAATATTCCAAAATTCCCTGGATGCGGGAAAGGTTCCAGTGGATTGGAAAAATGCTAATATAATGCCCTTATTCAAAAAGGGAAGGAGGCAGAAAGTAGGAAACTATGGACCAGTTAGTTTAACATCTGTTGTTGAGAAATTGTTAGAATCCATTATTAAGGAAGTAATAACAGGACATTTAGAAAGTCAAAATGCAATCCATCAGAGTCAGCATGGTTTTATGAAGGGTAAATCATGTTTGACTAATTTGCTAGAGTTCTTCGAAGCTGTAACAAGCAAAGTGGATAATGGGGATCCTGTAGATGTAGTATATCTGGACTTCCAGAAGGCATTTGATAAGGTGCCACACAAAAGGTTAATACACAAGGTAAGATCACATGGGGTTAGGGGCAATTTATTAGCTTGGATAGAGGATTGGCTAACCAACAGAAAACAGAGAGTCGGGATAAATGGGTCTTTTTCTGGTTGTCAAGATGTAACTAGTGGAGTGCCACAGGCTTCGGTCCTCGGGCCCCAACTATTTACAATCTATATTAATGACTTGGATGCAGTGACAGAAGGTACTATAGCCGAATTTGCAGATGACACTAAAATAGGTGGGATAGTAAGTTGCAATAAAGAAATAAGTAATTTACAAATGAATATAGAGAGTTTGGTGAATGGGCAAAAATTTGGCAGATGGAGTTTAACGTGGATAAGTGTGAAGTTATCCATTTTGGTCGGAAGAATAGAAAGGCAAATTATTATCTAAATGGAGAGAAACTTCAGTGTGCTTCAGTGCAGAGGGATCTGTGTGTCCTCGTGCATGAATAGCAGAAAACTAGTATGCAGGTACAGCAGGTAATAAGGAAGGCAAATGGAACTTTGGGATTTATTGCTGAAGGAATAGAATATAAAAGTAAGGAAGTGCTGCTGCAACTGTACAAGGCATTAGTGAGACCGCACCTGGAGTATTGCGTACAGCTTTGGTCCCCTTACTTGAGGAGGGATGTAGTTGCATTGGAGGCAGTTCAGAGGAGGTTCACTAGATTGATTCCAGAAATGAGGGGTTTGTTTTATGAAGCGAGATTGAGCAGTTTAGGCCTTTACTCTCTAGAGTTTAGAAGAATGAGAGGAGATCTAATTGAGGTATATAAGATGATTAAGGGGATTGACGAAGTAGATGCAGAGAGGATGTTTCCTCTTGTGGGGAAATCTAGAATGAGAGGTCATAGTTTTAGGATAAAGGGTAGCAGATTTAAAACAGAGATGAGGAGAAATTACTTCTCTCAAAGGGTCGTGAGTCTGTGGAATTCACTACCCCAGTGTGTGGTGGATGCCGGGACTTTGAGTAAATTTAAGGAAGAGATAGACAGATTTTTAACTAATAATGGGTTGAAGGGCTATGGACAACGGGCAGGAAAGTGGAGTTGAGACCAAGATGAGATCAGCCATGATCATATTGAATGGCGGAGCAGACTCGAGGGGCTGAATTGCCTACTCCTGCTCCTAGTTTTTATGTAAGTCTGAGAGCTTCAAATCAGCAACACATTTGACAATTACTTCCAGCAATGTGAAAGGACCTATCTAGGGCTGCTTGTGGCAAACCAGCCATCTTAATGTTCAAGATGCACAAATACGAACATACGAATTAGGAGCAGGAGTAGGCCACTCGGCCCTTCGAGCCCGCTCCACCATTCAATAAGTTCATGGCTGAACTGATTACTCCACATTTCCACCTACCTTCCACCCCCTTGCTTATCAAGAATCTATCTACCTCTGTCTTAAAAATATTCAAAGACTCTGCTTCCACCGCCTTTTGAGGAAGAGAATTCCAAAGACTCACGACCCTCAGAGAAAAATATTCTCCTCATCTCTGTCTTAAATGGGCGACCCCTTATTTTTAAACAGTGACCCCTAGTTCTACATTCTCCCACAAGGGGAAACATCTTTTCCACATTCACCCTGTCAAGACCCCTCAGGATCTTAAATGTTTCAATCAAGTCGCCTCTTACTCTTCTAAATTCCACTGGATACATGTCTAGCCTGTCCAATCTTTCCTTGCAAGACAGCCCACCCATTCCAGGTATTAGTCTAGTAAACCTTCTCTGTAATGTTTCCAACGCATTTACATCCTTCCTTAAATAAGGAGACCATAATTGTACACAGTACTCCAGATGTGGTCTCACCAATGCCCTTTATAGCTGAAGCATAATCTCCCTACGTTTGTATTCAATTCCCCTCGCAATAAATGATAACATCCTATTAACATTCTGAATTACTTGCTGAACCTGCATACTAACCTTTTGCGAGCCATGCACTAGAACACCCAGATTCCTCTGCATCTCAGAGCTCTGCAATCTCTCACCATTTAGATTATATCCTTTTTTATTCTTGCTGCCAAAGTGGACAGTTTCACACTTCCCACATGATACTCCATTTGCCAGCTCTTTGCCCATTCACTCAACCTATCTATATCTCTTTGAAGCCCCCTTATGTCCTCTTCACAAGTTACTTTCCTACCTATCTTTGTGTCATCAGCAATTTAGCATCCATACCTTCAGTCCCTTCATCTAAGCCATTTATATAAATTGTAAAACGTTAAGGCTCCAGAACAGATCCCTGTGGCACAGCACTTGTTACATCTTGCCAACCAGAAAATGGCCCATTTATGCCTACTCTCTGTTTCCTGTTAGCTATCCAATCTTCTATCCATGCCAATATGTTACCCCCTACACCATGAGCTTTTATTTTCTGCAATAACCTTTGATGTGACACCTTATCAAATGCCTTCTGGAAATCTACGTACAATACGTCCACCGGTTCCCCTTTATCCACAGCACTTGTAACTCCCTCAAAGAACTCCAATAAATTGGTTAAACATGATTTCCCTTTCACAAAACCATGTTGCTCTGCCTGATTACCTTGAATTTTTCTAAGTGCCCTGCTATAACGTCTTTAATAATAGCTTCCAACATTTTCCCTAAGACAGATGTGAAGCTAACTGGCCTGTAATTTCCTGATTTCTGTCTCCCTCCCTTTTTGAATAAAGGAGTTACATTTGCTATACAAATCCAGCACCACATACCAGGCATACATCTTCTAAACTCCTTAATCAAGATCCTTATATAGAGAGCTTCTGCAAAGAGTCTGGTGTACAATGAGGCTACTCCTGCTCCCGGATACCCAGGATAGGTTTGTGTTGGCTAGAGTCCTCTCTACCTATTAGCATTCCCACTTTTTGCAGAAATCCGCTGCCCTGTTTGATTTTGGATCCAGAGGAGGAGCTTGTGCTGCTTGCTTAAAAGTCTTAAACCATGAAATGGAACTGTGTAAATACATCTTCGACAGCACAAACTTCACTTGTATTCAGACATTGCAATCACTGAATAGAAGAGAAAGTGCAGATTGCCCTGCACTCAGTGTTAGTGCAGTCCTAAAGGATTGAAGTTGACACCCAACAGGACTTCCAGATATGGATATAAATCAATAAGTGGGAGAATACAGTTTGTAAACAACAATTTGCATTTATATAGTGCCTTTAACATAGTAAAACATCCCTAGGTCCTTTACAGAAGCGTTATCAAACAAATTTGACACCAAGCTACATAAGAAGATATGAGGACAGATGACCGTAAAGAAAAAAAGACTTGCATTTATATAGTGCCCTACATGACCATGTCTCAAAGCGTTTTTCAGCCAACAAAGTACCTTTAGAAGTGTAGTCACTATTGTAATGCAGGAAATGCAGCAGCCAGTATGGGCACAGAAAACTCTCACAAACAGCAATGTGATAGTGACCAGATAATCTGTTTTTGTGATGTTGATTGAGGGATAAATATTGGCCAGGACACCGGGGAGAACTGCCCTGCTCTTCTTCAAAGTAGTGCCATGTAGAGGCCTGCTACCTGACCCAAACCCGAATGGACCTGATGACACGCGTCGGGTTCGGGTCGGGTTGGGCCCATCTTCCAGGGCCGGCTTTCGGGCTCGGGTCAGGTTGGGCCAAGTCCAGATCGAGTCGGGTTGGATCGGACCGGACACACACGGTAAGTGCTCTGCTGGTATGAAAGCAGGCTTCTAGTGCCATTAGATCTTTTACATTCACCTGACCAAGTAGATGAGGCCTCGGTTTAACGTCTCATCAGAAGGCTTGGACAAAGAAGTCGGTTTTAAGGAGCATCTTAAAAGGAGCGATTCCAGATATTAGGGACAGGAAGCTGAAGGCATGGTCGCCAATGGCGGAGCGATTAAAAGCGCAAGAGGTCAGAATTGAAGGAGCTCAGAGATATTGAAAGGTTGTTGGGCCGGAGGAGGCTACAGAAATAGAGGGATGAATCTTCTGTGCCTGCCGCTGAGGTCATTTACATAGCCAGGGCAGGCTGCTCGCCACCCACCCCCCACCCAATCACATGGAGAGGACTGGCTTCCTGTCCGCGGCAATGGCGTCAGCTACCTGTGCGCAGCCACTGCCTTACAGGGAATTCATCCCTACCGGGAAGTTTAAATATGTCAAGGTACGGTAGGTTTTTTAAAATGAAGACATTTCTTCTTCCCCTCTCCCACCCCAAAAAGCAATAAAATTAATTATTTGCCCTTTCCTCCCCCCAAAATACTTACCTTGTCTATCTGACCTTCCCCCCCACAACTACACAAACTTTAATCTCCAACTCTTCCCACCATCCCCCTACATCCATGATGTTACTTTGACCCCATTCGCCCCACTCCTGCACTGATAAAATTACCTCCTCCCCCCACAGTGTGGCGCCTCGTTTCCCCAGACGGGGATCCAAAGGCGCAGGAGTGCTGGCCACCGGCTGAAGATCACAGCGGGAGATCAGGCAGCGGTGTATCATTAATTCATTAATTTTAATTTATTTAAATATTCAAATGGAGGTCCTGTCACCGAGCGGCAGGGGGGCTGCCAAGAGGCCTTGCCACAGCCAGCAATATCGGGCCAGGCCCTCCCAGCATTGGGGTGCATGGTGGCCATCTCCTGAAGGCACCTTCAGGCCTCCCCCCCGCCACGGACCCAAATGCCTAGGGGGGAACAAAATACAGCCCAGGGAGTGGCGAGGCCATGGAGGCATTTAAAAAACAAGGATGAGAATTCCAATATCGAGGCATTGCTGGAATGGGAGTGAATATAGGTCAGCGAGCATAAGGGTGCTAGGTGAATTGGTCTTGGTATGAGTTAGGATCGGGCAGTAGAGTTTTGGATGCTTTCAAGTTTAAGTAGGTTGTGTTATGAAAGTGATTCTGTTCTTTGTTTAAAATATTTTAAAAGGAATTTATGGTTAAGCTGAATAAATGTGGACAGATTTTTTTGTTTTCAAAAGGAAGCCATCAAGGGGTCTGAGGGAGCCAGATTTCCAACAGTGTTGCTGTTTGTCACATGGCTCGCGTTAGGCTTAGCGCAGAAGCCCTGGCAACAGGGGCAGAAAAGTGACAAGCACTCCTTTGATTGGACAAGCCCAGTAGCAGGCAGAGCACACCTGGATGGGCAGAAAAAAAGCTCATTAAGCATTTTGGTTGTTAGACAGTGTGTGTGTGTGTGACCTTCTGGAAGGGACTGAATTAACAGTGCACTCCTCCCACCTCAGTCGTAACAGTTGGAAGATGGGAGGAGATGATTGGAATAGTCAAGTCCAGAGGTAACAAAGACATGGATGAGCCTTTCAGCTATAAAAGCTGTATTCTGCTCATTCACATATTTCATGTAAAATATACCAGTTTTCTCACTTCCACCTTAATTTTGCTGGAATCCTTTTCAATCCACCTTCCATAAAAGCTGGGAGAACACATGTAAGCATGTGTACTGTTGTTGTATTCAGCACACGCAACAAGGTGTCCATGTTATGGCCCCAGGGCATATTTTACTATACATTGGAAAAGGAAGGTACACTTCAGATCGTAATGGATGTGAGGTCTGATTACAGGAGAAACTGGTGATGCTGAATCTGTGAGTATCTAGTGCAGAACTCATAAATCTGTAGCAGTAAGATTAGTACAGTTGCTCTTACACAGATCTTACAACTGGAGTACACATGCCAGGTAAATTAAGATTTGCTTGTGTGCATCAATACTTTTTATCTTCTTTCAGAGGCCCAAATGAGACACAGAATCAGAAGCCTTAAGAAATCATTGAAAGAGCAAGGTTCCCAAGTACTTACAATGTTCCATAATCTTTTATAAAGGCAGAACGTGTCTGACACATTCCTCCCAAGAATTAAAATTTAGCTCGTTCACTTGTAACTACTCTGGAGGTCTCCAAAGCATCAAGTATGCTTACTACAACAACCCAAGGAACCAGCTTAAAAGCCACTGATCAGTGAAATTTGTCCATAGTTTCAGGCTCACTCAGATCCCTTTTGTGAATAGAAATCATAACTGCACACTAGAAAACCAAATGTAAGCATGCCTATAACAGAATCTTACTCAGCCGCTGAACAAGTGCAAACTTGATATAAAGACAGAAAGTGCTGAAAATACTCAGCAGGTGATACAGTCATAGAGTTATACAGCACAGTAACAGGCCCTTCGGCCCACCGTGTCCGCGCCGGCCATCAAGCCTATCTATTCTAATCCCATTTTCCACAATTGGCCTGTAGCCTTGGATGCTATGGTGTTTCAAGTGCTCATCTAAATACTTCTTAAATGTTGTGAGGGTTCCTGCCTCTACCACCTCTTCAGGCAGTTTGTTCCAGATTCCAACCACCCTCTGGGTGTAAAATATTTTCCTCAAATCCCCTCTAAGCCTCCTGAACCTTACCTTAAATCTATGCCCCCTGGTTGTTGACCCCTCCATTAAGGGAAAAAGTTTCTTCTGATCTAACCTATCAATGCCCCTTATAGTTTTGTATACCTCAGTCATATCTCCCCATGCCTTCTCTGCTCTAAGGAAAACAACCCTAGCCTTTTCAGTCTCTCTTCATAGCTGAAATGCTCCAGCACAGGCAACATCCTGGTGAATCTCCTCTGCACCCTCTCCAGTGCAATCACATCCTTCCTATAGTGTGGTGCCCAGAACTGTACACAGTACTCCAGCTGTGGCCTAACTAGCATTTTATACAGCTCCATCATAACCTCCCTGCTCTTATATTCTATACCTCGGCTAATAAAGGCGAGTATCCCATATGCCTTCCTAACCTTAGGTTGCTGCCTTCAGTGATCTACTGAGAAATACACGAAGGAACCTCTGACCCTCTGTACTTCCTAGGGTCCTACCATCCATTGTATATTCCCTTGCCTTGTTAGTCCTCCCAAAATGCATCACCTCACACCTCTCAGGATTAAATTCCATTTGCCCCAGCCCTGCCCATCTATATTGTCGTGTAATCTAAGGCTTTCCTCCTCATTATTTACAACACCACCAATTTTCGTGTCATCTGCAAACTTACTGATCATACCTCCTATATTCATGTCTAAATCATGAATGTACACTACGAACAGCAAGTGTCCCAGCACCGATCCCTGCAGTACACCACTGGTCACAGGCTTCCACTCGCAAAAACAACCCTCGCCCATCACCCTCTGCCTTCTGCCACTAAGCCAATTTTGGACCCAAATTGCCCTGAATCCCATGGGCTTTTACATTCTTATCGAATCTCCCATGTGGGACCTTCTCAAAAGCCTTACTGAAGTCCATGTAGACTACATCAACAGCTTTACTCTCATCTACACATCTCGTCACTGCCTTGAAAAACTCGATCAAGTTAGACACAATCTCCCCCGACAAAGCCATGCTGACTATCCCTGATTAATCCCTTCCTCTCCAAGGGGAGATTAATCCTGTCCGTCAGAATTTTTTCCAATAGTTTCCCAACCACTGATATTAGACTCACTGGCCTGTAATTACCTGGTTTATCCCTACTACCCTTCTTAAATAATGGTACCACATTTGCTGTCCTCCAATCCTCTGGTACCTCTCCTGTGGCCAGAGAGGATTTGAAAATTTGTGTCAGAGCCCCTGCAATCTCCTCCCTTGCCTCACATAACAGTCTGGGATACATCTCATCTGGGCCTGGGGATTTATCCACTTTTAAGCCCGCTAAAACAGCTAATACTTCCTCCCTTTCAATGCTAACATGTTCAAGTATATCACAATCCCCCTCCCTGATCTCTACACCTACATCGTCCTTCTCCATAGTGAACACAGATGAAAAGTAATCATTTAAAACCTCAACCTATGTCCTCCGGCTCCACACACAGATCGCCATGTTGGTCCCTAATAGGCCCTACTCTTTCCCTGTTATCCTCTTGCCCTTAATATACTTAGAAAACACCTTGGGATTTTCCTTTATCTTTCCCGTCAGTGTTTTTTCATGTCCCCTCTTCGCTCTCCTAATTACTTTTTTAAGTACCCCCCCTACACTTTCTTTACTCCTCTAGTGCTTCCGCTGTTTTCAGCACTCTGAATCTGCCATACGCCTCCTTTTTTTTTCCTGATCCAATCCTCTAAATCCCTTGACATCCAGGGTTCCCTGGACTTGTTGGTCCTACCCTTCACCTTAATGGGTACATGTTGGCTCTGTACTCTCACTATTTCCTCTTTGAATGACTCCCACTGATCTGATGTAGACTTTCCTACAAGTAGCTGCTCCCAGTCCACTTTAGCCAGATCCTGTTTTATCATCTTAAAATCGGCCTTCCCCCAATTCAGTACCTTTATTTCTGGTCCATCTTTGTCCTTTTCCATAACTACCTTAAATCTTACAGAGTTATGGTCACTATCCCCGTACTGCCCCTTCTCTTGTAGGGCTTTCTACCTCTCTGTGATTTTCCTACATATCTGCTCCTCTATTTCTCCCTGACTGTTTGGCAGCCTGTAGTACACTCCCAGCCAAGTGATTGCCCCCTTTTTGTTTTTAAATTCTACCCATATGGCCTCATTTGAGGAACCTTTTAAGATATCATCCCTCCTTACTGCAGTAATTGACTCCTTGATCAACAGTGTAATGCCACCTCCTTTTACCCCCTCCCCTGTCATGCCTGAAGATTCTATACCCTGGAATATTCAGCTGCCAGTCCTGCCCCTCCCTCAACCATGTCTCTGTGATAGCAATAATATCATAATGCCATGTGCTAATCAATGCCCTCAATTCATCTGCCTTACTACTAAGACTCCTTGCATTAAAATAGATTAAATCTAGCCTTGCATTTTTCACTTGTGCATAAACAGGTCTGTATTTACTCTGCCTTCGAAATTGACTCAGTTTCTCTTCTATATTTGACTGTGCATCAAACTAAAGCCCTCCCTCCTGCACCACCTCCTCAGCCACGCATTCATCTGCTCTATCCTCCTATTCCTGTACTCACTAGCACGTGGCACTGGGAGTAATCCAGAGATTACAACCTTTGTGGTCCTGCTTTTTAATCTTCTACCTAGCTCCCTAAATTCTTGTTGCAGGACCTCAACCCTCTTTCTACCGATGTGGTTGGCACCAATGTGTACCATGACCTATGACTGTTCACCCTTTCTCTTCAGAATGTCCTGCAGCCGCTCCAAGACATCCTTGACCCTAACACCAGGGAGGCAACATAGCATCCTGGAGTCTCGTTTGCGGCCACAGAAACGCCTGTCTGTTCCCCTTACAATTGAATCCCCTATCAGTATGGCTCTCCCACTCTTTTTCACCCCCTCTTGTGCAGCAGAGCCATCCATGGTGCCACAAATTTTGCTGTTGCTGCTTTCCCCTGGGAGGCCATCCCCCCCCCAACTGTATCCAAAGCGGTGTATCTGTTTGAGAAAGGGATGGGCACAGGGGACCCCTGCACTACCTGTCTGCGCCTACTACTCCTCCTGGTGGTCACCCATCCCTTTTCTGCCTCTGCAGCCATTACCTGCTGTGTGACCACCTTGCTAAATGTGCTATCCACGATGTCCTCAGCATCTTGATGTGGACCAAGACCTCTAGCTGTTCACCCTCCCCCAGAAGAATGTCCTGCAGCCTCTCTGTGACATCCTTGACCCTGGCACCAGGGAGGCAGCACACCATCCTGGAGTCACGTTTACTGCCGCAGAAACGCCTGTCTGTTCCTCTAACTAAGGAATTCCCTATCTCTACAGCTCTTCAACTTCTCTTCCACCCTTCCAGTGCAACTGAGCCACCTGTGGTGCCACAAATTTGGATTTGACTGCACTCCTTCGAGGAACCATCACCCTCACCGGTAACCAAAATCGATTAGCGAGTGAGATCATAGCAGGGGACTCTTGCACTATCATTGATGAAGCAGCTGAAGATGGTTGGTTAGGGCACTTTCCTGAGGAACTCCTGCAGCAATGTCCTGGAGCTAAGATGATTGTCCTCCAACAGCCACAACCATTTTCCTTTGTGTTAGATATGACTCCAGACAGTAGAGAATTTCCCCCTGATTCTCATTGACTTCAATTTTACTGGGCTCCTTGATGCCACATCTAGACAAATGCTACCTTGATGTCAAGGGCAGTCACTGTCTGGAATTCAGCTCTTTTGTCCATGTTTGGTCCAAGGCTGTAATGAGGTCTGAATCTAAGTGGTCCTGGTGGAACCCAAACTGATCATCGGTGAGCGGGTTATTGCTGAGTAATTGCCACTTGATAGCCCTGTTGATGACACCTTCCATCATTTTGTTGATGATTGAGAGTAGACTGCTGGGGAGGTAATAGGCTGTAGAAGATTTGTCCTGCTTTTTGTGGATGGGGCATATCCAGGCAATTTTCCACATAGTCGGGTCCATGCTGTACTGAAACTGAAATTGTACTGGAACAACTTGGCTAGGGGTGTGGCTAATTCTGAAGCACAAGTCTTCAGCACTGCAGCTGGGTTGTATCCTTTGCTGTATCCTGTGCCTTCAGCTGTTTGTTGATGTCACGTGGAGCGAACCGCATTGCTTTGGCTGAATATTGGCATCTGTGATCATGGGACCGTCACAAGGAGGCTGCGATGGATCATTAACTCAGCACTTTGGCCGAAGATGTTCGCAAACACTTCACCATCATTGAGAATGGGGATGTTTGTTGAAACTCCTCCTCCCATTAATTATTTAATTGTTGACCACCATTCATGACTGGATGTGCTCGGACTGCAGGAATGTTGCTCCTTCTGGAGTAACAATTACTCAATTCCCATCAAACTGAAGCAGATCTGAGGACAGATCGACTGCTATTCTGTGAAAGCATCAACATCCCAAGGTGACCTCTGCCTATGAAATGAAGGCAGTTTGTATTTGTACATGGCAGATGAACAAATGCAGGACAAAGTAAAAATGTTGCTTCTTCAAACACTGATCAGACGCTTGGGTTTCCAAAAGGTTTCACTACCTTTACTTAAAAGATTCTAAGGCCTACTCAATGTTACACAATTGATGACTCACTTTCATTCAATGACTATCCAATAAACCAGCTGAGTTCAGGATCAAACTGTGTCTGAGTGTTAATCTATTTTACACCACTCTGCACACAGTTCAGTATTTCACCAGCGCCAGGCTACCCTAAATCAGACACATTCTGGTTATCCTTAAACACTTTTCCCTGGCTCCACTTTCCTTTTATGTCAGATAATCAAATATGTTGGGTCAAGAGTTTTCACTTACTGTATACTGTGACCACCTTTTTTTCCTCCTTCAGCTGATAACCGTCTGATTTACAGATTACACTGCATGGTGCTGCAAAATCCCATTTCTGCATACTTGGGAAATAGTCTGTGGACCAGTTAGTGCCATTTCTTCTGTTCGGATGTATCCCTGATTTATATTCCACAGTCATTATCGGTTCTGCACATGATGTACTGCAGTTCACCTCTAAAGAATCTCCAAATTCCACAGCTGAGGGGTTTGTGTCAATCCAAATCTCAAATCCAGTTACACTTGCTGCCAAGGAAACAAAACAGAATAGATTCAGGAAAAGGAAATCCTTTTAATTGCAGAACTCATGATTAACTCCCCACAGTAACTGCACACTTTCATTTTGTATCTGGGCACTTTTATAGTGGAAAAACTGATGGAAATTAAAACTGGAAGCTCAAAAAACCATACAGGAGGCTAAAAATTCAAATCCACGAACTGCTTTCAAAAAGTGGAAGTTAATAAATGTGTGGTTGCCCGTTAATAAATTTTAAACTTCCAGTATATGTGTAAAGAACTGTAAATGAAAGAAGTATCAACTCAGCCTTGGGTTGGATAAGCAGGCATTAGAAAGACCAAATAATGAGCTAACCATGACCGCAACATAGAAGGGAAAGCAGTAGATTGGGAATGTTTGCAAGATAGGTTCAGATAAAGAGAGCCCTTTAGCCAATTTATAGTTATCTTTCTGGCTTACTATCTTCGCATTTAGCCATTTCAGAAATTAGTGCTGTGTCCCGGCCAGATGCAGTGATGGACAAGATAATTCCTCTGGTGCAGGACCTCGCTTAGAGGAGGTTAACTGCAGAATGGGCAAGGAGGTCAATATCCTCAACATTTATCAAGCAAAATTGTAAATTGAAAATAATAATCCCATTACACAGGAGGAGCGACAGGAATGAATATCAGAAACACAGAGGCACTGGTCTGCTTCGGGTGACTGAGAAATTGCCGCACTTTGTGTGCCAGCATGGTGACTGGACCCTTTGGTTTTGCCCAATTCTGTGTTACTCATTGTAGCCTCATACAGATCTGTCAGAATTGCTGGTTTCAATGTGATGGCAACAACAAGCAGTAAGTGCCAGTGGGGTGAAACCCACATGGAACTTTGTTTTTTTCAATTCAAATGCTAGAAAAGAGCCAAATGACCTCTTCAGTTGTCAATAACAGACCAGAGCTGGTGTTGGGTGTGGAGGCTCCATGCCTGGGATCTGCTGGGGCTCTCCACTGCAGTGGACCTCCGCAGGCACTGCTGCCTTAAAATCCATGTCTGGTTTTTACTCTAAAGGGTACAGAGGAATGGCCACTGCTCCCAGTGTTTTTCACAAGCGCTGGCTCACTTATTTAAGACAAACCAATAGGGCAGAACAGAAAGTGCCAGAGTCGCAAGTTTAGATTTTTAGCACAAGTTGAGTCCCCGCCCTCACCTGTAGTTCTTTACCTCTCAAGTCTCTTTTGAGAAAGAACCCAGAGAACCCCAAACTAATATTTCCCAATGTTGAATTAAAATAGAGCAGGAAAATGTAAAAACCCCAGTAGTTTAACCATAAGGTCGTAAAGATCTGTTACCACCCTGAATATAATGTAAAGAGGAAATTACCTTGTTTACTTCAACCCACCTGTCATACTGAAAGTTAAGATGGAGAAGTAAATACATCCAACTGTTGAAATCAGCCTAAAGTCCATAACTCCGGGGTTTTGGAGAGAATGGATCTTCACAGTTTGCAGGCTGGAATCTGAAATTGCAACTGCTGTTGCTGCCTCTTGGAGATATTGCGTTACAGATCGTTATCAAGGATTGCATGAGCATCGCCCTTCCGGGACATTATTTGGAATTAAAACATTCATTTTGGGACTTAATGTGAGGAGATTCCACAAATACTTTTCTCTCATTTTAACATTTTGCAGATTAATCAGGCTTTTTGAAAGTTTTTCGATGTCGCTATAGGAGTTCCCGATGTGGTTGTAGGGGACAGGATTGAGTGTGCCTGTGTACCAGCTGTCGCACCCTGGCAGCTGGGATACAGGCTGCTGTGTCTTAGGGCATTCAGGATCTCATAGCTACTACTAGACCATTGATCCTGCTAATGAGCTGGGACACATATATGTATGGCACGCCCAGTGGAATGGTGATAATTGGAGGAGTCCTGCCTGATACTGCCATCTCCGTGGACAGTACACATGTGAAGCCTCTGGACTTCTCCCTCAGCTATCCTGCCAGTGATATGCAAGGGGAAACTTTAGGCTGTCCATGAACAAGCTCCAGGGATACCTTCACAGGAATAAGCTGCTACTAGTGCAGAGCCACCTTAGTCCCATGAGGTTTCTGTAGCAAAGGAGCAGTCAACCACCTCTTGTGATACTGGACATCAAGTTGCAACTTGAAGAAGCACTGGAAGTTGAGAAATAAAAGCACCTTTAGGCACCAGGGGAAGTATGGTGTCAGGGACAAGTAGGTTGGCTCATGTTCACTTTGGAGGTTCTTTTTAATTAAAAGGAGAATATTCATTCTGTTGTACTCACTTATTCATGGACATTAAATACAGGATTAAAAACTAGATAAATATAACCCAGGGGAGAGGTGAGTAGCTGCCCCCAATATCAAGGCAGCATTTCACTGAGCATAGCAACAAAGAGCTTGAGCAAAACTGAACTCAGTGGGAGTTAGAGGCAAAAGTCTCCAGTGACTGGAGTTATCCCTAACAGAAAGGAATGTGGTTGTATAAAAGCAAAACACTGCGGATGCTGGAAATCTGAAATAAAAACAAGAAATGCTGGAACCACTCAGCAGGTCTGGCAGCATCTATGAAAAGAGAAGCAGAGTTAACGTTTCGGGTCAGTGACCCTTCTTTGGAACGTGGTTGTGGTTGTTGGCTGCCAATCATCACCAGCCCCAAGTCATTCACTGCAAGTGTTCTTCATGGAAACATCCTCAGTACAATTATTTTCAACTACTTCATCAGTTACCTCCCTCAGTCATCAGGTCAGGACTGGGTCAGTTCATTGAGAATTCCACAATCTATAGCTCCATTCATAACCCCTTTGATATTGGGAACCCTATCCAGGTTCAGCTTCTGGCAGGCAATAACGTCCAGGCTTGGGCTGACAAGTGGCAGATAACATTCCTTCTCCAATTATACCAGGTAATGACCATCTTGAACAAGAGAAAGTCCATCCATTTCCTCTTGACCTTCAGTAGCACCAGCATCACCAGGAGCTTGACAGAGTAGACACTGAGGTTGTTTCCTATGGATGGGGAATCTAGAACACAGAGGCATGGGATAAAGGGGCCAATCATGAGGAGAAATTTCTTCACTCAAAGGGCTGTGAATCTTTGGAATTCTCTACCGCAGAGGGTTGTGGATGCTCCATCTTTGAATATATTTATGGCTGAGATGGAAACTTTTATTGTCTCTCAGGGAATCAAGGGATATGGGGAGCGAGTGGGAAAGCAGATTTTAGGACAAGTATCAGCCGTGATCATAGTGAATGGCGGAGCAGGCTCGAGGGGCCGTATGGTCTTCTCCTGCTTCTATTTCTTATGTTCTTACATCCCCGCACCATCATCTTGAGGATCACCACTGATTAGAATCTGAAGAGAACCAGCCTTATGATCACCATGGTAGGGCAATCACTTCCTGATCCTTGAAAACCACACCACCATCCAGAAAACTTATGGCAGGAGTGTGATTGTATGTTAACCACTCAGCTGGGTGGGTGCAGCTTTACAAATTATGGAAAAAACCACAGCTGCCAAAAATGAGATTAATTTCATCAAATGGAACAGTATTTTTGAACTATTACTGGACTTGAAATAACTTGTTTAAATAGACGACAACAGTGTCTGAAAACATGGCTGCACATTTGCATTCTAAAGGACAGTGGCTGGAAACATGGCAGTATATTTGTAATCTAAAAGACAATTGCAGGAAGAAGACAATGGGAATGCCTCCCTGACTTAATTAGCCAGATGGATTTTGATCAAGAAACATTGAATGTGTAAGAGACTGCAATTTGACGGCAAAAGAGAAGGAAGGTCTCTCCCTGTCTCTCTCTCTCAAGCAAAGTTCCAGGGAGCCACGGAAGTAACTTAAGCCTCAAGAAAGACGACCAGCGAAACATGTTTGAAAGTGTGCACTGGGCCCCAACGAGAACTGCAAGACATAACTTCAATCAAAGACTTTACATCAAACCCAGAGCCAGTAACTGAATTCCAGCTATTACTTCAAACCTTTCCCCTTCCTTCTCCTCCTCTGTCTCTATTTACGTGTGTGTTTCTTGCGTACGCATGCTAGCGTGGCCGTGTTGCATATTTTTTAGAAGTTTTAACTGAATTGGAGTTTTAAGGTTAATAAACTTACACCTTCCTTGTCTAAATCTGAGAAAACCTGTCTGGCTGATTTCTTTGCCATTATAATTAGAGAACCGTGAGCAAGGACTCACAGAGGGAAGCTAAAACACAGTGTTTTAAAAAGTTAAACCCTGTTATGGCCAAACCAGCAAGAGCCTAAAAGGGGGAGCCGTAGACCCCTTTTTCACCTGGTCATGTTACACATATGCAAATAGAAACAGTGGAGGTGAAAGAAGGGGAAATGTTTGAAGTAATAGCAGGAATTCAGTTACTGGCTCTGGGTTTGATGTAAAGTCTTTGTTTGAAGTTAAGTCTTGCAGTTCTCGTTGGGGTAAAGTGCACACTTTCAAAATTGTTTCACTGGTCTTTTGTCTTGAAGCTTAAGTTACTAAGCAGCACAGTGGCGCAGTAGTTAGCACTGCAGCCTCACAGCTCCAGCAACCCAGGTTCAATTCCGGGTATTGCCTGTGTGGAGTTTGCAAGTTCTCCCTGTGTCTGCGTGGGTTTTCTCCGGGTGCTCCGGTTTCCTCCCACAAGCCAAAAAGACTTGCAGGTTGATAGGTAAATTGGCCATTATAAATTGTCACTAGTATAGGTAGGTGGTAGGGAAATATAGGGACAGGTGGGGATGTTTGGTGGGAATATGGGATTAGTGTAGGATTAATCTTTATGGGTGGTTGACGGTCGGCACAGACTCGGTGGGCCGAAGGGCCTGTTTCAGTGCTGTATCTCTAATCTAATCTAATCTTACTACTGTCGGTCCCTGGAACTTTTTTTGAGAGATAGAAAGAGAGAGAGAGAGAGAGGGGGGAAGACAGGGAGAGAGCCTCCTTTTCTTTTGTCTTCAAATTGCAGTCTCTTCCTTAAACTGTTCTGAGAGCATAATTCAAATAACACCAAGTTGGCCAGCAGGTTATTCATGTGACTAGCACCTTATTTGGAACAGCCTCTCCTGCGAGGTTTGTGGATTTCCCCCAAGCTTACCAGACACTCTCAGTGGGGGTGTGGAATGCTGGCTCTTACACATTCAATGTCGCTTGATCAAAATCCATCTGGCTAAATGAATCAGGGCGGCACTCCCATTGTCTTCTTCCTGCAACTGTCCTTTAGAATGCAAATGTGCAGCCATGTTTTCAGCCACTGTTGTGGTCTATTTAAACAAGTTATTTCAAGTGCAGTATCAGTTCAAAAATAATGTTCCATGATGATGAAATTAATATGTCTCATTTTTGGCAGGTGCTGTTTCTGTCACAAAATCCATTCAGCATCTCACTCAATCCTACTTCTGTAGGCTCCTCACATCTTTTACTCCTTTAACTTTGGTTGACCCCCAGACTCTACTCACCATTTGTGCTAAAGGTAGCATGCATTTTGACCCTTGCACTGTGGAATTTGGATCCTGAAACCTTGTCTTGATATGCTGTTTCTCATCTTCAAAGTTTCCTCAAAATTTATCTCTATAACTATGTTTTTGATTGCAGGAGCCAGGAAATTGAGAGGATTAATAATTTTTCTTTCTCCCATCCTTTTGTAAAATGCTTTGGGACTGTACAAATTGCTGTTCTGATTATATCAGATGTGGTGTTGAGTACATGCCTAATACTATCTTGCTCTGTCTGCATTCCTGATCATTGCTCAACAATCCAGTAGTGTCTGTAGCTATACACAAGCTTTCATTTTTGTCTGTCACTTCTTTCTATTCTTTACTTTCAGTATTGGAAAAACCTGTGATCAGGTAGAACTGTGGTTTGAGTCTTTCCAAAACTGATAAGAATTTTTTTACCTTCTGTTTTGCCACCTCCTGGTCCTAGCACAGGGCTACTTCCCTGCACATATCCAAAGCTATCATTATAACAATGAGCTGACCATCAGAAATGGTTTGCAAAGAGAAAATGGGCCTCGGGTGATCTTTGCACTCATTTCGAGGCAATTGTAGTTGATCTTTTATTAGATGCTGGAGTATTCAATGTAGAAGTAGAACAATTGAGGAAGCAGCATGGCCACAGCTGGTGCAGATGGATTAATGCACTATTATACCTACAAAGCATTGCTATCACATCCTATTTACAAGCAACACATAAGCATAACTACATTCATTAATTACATTTTCTGATTTTCTTGGCTCTGTAGTTTAACCTGTTTGGACCCAGACCTCAGATACTGGAGATGAAAGTCCAAGACTTTAGTTGCAGTAAAAAATACACTAAACTATTTGAAAATACATGCCCAATACCCAAAGTTCCTGCTAAAACACCAAAGCAATGACTTCTCCCTCTGTCCAGTCTGATGATCAGATTTTTCTACAGCATCCTCCCAGTGGTTCTCATTTCTCCCATTGTTGGTTGTTAAAAACTCTATCACTATGATGATAATACAGAGGGGCGCATTTCCTGCAGGCAATCAGAGTTTGCTCTGTACTGTCAGTTTGTTCTGGCTGGCAATGGTTTCAGCTGAAAGCTCAGAGATAAAAACGATGCTCAATCACACATTCTCTCAAAACAGACATTGTGCAGAATTGCACCTTGATCATGCAGTGTGTTTTAGGAGGTCAAACTAATTTTAACTTTAGTTTATTCAAATTCTAACTACATATCTTTGTACTGGATATACCGTTAACCAGCTATGGATAGTGGCATCCAGAGAAAGTGAAATTTTTAGTTTAAAAACTTTACATTTATACTTCAAGTGAATGTTAGCAACAACAACTTGCATATAGTATTTTCAAAGTAGAAAAACATCTCAAAGCCCCTCAGAGGGAGGTCAGAAATGAATGAACGCAGAGTAATGGAAGAGAGTTAGGAGGGTGGCCGATAGCTTATTTGAGATGATGGGTTTTAGGAAGACTTGTAAGGTAGAAAGATACAGGGAGCATTTTGGAGAGTGGGATTGAGGCGTTTATAAGTTCTGGCATCAATTGTGGGCAAAGGGGTGGTATATACGAAAGGAAAATTTGAAGAATTCAGAATGCAAGTCGGAAGGACCTTGCAATGGTAGGGTCGGACAAGGCTCCGGAGAGATTTAAGATGGGATTAAACATCTAATATTCAATGTGTTGGAATACAGGAAGACAGTGTAGATTAGGAAGGACAGAGGGATGGGTGAGTGAAACTCTCTGTGGGACAGGATACAGAGAGCTGAAGGAGTCATGGGGTATCCTTGATGTTCAGGGCAATCCTCGAGTAATAGGTTTTAGGTGAGGAAAGTGAGTCAAATATGAACTAAATATGGTTGAGTTGGTCTAGTGATTGATGAGTGGGCCAGTTATATGCTGGGTGTAGTCAGGTTTATGGTTCCTTGGACTTCAGGACATTGTACCAGGCAACAGCAGGAATGGGAGACAGTATTAATGAATGTAATGATTTGGTGAGAACAAGTACATTGTGGGCAGAGGTGAGGGAGCAATTACTTTCAAAGCAAACATTAGTTTGAAAAGATGATTTTTCCAGCATTTGCACTTAATTCACTACAAAAACAAATTCTTTTAGTACAATTTTCTTCAAAAAAAATTCTGTTTACTTGTTCAAATATACCACACCAGTAGTCTATGAACAGCACTTTTTGTCCAAAAGAGTTGTGATATCACTATCTATAATTATCTCTACAAATATCAGCAAGATTTCAGAAAAATACCTTCATACTATGGATGTTACATTAATAAAACTGTCACAGTATACACAGTATGTGCTCAGAAAACAGTAGTGACGATAGTTCAAAAAGGCATCCGTTTGTAAAATATACTTTATAAAAACAATATTTATGCCATAACAAAGATTATTGTACAGTAGAAACAACTGCCATTTATAATGTAGTAAAATTTCCCAAGGTTCCCAAGGGAGAGTGAACAAACAAAATGGGCTGAATCGGCAGGGAGCTTCAAAAAGTGCGCGGTGCACGCATGAGACAAGCACCACGGAGCCGCCGTGATATTTTGCGTGGTGACTCATTAACATGGAATAGGCAGAAGGCCCGCCCCCGATGACATAGAGGGGGCAGGTGCTCCGTCCATGGCAACAGCATCCGGTATCAGCGCACAGGCACCGGCAACATTTTTAAAGGGCTTCAAGTCCTTCAGTTAAATCTAAATTTTTAAAGGTCCCACTTCTATAAAAATGGCAATAAAATTTTAATTTAACTTTGAATCCCCTCTCCCACCACTGGGTACTCAATAAAGAAATTGACCTATCCCCTCAAAAAAAACACCTTTTGTTATTACGAACTCCACCCCCCCACCCCGAACCTCTGCATCTCAATCCCTTCCCACCATCCCCACAACCAATAGGAACAGTTTCCCCCACTCACGCCCTGAATATTTCACTCCTCCCCCCCTCCCCACCATGTCACGCCTTGGATCTCCAAACGAAGATCTGAAGACATAGGAGCTCTGGCCACTGGCCGGAATATCAGCGTGGGACGGCCTTCGTGACAAGGTAAGTGCTTTTGCATGTAGTTAAATTAATTTTAATATTTAAATGAGGCTTTGTCGAGTGGCAGGGGGACCGCACTGAGGCCTCGCTGCCACCGGTAAAATGCAGCAAGACCTTCCCAGCATCAAGGCCCGTGGTGGACCTCTTCTGGAAGTATTTTCTGGACCCCTCCCCCCCCCCACCGTCGGCTGGTTTACAAAATTCAGCCCAATTTGTCACCAATCCACATAAGGAGATATTAGGAAAGAGAAAGAACTGCATTTATATAGCACCTTTCACCACCACAGGACGTCCCAAAGCAGTTTTCCACCAATGAAGTACTTTTGAAGTTTAATCAGTGTTGCACTTTAGGAAATGCAGCAGCCAATTCCCACAAACACAATGTGATAATGACAGGATAATTCTTTTTGTGATGTTGATTGAGGGATCAATAATGTTCAGGATACTGGCGATAACTCCCCTGCTCTTCTTCAGAAATAGTACGAGGGATCTCTTACGTCCATCAGAGGGGGCAGATGGGGTCTCGGTTTACTGTCTCATCTGAAAAATGGCACCACCAACAGTGCAGCAATCCCTCAGTACTGCACTGGACTGTCAGCTTTGATTTTGTGGTGAAGTCCTGGAGTGGGACTTGAACCCACAACCTTTTGAGTCAGAGGCAACTGAGGCAGCTGACACAAGTGACCAAAACCTTCGTCAAAGATGTAGCTTTTAAGGAGAGTCTCAAAGGATGGTGGAGGGGCAGAGAGCTTTAGGGAGGGAATTCCTCAGCTGAGGGCCGAGGCAGCTGAAAGCACAGTCGCTAATGTTAGGATGATGAAAATCAGGATGTGCAAGAAACCAGAATTGGAGGCACGCAGATTTCTCAGCAGGTTACAGGGCTCAGGGAGGCACATAAGAAGGTAACAAATAGGAGCATAAGTGGCTATATTACCCTTTGAGCCTGCTCTGCCTTACAATATCATGGCTGATCTGATCTTGGCCTCAACTCCACTTTCCTGCCAGTTCCCCATAGCCCTCGACTCCCCTATAATCTGAGGTGTTGTCTCACATCACCTGTTTGTAAAATATACATTGCAGAAACAATATTTATGCCAGAAAACAAACAGTCACAACAGAAATAGATTAGCCTTCATCTCATTTAGTGGGAAAGCCAGTTTTTTTCGCACTGCTATTGTTACCACTGCTGAACCCAACTAGATACCAAAGTTCAGGTGACTTTCCAGTGTTTGTGGAAATTAAAATATAATTTCAAACACACTGATTTGAAAACAGTCCAAAAATACTGAGTGTTGTCAGCAATGAGCTGTTCTTACAGTTAGTGCATTAATGACTGCGAGTGGACTTTATCATTGCAATCAGTGGCGTCCCTCAGTAACAATATTAACAGCATCGTTGGAATTTCTTCCCAAAATCAGGACATGTAATATCATTTTAATTGGTTAAACCTGTTTGTAATTGTCATTATCCCACCAGGTTATGGATCAAGTTTTTTCAAAGGGACATTTTCCTGGTATTCATTTCCATTGGGGATCTGTGGATTGTTGTTTGGTTTTGCTTTGTATACTTTATATAATCCTCTTTTATGGGCACTGGATATTTTGTACAAGGCAACAACTAATAGGATCATTGCTAATATTCCTGCGATCACCAAAAATAGTATCCATAGTTCACCTATGAAAACATACAAAAAAGTTACATAAATTATTGACAGTCCCAGGGCAATATATTTATTACAAAACTCCTGATCATCTCTAAAATTTGTGTTATAAACAATGGGAATTTTTCATGGACTTCCAAATGTGTTACATTCAGCTCTTCCGTCTGATTTTCAAGTTGTGTTCTTCACCTCCTTTCATTGTCCCCAAACCACAGCCCAGTCCTGATTATCATAGTGGATAGACTGCCTGTTCCCAGGTACCTGTCTTTTCCCATTTACACTACTCCAAGGAATTGTATATAGGTAATGGAGATCAATTCCTCTCTGTGGAACTTAGATTTTACTGAATCATAACTATAGAGTCCATCATCTTCCCTGGCATGGAGTGCACCAGTCAGTGTCGGGGAAGGGATGAAGAGTTTATATTTAAGGCGGAGACCCTTTGTTAGAACAAAGAATGATGTGGGAACAGGAGAGAGGGGTATCTGTAACCCTGCTATTCGCCTCCTATTTCTCTTTTTGGAATTGACAACTGTGTTTTGCTAGGCTTTTCTATTTCAATTTCTTACCTGATCTGCAGGAGTTCCATTTTTTTAACTCACTCCGATTTTCTCATTTTACCTCCTTACACACTCCATGTCCCTCTATTATCTTTCATTAATTTAATAAATCTTTCCATTTTCTGCTGCAAAGATCGCACGTCATCCAACAATTTCCTGTTTTTCTTTAAAGCCAAATTTCACTGATACTTCTTCTGTTTGTTTGTCCCTACACTTTGCTTCTAATTCTATTTGAAGATCTTGCTCATCTTCCATTTTTCAGCCAAAAACATTCACCATCCATTCTCTGCACAGATTTTGACTGACCTGCTCTGTTGCAGCCACTCCTGGTTTTGTTTTACATTGTGATTGCCCCCCCTCACTATTAGAATTGAAGCCCAGCCATGTGATGCAGCTCACTGAGCTGCCAACACCCTGCACCATGACCGGCAGTGTGTGGATTCACAGCTGCAACTCCCCTGCTGCGGAGTTATTGCTCAGGCAGTCTGGGCAAACACAGAGCAGGAATAAGGCGCTCCTACACACAAAGAGAAACAAGTGGAAGGGAGTATCACTCTGGGCCATTCTTACTAATGTCCTAGAGGCCAATTACAGAGCAGCATTGTGAGAGGCAGGCAGTAGTTTATCCATTTGGCCCATTGCCAGCAAGTGTGGAGTAGAACAGGAGGAGTCTTAAAGAAAATAAATGAATAACTGAGTTAAGTAAACCGAAATGGCACTCGGGATTTATTTGGGATAACAGAAATGCTGCTTCAATCCACAAAGGAATAATTATTTATTCTTTGCATTCTGACCAATATTACAAACTGACCTTTGATCCTGATGTCCACTTCCTTCTCATCAGTTCCATATTTATTGGTAACTGTACATTTATAAATGCCTTGATGTTCTGATGTTGCGTGGGAAATATGGAGGACTCCAAGAGGACCATCCTGAATGTTCCTGCCATTACTGGGGGCTTCCCACTTTAATGTCGGCGTGGGGTTTCCACTGGAATTGCAGATAATTGTAACCTCATCACCTTCACTGAGGGTTACTGGAACCCCTGACACGGTTTGGTCATTTACTGATATGGTTGTATTTTGAGGTTTATCTGGAAAAGAGAAAAGGAAAAGATGAAAAGAGGCAGGAAAGGCACATCACAGGATCACTGACACAGCACCACATCAGTGCTTGGATTAGCTGCATTCCCAAACTTAGTCACATATTGTGCTCTCATCCATCTTCAACAGCCAGTTCAGAACATCTGAATCCCTACAGTTGGATTGAAGTCCAGTGAGTGTTACTGCCTGGAATTTACTCCCACTCATCTGTCATTTTATAAAGCCAAAGTGAAATGCAGTTTCTTTGTAAATATAAACTCAACATAACAGCCACTCACTGGATCAGCTTGCATAAGGATATCACTTCCTGTAATCCATTACTCACACAAAATGACTGAATTTACAGAGGAGTTTCTGGATCCATACTCATTGGTAACTGTGCACGTGTACAGACCACTATGCCACATTTGAACTGATGGGATGTGGAGTATCTCTCTGCTGAGTATCTTCCCATCTTTGGTCCAGAACACCTGGGGAGCTGGGTTCCCTGCACCATGACATGTTAAATTCTGTGATTTCCCTTCAATCCAGTCTTCTTGTGCTTTAAAGATCTGTGCTTCCATTGGAGCATCTGTAAATTTCATTAGAATACAAAATTAAAACTTGAAATTGAATAACAAAGCTCAAATACTTTTCAGATCTTTCTGGTGATTTTATTTTGGTGCTCTCCAGATGTCAGTGCTCAGAATAAAACTGACTTCTGTATGAAAACTCAGTGTCATGCTGGGCCTCCACCTGCCAAGAACGAGTTACATTAATTTTGTCATGAACATTGATTTTAACCTGTTACTAGAGTGAAGAAGACTTGCTAAGCAGATCAGCCATGGCTGGAAAATACATTTGCGTATTAACAGATGGTGTTTGGAAGAACAAAGCAGCCATTCCCTGACATTCAACCCACAATGGAGTTTTAATCACCAGGTGAAGGTGGGGGAGCTCACATTCCAGGTTGACTGCTAAGATGACTGAATACATAAATGGACATGCTCAAACCAGCTAGTCACATGACTAACCTGCTGGGCAACCTGAGTTTTTTGAATTTGTACAAACATTTTCTGCTGAAAGCTGTTTGCTCCTGGACTGAGAAGATGCATCTCCTGTCTGCTCCCATCTCTTTCTCACAAACCTCTGAATCCACTGAAGACACATGAACCCCAAGAGAAAGAGAGAAAAGTCTCCTACAGCGAACAAGGTTTAAGAAGAATACTGGGCCCCAACAAAACCAAGATCTACCTACAATCAAGGATTCTACAGTGAGCTCGAAGAACTGTAACAATAACTCTTCAGATATTGCCTCAAACCTTTCCACTTTATTTTTCTTCTGCTCTTTTCTGTCTCTATTTGCATGTGTGCAACGGGTATGCATGCTAGCATGGGGCATGGCATGTATCCGTAGGCGTTAACCGAATTAGAGTTTAAGTTTAATAAATTTTAAATTTTCTTCGTTAAACCGAAGAAAGCATGTTTGTGCTACTTTTTTTGCCTTATAATTGGAAAGTGGCGAACAAGGATTCAGTAAGGGGGAGCTAAAAACACAATGTGTTTAAAATTAAACCCTGTTACAGAAGACCAGATGAAGACTGAAAGGGAACCCTAGACCTCTTACTCACCTAGTCATAACATCAGAGTCAGCATGAAACACTCCCAGGTCAAATAAAGCACAGGAGTAAAGGCAGAATAATTGTCCCTGTACTCTGCAGCAAAGAGCAAACTTTTGAGTGCCACTTTTGAGAGATCTCCAAGTGATGTCTACTTTATCCTGTTTTTGAATAGCTGATTGAGCACCACTCTGAGAATAGAGAAGGGTGGTCTTTGGTTAAACGGTTCTAAGAGGAGTTTTACAGCTCTCTAGTTAGATGGACTTATTGAACTATTGTTGAAATCTTACAGTGCAATATTCGTAATTAATCGATTAATACAATGTGTTATATACAATACAAAAAAAAAAGATTAGTGAAGACAAATGTGGGTCCCTTATAGTCGGAAATGGAGGAATTTATAATGGGGAACAAAGAAATGGCAGACCAATTAAATACATACTTTGGTTCTGTTTTCACAAAGGAAGACACAAATTACCTGCCAGAAATGTTGGGGAACATAGGGTCTAGTGAGAAGGAGGAACTGTATGAAATCAGTATTAGCAGGGAAATGGAGTTAGGGAAATTGATGGGATTGAAGGCCAATAAATCCCCCCAAGCCTGATAATCTACATCCCAGTGTACTTAAGGAAGTGGAAATAGTAGATGTATTGCTGGTCATTTTTCAAAATTCTATAGACTCTGGAACAGTTCCAATGGATTGGAGGGTAGCGAATGTAACCCCACTATGTAAAAAAGCAGGCAGAGAGAAAACAGGGAATTATAGACCAGTTAGCCTGACATCAGTAGTGAGGAAAATGCTCGAGTCCATTACAAAAGATGCAATAGCAGAGCACTTGGAAAACAATGACAGGATCGGACAAAGTCAACATGGATTTACGAAAGGGAAATCATGCTTGACAAATCTACTGGAATTTTTTGAGGATGTAACTAGCAGAATAGATAAGGGAGAACCAGTGGATGTGGAGTATTTGGACTTTCAGAAGGCTTTCGATAAGGTCCCACATAAGTGATTAGTGTTAAAATTAAAGCACATGGGATTGGTGGTAAGGTACTGACACTGAGAGAGCTAGTTGGCAGAAAGGAAACAAAGAGTAGGAATAAACAGGTCTTTTTCCGAGTGGCAGGCAGTGACTAGTGGGGTACCGCAGGGATCAGTGCTAGCCAGAATATATAATTAATGATATAGATGAGGCAATTAAATGTAATATATCCAAGTTTGCAGATGACACAAAGCTGGGTGGGAGTGTGAGCTGTGAGGAGGATGCAGAGAAGCTCCAGTGTGATTTGGACAGGTTGAGTGAGTGGGCAAATACATGACAGATGCAGTATAATGTGGATAAATGTGAGGTTATCCACTTTGGTGGCAAAAACAGAAAGACAGATTATCTGAACGGCGATAGATTGGGAAAGGGGGAGGTGCAGCGAGACCTGGGTGTCCTTCTGCATCATCACGGAAAGTAAGCATGCAGGTGCAGCAGGCAATTAAGAAGGCAAATGGTATGTTGGCCTTCATAGCGAGAGGATTCGAGTACAGGAGCAAGGATGTCTTGCTGCAATTATACAGGGCCTTGGTGAGACCACACCTGGAATATTGTGTGCAGTTTTGATCTCCTTATCTGAGGAAGGATGTTCTTGGTATGGAGGGAGTGCAGTGAAGGTTCACCAGACTGATTTCTGGCAGGACTGACGTATGAAGAGAGATTGGGTCGATTAGGCTTGTATTCGCTAGAGTTTAGAAGAATGAGAGGGGATCTCATAGAAACCTACAAATTTCTAACAAGACTGGAGAGACTAAATGCAGGAAGGATGTTCCCGATGGCGGTAGAGTCCAGGACCAGGGGGTCACGGTCTAAGGATAAGGTGCAAGCCATTTAGGACTGAGATGAGGAGGGTTTTCTTCACCGAGAGAGTGGTGAACCTGTGGAATTCTCTACCACAGAAAGCAGTTGAGGCCAAATCATTAAATATATTCAAGAAAGAGTTAGATGTAGTTCTTAGGGCTAAAGGGATCAAGGGATACGGGGAGAAAGCGGGAACAGGGTACTGAGTTTGGATGATCAGCCATGATTGAAGGGCCGAATGGCCTTTTCCTGCTGCTATTTTTCTATGTTTCTATGTTTGACATTTCTATGCTATTTTATCAAAAGTGTTAACCTGTTTAAATAAAGATGATGCAATTGTTTTCTAAATAAACAACCGAATGACCACTGCAAACAATAAACATATCAATACAATATATTTATCTGTTATATTTTTAAATCACAGAGTCACAGCATTCTATTTCAAAATACCTTCAAAACTCATGTGTCAAACTCTGGTAATGGGAAATCCCATCGGAAGACTGTCAACAGTTACCTACTGTACCAGTCATGCCTGTATTCGTCACTTTGACTGATATTTATAACGCTGAAAGACCTGCCATGCATTGTTAGTGCCAGCCCAGTAGTGAAACTATTTTCATCTTTGAAGTCAGTTGTGTGCAAGCATGTGGCTCCATTACAGATCCACTGGGTGGCAATGTAGAATAAATATATTAAAAAGCCTCTCACTGCATTCAGATGGCAGCCTTTTTAAACCTCCATGCGCTGAGGCCTTTCCCCCAAAGTTTCCACCTGAACAAAATGGTGCCTCCTTCAGATATTGCATCAGATTCCAAATCCTCAATATTCCCGGACAGAAAATGGGAACCAAGAATCCACAAAGCATAGAAATGTTCCAGAAATTGAACTCGACTGACCACATAAATACTGTGGCTACAAGAGCAGGTCAGAGGCTGGGAATTCTGCGGTGATTAACTTACCTCCTGTCTCCCCAAAGCCTTTCCACCATCTACAAGGCACATGTCAGGAATGTGATTGAATACTCTCCACTTGCCTGGATGGGTGCAGCTCCAACAACACACAAGAAGCTCGACACCATCCAGGACAAAGCAGCCTGCTTGATTGGCACCCCATCTACAAACATTCACTCCCTCCACCACTGACGCACAGTGGCAGCAGTGTGTACCATCTACAAGATGCACTGCAGCAACGCACCAAGGCTCCTTAGCACC
Source organism: Heterodontus francisci (assembly GCF_036365525.1). Classification (NCBI taxonomy): domain Eukaryota; kingdom Metazoa; phylum Chordata; class Chondrichthyes; order Heterodontiformes; family Heterodontidae; genus Heterodontus; species Heterodontus francisci. Next base: position 28,844,434 of record NC_090413.1, read on the forward strand.
TTCCAAACCCACGACCTCAAATGGACAGCAGCGGTTCAAGAAGGCTGCTCACCACCACCTTCTCAAGGGCAATTAGGGATGGGCAATAAATGGTGGCCTAGCCAGCAATGCCCACATCCCATGAATGAATTAAAAAAAAGTAAAATTACACAAGAATGTTGAAGAGACAAACATCAGCAGTTACGACAAGAGGGTGGGCTAGATGAACCTCTAATTTCTTTCTCCAGTGTGATACTTTCTCTGCTTCTATGGCCAGAATTTTACGGTGGATGGATGGGAGCCGGACTCCGACATGAAAGATGGTGGTGAACCCGCTTCCGCCTAGCCTGGGGATCCGTCCCGTAATTCACGGCTCCCCAGGCTTTAATTGTTCTGAGGCGGGACCTCCACCCACCTGAGGGAGGAGGTCCCGCCTCAGTGAGCTGCCGGCCAATCAGCGGCTACGTGGCCACTTAAGGGCCTTGATTGGCCTCGGGTGGGCGGGCCATTTCCCACCCCCCCGCCATAAACTTGTCCGGAGGCGGAAGCAGGGCAGGTAGGCATCCCGGAGCATTCCACTCAATTTTACACCGAACCCACGCCACCGCTGGGGCAGTGTAAAATTCCGGCCTATGTTTTTCTTTTTTTCCATCACAATATCGTTTCAGACAAAATAGGATCATTTCTCCCCAGAGTATTTCTCCATGAGTGTTGGACAATTACATCAGTCTTTCTGCAGTATTCATGAGCTAGATGTTCTCTTTTCATTCTTCACAACTGTTACTCTGTTGAACATGCTATTTTAGCATTCTTCATCTCCCATTTAATAGATCCTATTAATATCCCTCATGTTACAACAGCCCAGTACGGCTCAGCTTCCAATTGCTCCTCGCTTGTCCCTGTGGAAGTGTCTGGCCTTCAATTAGCATCTCACCCAATGGTCTGGTCAGGACATGTACCTTGCTATATGGGGTCCCAGGACACACGTTCACGTGATTGCAATCTGTGGTCAGTAATGGACAGTGTCCCCACACAGCCCCGTCCTGTGTTCTGCATTCTGATCAACCTCAGAGACAAAAATGCCACTGGAAAGCAGGATAAATGCGATGAGACCAATTCTGTTTTTTTCAGGACTAAGAGAAGGGTCAGTATGAGTTTCATTGGTCTCCATTCGAAATTAAAAAACCTCACTAACTATTTGTAACCAAAATGATGCAACTTACACAGGACGTGGAGGGTGTCAACCTGTTTTTTAACACGGCTTGTTGACGGATCTTGAAGTTTCAGTTCAGCCTCGCAGATGTACTGCTGTCCATCCAGCTTTGCTTCTGCATCCACAGTATAGTAGATACTGAGCCCAGTACGGCTTGATTCATTCACTAATATGTCATTTCTGTTCTTCAGACTGAGTTGAAGTTCCCCTGAGACATTAAACACACTGCAGGTAATATTAACTGGGTTTCCTTCAGGGCTGATTGGTACTTGGATTTCAGGGTCAGGAAAAACTGTAAAAATAATAGAGAAAAGTTGTTAGAAACACTCCCAAGCTTATCTTGCAGCTGCTCAGTGTGAAAATTCATCCTGGAGACTTGATCTGTTGTGCTGTTTTATCATTGATCCATATTACATGCCTGTGCCACACAGACACATCCAGCTACTCCACTAAGGCTGGGTAGAGAACTTTAATCACTTTCAATCAATGACCATCTGATACATGATTTTGTAAGTGGAACCGGATTTTTAAAAAAATCTGAGATCATACCCTATCTTCACGAAATGTACTCACTCATCACTGAGCACAACTCATTTATCTCATTACATGATTGTTCCTTTGTCAAGATGAGACATAATATTGTGTTTACAATCCAAATCCAGTCACTTGTTTCAACACTCGCTTTTAATCAGGGAATATCGAGTGTGACTAACACTTTCTCATGATCTTGGAATACCAAGTGTCACTAAGACATCTTAAGCTGCTTCTCTTTGAGTATCTGTGAATATGCAAATATTTGAATAAACTTCCTAACTTGTCACTCAACGGAAGGGATTTTATTGTTTAAAGTAAACCTGACATGCTGCAATTTTGACTATCATGAACTATCAGAACGCTATCTAATCATAATGCCTCCACAACCAGAATCCTTACCAAACACCTCAATGAAGACGCTATCATTCTTTGGTGGAACTGATGGATATTCCTCAAAATCTGCTGTACAGACGACTTCCATCAGACCAGCCACCTGTGGTTTCCATGTCGTTGTTGTTCGGACAGTATTAGAATTTGGCCTTGTTGTAACTGAATTCAGTTCTTTACCATCCTGAAACCACCTGACTCTCATCTTCTCAGCAGGATAGACATTTGGGACCTCACATGTTAACGTGGCCTCTTGCTTCATTTCTATGGGCCTCTTGTCAAGGATTCGAGGTGGATCCAGAAAAGCTGCAACACAGACAAGGAATTCACTTCATTTTGATTTGCTGTGCTGTGATTCAGTTGCTATTGGACAGAGTGGAAAACTGACCAGTACTGGTATTCCCCAATACACACATCCCAGGAGTCTATCACACTGTTCACTGAGAGAAAACTGGAGCCATCATCAGGAGATCACATACTTTATTTTTTTAATTAATTCTTCCTACTCTTCAGGCAGCCCTAGTATCTAAATCTGCTACTTTTGTGCCAGCCACTATGAGTGGTACAGTCTGATGCATTCACTGATTAACCTTTATTGTGATCTTTACTTGTATCTGCTACAACATCCCAGTTGAGGCTCAGACCTCAGTGTGGGTGACTCTGGGTGTAAATCTTTCAAGCTTTTTTGCTGCTCCTGCATGGAGAGATTGACTGATCTGCTCCTTGACCATCACCTCTACTGACCACTATGAGGTGTGCAAAGCTGTCACATGAGTTTCCTTCAGACATTCCCGTCACTATTAGGAAGCATCTGGCTGCCATCTGGCAAAAGCAGGAGAGTGATAATATCAACATGTGGGCCATCCTGGAGATAAACATACTTTGCACCAATTTGTTTGTTGCAGAAGAGTAATCAAGCACAGGGAAAAGCCATTTGGCCCAGAAAGCTCATTTTACTAATGGCTTATCTCTGCGAGCCTAGTATTCAAGCATTGCCTGAAAGATTATTGAGTAAAAGATACCTACTATTATCTTCTTATTCGATTAATATTGACTTATCTATAGCATTTAATATTTTATACACCTTCCTGAGAGTGTCCTTTAGCCTTCCTCTTGCTACACTGCAGAGCTCATCTTCATACCAGGAATCAGGTTAGGGTCCTTGGATGTCTTTTTGGAGTCAAGTTAATAAGATCTTAGGCTGGTAGAAGAGGTCCTGCAAAATCTTTCTTGACCCATTCAAACTAAGCTTTGCGCACACCCTAGCTGGCTAAAAGATTTGCAGTAATTTACCGCTACACTTTGGGCAATTGAGAAAACTGCATATTTGAGGTGGGTCCAAGATGAACAATTCTTATCCAACACATTTTGTGGTATGGATAAAACAGGAGCTAATGAGATCATCACTGCATTGCTTCCCACTGTTTATTCTCTACAAATTATCGATATTTAACCATTCTCAAAAAGAGAACATTTCTTGTTCAAGTGGAACTTACAGTAAGTTTGCAGAGTCACAGAGGAGTTTGTGATTGGTTTTGTGGTGTTTGAGCCCAAGTCCACCTCTGCCAAGCAGGTGTACTCCTGTCCATCATCTGACATACTTGCAGTGAAATTGAAGATGTTCCTCAGTCTTTTATCTTCATCCGGGAAACCTTCTTCTCCTGTGAAATTCCTCTGAACAATCTCACTCCCTCTCAGCCATGTGAGTTTGAGTTTATTGTTTGGATAGACCCTCGGACCAATACACTCCAGACTATATGTCTTGTTAACTTCCAGCACTTCAGGAGGTGATGTAATGTTTAACTCTCGATCTGTTAAAGGAGAATCAGTTAACATAATTCACTGAAATAATGTATCTGGGCACCCTCTGCTCCATCACACATGCATCTGAGTGAATATGTGCAACATGACTTTATCCCAACCACAAATACCATGTTCAATCTCCCCCATTAGCAATAACTACACAAAGTTGTATTTTCAGGCAAGAAGTTTTCCTAAAGTGGAATACTGAAACAATTGGCATCTACATAGAATCTGATCCCCAACTGAACACACCTTGAATTAAAATAAACTGACAAAGCTATATTTGTTCCAAATACTGAACTGAATGCATGCAAATTATAAGCTGAAGCTTAATTATTGCATTGTTTAAACATTTAAAATAGTCTAACTGTAAATTAACTAGTCATTTGGTAGTACAGAACTTGAGTATTGCTGAGAATAGAGATATTTTGTCGAAGCTTTTCGTCTTGCACTCATCAGGACAAATCACAGGAATACCAATGTAAGGGAAGCAACAAATTTATACTGTATGAGAAGAGAGTGCTGATTGGTTGGGAAGTGGACTCTGATTGGTAGAGGCGTTGCCATGGAGAATGCACCAGTTTATGGTGACAGATAACTACCAAGCTTTGTTTGAAATTTCAACCAGGCAGCTTGACTCTGATTGGTCAAAGCATTGCCCTATGGAATGAACCAGCAAATGGCTGTCACTTATTTTGTTCAGGTGAAACAGGCACAATGTGTGTACATGTTCTTTCTGTCTGCAAAGAACAGGGCCCTGTGTATTAATATATGTAGCTTCCAGTTTGCACAAATGCACCCACACTGCGAGCCCAACTGACAATCTTAAATTGGTTAAAAGCATAATTCTTAGCACACCGAGGATTATTTAGCAAATGTTGTCCAATCGCGGAATCACAGCTAATGTTGGACACTGTGTTTTGAGTTTTGCAAGCACAGGCTGGTCGGGTACAGCCTGTACCTTGCCCGTTGCAAACAGCGGAAGGGATATCGAGTCATAGAGAGATACAGCACCGAAACAGGCCCTTCGGCCCACCCAGTCCGCCATGACCATCAACCACCCATGTTTTTTGATCCACGCTGACTATCCCTGATTAATCCGTGCCTTTCTAAGTGACAGTTTATCCTATCTCTCAGAATTGATTCTAATAATTTGCCCACCACTGAGGTCAAACTGACCAGCCTATAATTATTTGGCCTATCCTTCACACACTTTTCAAACAATGGTGCAACGTTCGTAGACTGTCTGTATCTAGTGAGGATTTGAAAATGATTCTCAGAGCATCCACAATTTTCTCCCTGGTTTCCTTTAACAGCCTGGGATAAAATCTATCCGGCCCTGGTGAGTTATTCACTTTCAAGGACGTCAGACCCTCTAGTACTTCCTCGCTCATTATGCTTATCGTATCTAATATTTCACACTTCTCCTCTTTGACTCCAATGTCTGCATCATCCCTCTCCTTTGTGGAGACAAAGTACTCATTAAGAACCCTGCCCACATCTTCTGCATCCATGCATAAGTTGCCTTGTACATCTCCGATAGGCCCTACCCTTTCCCTAGTTATCCTCTTAATGTACTGATAAAATATCTTTGGGGTTTCCTTGATTTTGCCTGCCAATATTTCTTCATGTCCTCTCTTTGCTTTCCTAATTTCTTTTTTTACTTCATCTCTGCAATTTCTATACTTCTTTAAGCTTTCTAAAGTATTAAGTTTTTTTGTCATAAGTTTTCTGTTTCTGCTTTATCTTACCCTGTATGCTTCTAACTAACCAAGTGGCTCTAGATTTGGCTGTATCACCCTTTTTCTTTGTGGGGACATGTCGACACTGTGCCTGCAAAATCTTGCTTTTGAATGCCTCCCACTGGTTTGCCACTGATTTTCCTTCAAGTAGCTGTATCCAATCTACTTTCGGCAGGTCACCTCTCAGCTTCGTAAAATTTGCCTTCCCTCAATTTAGAACTTTTATCTTTGTCCATTTCCATAACAATGCTAAATCTAACTGTATTATTGTCACTGTCTCCAAAATAGTCTCCCACTGCCACTTCATCCACTTGCCCAGCTTCATTTCCTGAACTGGAGTAGCCATATAAATACCGTGGCTACAAGAACAGGTCAGAGGCTGTGAATTCTGCGGAGGAACTCATCTCCTGACTCCCCAAAGCCTGTCCACCATCTACAAGGCACAGTCAGGAGTGTGATGGAATACTGTCCACTTGCCTGAATTGGTGCAGCTCCAATAACTCTCAAGAAGCTCGACACCATCCAAGACAAAGCAGCCTGCTTGATTGGCATCCCATCCAGCACTTTCAACATTCATTCCCTCAGTGGCAGCAGTGTGTACCATCTACAAGATGCACTGCAGCAAAGCACCAAGGCTCCTTAGGCAGCACCTTCCAAACCCGCGACCTCTTCCAACTCAAAGGACAAGGGCAGCAAATGTATGGGAATACCACCACCTGCAAGTTCCTCTCCAAGTCACACACCATTCTGACTTGGAACTATATTGCTGTTCCTTCACTGTCGCTGGGTCAAAATCCTGGAACTCCCTTCCTAACAGCACTGTGGGTCTACCTACCCCACATGGACTGTAGCGGTTCAAGAATGCAGCTCATGACCACCTTCTCAAGGACAATTAGGGATGGGCAATCAATGGTGGCCTAGCCACCGACACCCACATCCCATGATTGAATTAAAAAAAACTAAATCTAGAATTGCACTCCCTCTTGTTGGGCTTCTTACATGCTGGCTAAAAAAGTTCTCTTGAATGCAGTTCAAGAATTTTGTGTCCTCTGTGCCCTTCACATTGTTTGTAACCCAGTCGATATTAGGGTAGTTGAAATCCACAACTACTATTGCCCTATTGTTTTTGCACTCAGAAATCTGCCTACATATTTGTCCTTCTCTCTCCCTTTCATTATTTGGGGGTCTATAGTACACACTAGTCGTGTGGTTGCCCCTTTTTTTATTTCTGAGCTCAACCCATATGGCCTCATTTGATGATTCATTTAGCATATCATCCCTCCTCACAGTTGTAATGAATTCTTTAACCAATAATGCTACACCCACTCCTTTTTTATCCCCCTCTCTATCCTACCTGAAAACTCTATATCCAGGGATGTTGAGCTGCCATTTTTGCCCCTCTTTAAGCCAAGACTTTCATTCCTCATTAAACGATGGCTCCATTAGTGGTAGGAGTAGAATTTCAGCACAATCTAATTGGTTTTCTGTAACTCAGTTATGCTGGGCACTGAACCCTGGATATGTGTTTTTTTAAATTCATTCATGGGATGTGGGCGTCGCTGGCCAGGCCACCATTTATTGCCCATCCCTAATTGCCCTTGAGTAGGTGGTGGTGCGCTGCCTTCTTGAACCGCTGCAGTCCATGTGGGGTAGGTACACCCACAGTGCTGTTAGGAAGGGAGTTCCAGGATTTTGACCCAGCGGCAGTGAAGGAACGGTGATATAGTTCCAAGTCAGGATGGTGTGTGACTTGGAGGGAAACTTGCAGGTGGTGGTGTTCCCATGCATTTGCTGCCCTTGTCCTTCTAGGTGGTACAGGTTGCGGGTTTGGAAGGTGCTGTCTAAGGAGCCTTGGTGCTTTGCTGCGGTGCATCTTGTAGATGGTACACACTGCTGCCACTGTGCAATGGTGGTGGAGGGAGTGAATGTTTGTAGATGGGGTGCCAATCATGTGGACTGCTTTGTCCTGGATGGTGTCGAGCTTCTTGAGTATTGTTGGAGATGCACCCATCCAGGCAAGTGGAGAGTATTCCATCACACTCCTGACTTGTGCCTTGTAGATGGTGGACAGGCTTTGGGGAGTCAGGAAGTGGGTTACTCGCCGCAGGATTCCTAGTCTCTGACCTGCTCTTGTAGCCACGGTATTCATATGGCTACTCCAGTTCATGTAATCCCATGTCCTGAATCCAGGTAACTAGAGTTATCATCTAAAGCAGAGCTTTAAAAAGCGTGCCAAGAACTCAAAGACCAGTGTGAGAGAGTGCGAGAGTGTGCGAGAGAGAGAGAGACAGAGAAAAAAAAACACAGCGGGGGCAGAGCTTTAAAAAGCACGCCAAGAACTGAGACCAGAGAAAGAGAAAAATGCAGTGGGAGCAGAGACGGGGTGGGGGGGGGGGGCGGGGGGGGGGGTGAAAACTGAAAATTGACATCAGAGCGACGTCACATTCAACAGTGAGGGCAAGGAAACAGAAAATAGCTGGGGTCAGTATTCTGGTAAGGTTTTAATTTAAATTGAAATCAAATATAGAGTAAGACTTGATCGATTTATTAGTATATAAACTAAAAACTAAAGCGGATTAAAAAACTAAAGACCAGGCGGAAATTTTAAAAACAAATTAAAATCTAATTAAATAAAATAGAGATGCAGGGCCAGGTGATGTGTTGTACCTGCATGATGTGGGAGTTGGTGGACCCCATTGTGGTTCCTAGTGACGACATCTGTAGCAAGTGTTGGCTGCTCAAGGAACTCCGCCTCAGAGTTGATGAGCTGGAGTCTGAGCTTCGGACACTGCGACACATCAGGGAGGGGGAAACATTGTGTTTCAGGAGACATTCACACCCCTTAGATTAACTACCTTGAATTCGGCCAGTGGTCAAGGACAGGAGGATGTGACTATGAGTGAGACAGGTAGAGGGATCCAGGAGATAGTGTTGCAAGAGCCTCAGCCCTTGTCTAACAGGTTCGAGATTCTTGCTCCCTGTGTGGACAAGAGCAGGGACTGTAGGGAGGATGAGCAAACTGACCAGAGAGGGAGCCATTCAAGTGGGGGGAGAAAAGAGAAATGTAGTTGTAATCGGGGTTAGTATAGTTAGGGACATAGACACTGTTCTCTGTGGCCAAAATCGAGAGTCCCGAAGGCTGTGTTGCCTACCTGGTGCCAGGGTTCAGGATGTGTCATCTGGGCTGCAGAGGAACTTGGAGTGGGAGAGGAAAGATCCAGTTTTCATGGTCCACATAAGTACCAATGATATAGGTAGAACGAGGATAGAGGTTCTGCTGAGGGAATATGAGCAGCTAGGGGCTAAATTAAAAAGCAGAACCAAAAAGGTAATAAGCTCCGGATTACTACCCGAGCCACGAGCTGATTGGCATAGGGTCAATAAGATTAAAGAGGTAAATGCGTGGCTCAAAGATTGGTGTGGGAGAAATGGGTTCGAATTCATGGGACTTTGGCACCAGTACTGGGGAAGGAGCAAGCTGTTCTGATGGGATGGGCTCCACCTGAATCATGCTGGGACTAGAGTCCTGGTGAATTGCATAACTTGGGCTGTAGATAGGGCTTTAAACTAAATAGTGGGGGGGGGGAGGGTTCAGTTGCATGGAAAAACAGGAAGTTAAAATTAAAGGAGAAGGTAGGAGTGCAGGTTAGTGATGAGGCTGATTGTTACCAGAAAATGAAAGGAAGGGACAGAACGTGTGAACATCATATTGCACCAAGGAATTGTACAAGAGTAGGGACATTTGATAATACAACAAAGTTAAAGGCTTTGTATCTGAATGCACGAAGCATTCGGAATAAAATAAATGAGTTAACAGTGCAAATAGACACGACTGGGTATGATTTAGTGGCGATTACTGAGACGTGGTTGCAGGGAAACCGGGTTTAGGAATTGAATATCCAAGGGTACTCAGTATTTCGGAAGGATAGGCAGGAGGAAAAGGAGGGGGTGTAGCTTTGTTAGTAAAAGGAAGAGATCAGTGCTGTAGTGAGAAATGATACAGGCACTGGAGATCAAGACGTAGAATCAGCTTGGGTAGAAATAAGAAATAGCAAAGGAAAGAGGTTCCTAGTGGGAGTAATCTGTAGGTCCCCAAACAGTAGTTCCGCAGTGGGGCACAGTATAAACCAGGAAATACTGGGGGCTTATAAGAAAGGTACGGCAATAATCATAGGTGATTTTAATATGCATATAGACTGGATTAATCAAATTGGCAAGGGTGGCCTTGAGGGAGAGTTCATTGAATGTATTAGAGATTATTTTTTGGAGCAATATGTTGTGGAACTAACTAGGGAGCAGACTATTCTAGATTTGATATTGTGTAATGAGGTGGGATTAATTACTGATCTCATAGTTAAGGATCCTTTACGGACGAGTGATCATAGCATGCTAGAATTTCAAATTCAGTTTGAGGGCGAGAAACTGGAGTCCCACATTAGCATTATGGAGTAAAACAAAGGTAATTACATAGGCATGAGGACAGATTTGGGCCTTGTGGACTGAGCAGAAAAACTAAAAGGTAGGACAGTTGATGAGCAGTGGCAGATGTTTAAGGAGATATTCAATTCCTCCCAACTAAAATATATCCAGAGAGGAAGAAGGATTGTAAGAGAGGGAAAAAACACCCATGGCAAGGAAGTTAAGGATAACAAAGACAAAAACTAAGGCATACCATATTGCAAAGGCCAGTGGCAGGCTGAAAACATAACAAAAAGGGCAAAGGTAAATTATGAAAGAAAACTCGTGCAAAATATAACAACGGATAGCAAAAGCTTCTGTAAGTATATAAAAGGGAAGAGAGTAGCTAAAGTGAATGTTGGTCCCTTGGAGGATGAGACTGGGGAGTTAATAGAGAGGAACACAGAAATGGCGGAGGCACGAAATCAGAATTTTGCCTCTGTTTGTCCGATGGAGGACCCGAGTACCATCCCAATAGTAACAGTTAATGCAGAGGTTATAGAAAGGGATGAACTTAGAAAAATCATCATCACTAGGGAAAAAGTACTGAGCAAACTATTGGGATTGAAGGCAGACAAGTCCCAAGGGCCTGATGGCTGCATCCTAGGGTGTTAAAAGAAGTGGCAGCAGAGATAGTGGATCCATTGGGTATAATATTCCAAAATTCCCTGGATGCGGGAAAGGTTCCAGTGGATTGGAAAAATGCTAATATAATGCCCTTATTCAAAAAGGGAGGGAGGCAGAAAGTAGGAAACTATAGACCAGTTAGTTTAACATCTGTTGTTGAGAAATTGTTAGAATCCATTATTAAGGAAGTAATAACAGGACATTTAGAAAGTCAAAATGCAATCCATCAGAGTCAGCATGGTTTTATGAAGGGTAAATCGAGTTTGACTAATTTGCTAGAGTTCTTTGAAGATGTAACAAGCAAAGTGGATAATGGGGATCCTGTAGATGTAGTATATCTGGACTTCCAGAAGGCATTTGATAAGGTGCCACACAAAAGGTTAATACACAAGGTAAGATCACATGGGGTTAGGGGCAATTTATTAGCTTGGATAGAGGATTGGCTAACCAACAGAAAACAGAAAGTCGGGATAAATGGGTCTTTTTCTGGTTGGCAACATGTAACTAGTGGGGTGCCACAGGTTTCGGTCCTTGGACCCCAACTATTTACAATCTATATTAATGACTTGGATGCAGGGATAGAAGGTACTATAGCCAAGTTTGCAGATGACACTAAAATACGTGGGACAGTAAGTTGCAATAAAGAAATAAATAATTTACAAATGGATATGGATAGGTTAGATAAATGGGCAATAATTTGGCAGATGGAGTTTAACATGGATAAGTGTGAGGTTATCCATAATGGTCAGAAGAATAGAAAGGCAAATTATCTAAATGGAGAGAAACTTCAGTGTGCTTCGGTGCAGAGGGATCTGTGTGTCCTCGTGTATGAATCGCAGAAAACTGATATGCAGGTACAGCAGGTAATAAGGAAGGCAAATGGAATTTTGGCACTTATTGCTAAAGGAATAGAATATAAAAGTAGGGAAGTGTTGCTGCAAATGTACAAGGCATTAGTGAGACCGCACCTGGAGTATTGCGTAGTTTTGGTCCCCTTACTTGAGGAGGGATGTAGTTGCATTGGAGGCAGTTCAGAGGAGGTTCACTAGATTGATTCCAGGGATGAGGGGTTTGTCTTCTGAAGAGAGATTGAGCAGTTTAGGCCTTTACTCTAGAGTTTATAAGAATGAGAGGAGATCTAATTGAGGTATATCAGATGATTAAGGGGATTGACAAAGTAGACATAGAGAGGATGTTTCCTCTTGTGGGGCAATCTAGAATGAAAGGTCATAGTTTTAGGATAAGGGGTAGCAGATTTGAAACAGAGATGAGGAGAAATTACTTCTCTCAAAGGGTCGTGAGTCTGTGGAATTCACTATCCCAGACTGTGGTGGATGCCGGGATATTGAGTAAATTTAAGGAGGAGATAGACAGATTTTTAATTAGTAATGGGTTGAAGGGCTATGGAGAACGGGCAGGAAAATGGAGTTGAGGCCAAGATGAGATCAGCCATGAACGTATTGAATGGCGGAGCAGGCTCAAGGGGCTGAATTGCCTACTCCTGCTCCTAGTTCTTATGTAAGTCCGAGAGCATTAAATCAGCAATACATTTGACAATTACTTTCAGCAATGTGAAAGGACTTACCTAGGGCTGCTTGTGGCAAACCAGCCATCTTGAAGTTCAAGACACGCAAATACGAACACACGAATTAGGAACAGGAGTAGGCCACTCGGCCCTTCGACCTCTGCCATTCAATAAGTTCATGGCTGAACTGATCACTCCACATTTCCACCCCTTTGCTCATCAAGAATCTATCTACCTCTGCCTTAAAAATGTTCAAAGACTCTGCTCCCACTGCCTTTTGAGGAATAGAATTCCAAAGACTCACGACCCTCTGAGAGAAAAAAAATTCTCCTCATCTCTGTCTTAAGGAATGACCCCTAGCTCTAGATTCTCCCATAAGGGGAAACATCCTTTCCACATTCACCTTGTCAAGACGCCTCAGAATCTTATATGTTTCAATCAAGTGGCCTCTTACTCTTCTAAATTCCAGCGGATACAAGCCTAGCCTGTCCAATCTTTCCTCACAAGACAGCCCATCCATTCCAGGTATTAGTCTAGTAAACCTGGTCTGTTCTGCCTCCAACGCATTTACATCCTTTCTTAAATAAGGAGACCAGTACTGTACACAGTACTCCAGATGTGGTCTCACCAATGCCCTGTATAGCTGAAGCATAACCTTCCTACTTTTGTATTCAATTCCACACGCAATAAATGATAGCATCCTATTAGCTTTCCTAGTTACTTGCCGTACCTGCATACTAACCTTTTGCGATTCATGCACTAGGACACCCAGATCCCTCTGCATCTCAGAGCTCTGCAATCTCTCACCATTTAGATAATATGCTTCTTTTTTATTCTTGCTGCCAAAGTGGGCAATTTCACACTTTCCCACATTTTCCTCCATCTGCCAGGTCTTTGCTCACTCACTTAACCTATCTATATTTCTTTATAGCCCCCTTATGTCCTCTTCACAAGCTACTTTACTACCTATCTTTGTGTCATCAACAAATTTCAGTCCCTTCATCTAAGTCATTTATATAAATTGTAAGAAGTTTAAGCCCCAGCACAGATCCCTGTGGCACAACACTTGTAACATCTTGCCAACCAGAAAGTGACCCATTTATGCCTACTCTTTGTTTCCTGTTAGCTAGCCAATCATCTAACCGTGCCAATACGTTACCCCCTACACCATGAGCTTTTATTTTCTGCAATAACCTTTGATGTGACATCTTATCAAATGCCTTCTGGAAATCTAAGTACAATACATCCACCGGTTCCCTTTTATCCACAGCACTTGTAACTCTCTCAAAGAACTCCAATAAATTGGTTAAACATGATTTCCCTTTCACAAAACCATGTTGACTCTGCCTGATTACCTTGAATTTTTCTAAATGCCCTGCTATAACGTCTTTAATAATAGCTTCTAACATTTTCCCCAAGACAGATGTGAAGCTAACTGGCCTGTCATTTCCTGATTTCTGTCTCCCTCCCTTTTTGAATAAAGGAGTTACATTTGCTATACAAATCCAGCACCATATACCAAACTTACATCTTCTAAACTCCTTAATCCAGATCCTTATATAGAGAGCTTCTGCAAAGAGTCTGGTGTACAATGAGGCTACTCCTGCTCCCGGATACCCAGGATAGGTTTGTGTTGGCTAGAGTCCTCTCTACCTATTAGCATTCCCAATTTTTGCAGAAATCCGCTGCCCTGTTTGATTTTGGATCCAGAGGAGGAGCTTGTGCTGCTTGCTTAAAAGTCTTAAACCATGAAATGGAACTGTGTAAATACATCTTCGACAGCACAAACTTCACTTGTATTCAGACATTGCAATCACTGAATAGAAGAGAAAATGCAGATTGCCCTGCACTCAGTGTTAGTGCAGTCCTAAAGGATTGAAGTTGACACCCAACAGGACTTCCAGATATGGATATAAATCAATAAATGGGAGAATACAGTTTGTAAACAACAATTTGCATTTATATAGTGCCTTTAACATAGTAAAACATCCCTAGGTCCTTTACAGAAGCGTTATCAAACAAATTTGACACCAAGCTACATAAGAAGATATGAGGACAGATGACTGAAAAGAAAAAAAGACTTGCATTTATATAGTGCCCTACATGACCATGTCTCAAAGCGTTTTCCAGCCAACAAAGTACCTTTAGAAGTGTAGTCACTATTGTAATGCAGGAAATGCAGCAGCCAGTATGGGCACAGAAAACTCTCACAAACAGCAATGTGATAGTGACCAGATAATCTGTTTTTGTGATGTTGATTGAGGGATAAATATTGGCCAGGACACCGGGGAGAACTGCCCTGCTCTTCTTCAAAGTAGTGCCATGTAGAGGCCTGCTACCTGACCCAAACCCGAATGGACCTGATGACATGTGTCGGGTTCAGGTCGGGTCCATCTTCTGGGGCCAGACTTTGGGCTCGGGTCAGGCTGGGCCAAATCCAGATCGAGTCAGGTCGGGTCAGGCCGGACAGACACGGTAGTTGCTCTGCTGGTAAGTATTAAAAATAAAAATACTGTGTGTGTGTGACTGACCTTCTGGAAGGAGATAAAAGTCAAATTTGCTGCAGAAGGAGGACAGAATTCCATAAAAAAGAGAAGACCAGAACCCAGCTCGCTTTCCGCAATTCCCTAAAAGATTCTGTAAAGTTCACTGTGTCGACTTGTCTTGTTTCCTGTATTTGAGAAAGGCTTGCTAAAAGTAATTCTCAACGCCACCTGATGAGAACTGTCCTGTGAAAGATTCTAGTGACCTGACTATATGTGCTCAGAAGTTAGACTGTATGCCAGTTTGGAACCAAATATCTCATCTGCTGTTCACTTCAAAAAATGAGCAAGTAATCTACCCAGGCTCTTTTTGTCTGCAACAGAGCTCTGATCTAAAAATCGTTTTTTACTTTTTCGGTTAACCGGTGTATTTGAGTGTGTGTGTGAGTTTGAAGGGACTAAGGTAAAAAGGGACTTTAAAATTTGGCTAAGGTAGAAAGGGGACTTTTAAAAATTTAATGTAGGAACTTTAAAAATTCGATCTGTGTGTTTATGTTTTACCTTATTACTAGTTAAGACTTGTTTGATAATAAACTGTTATTTTTGTTGTTCAGTAAAGAAACCGAGTTAGTGTGTTCTATACTGGGGAATATACTGCATCTGATTGACTGTTTAAGTAAGTGGGAAAATTTAAAACAAATATGTTGTGACCTGTGGAGAAGTGGGACTGAATTAACAGTGCACTCCTCCCACCTCAGTCGTAACAGTTGGAAGATGGGAGGAGATGATTGGAATAGTCAAGTCCAGAGGTAACAAAGACATGGATGAGCTTTTCAGCTATAAAAGCTGTATTCTGCTCATTCACATATTTCATGTAAAATATACCAGTTTTCTCACTTCCACCTTAATTTTGCTGGAATCCTTTTCAATCCACCTTCCATAAAAGCTGGGAGAACACATGTAAGCATGTGTACTGTTGTTGTATTCAGCACACGCAACAAGGTGTCCATGTTATGGCCCCAGGGCATATTTTACTATACATTGGTAACGGAAGGTACACTTCAGATCGTAATGGATGTGAGGTCTGATTACAGGAGAAACTGGTGATGCTGAATCTGTGAGTATCTAGTGCAGAACTCATAAATCTGTAGCAGTAAGATTAGTACAGTTGCTCTTACACAGATCTTACAACTGGAGTACACATGCCAGGTAAATTAAGATTTGCTTGTGTGCATCAATACTTTTTATCTTCTTTCAGAGGCCCAAATGAGACACAGAATCAGAAGCCTTAAGAAATCATTGAAAGAGCAAGGTTCCCAAGTACTTACAATGTTCCATAATCTTTTATAAAGGCAGAACGTGTCTGACACATTCCTCCCAAGAATTAAAATTTAGCTCGTTCACTTGTAACTACTCTGGAGGTCTCCAAAGCATCAAGTATGCTTACTACAACAACCCAAGGAACCAGCTTAAAAGCCACTGATCAGTGAAATTTGTCCATAGTTTCAGGCTCACTCAGATCCCTTTTGTGAATAGAAATCATAACTGCACACTAGAAAACCAAATGTAAGCATGCCTATAACAGAATCTTATTCAGCCGCTGAACAAGTGCAAACTTGATATAAAGACAGAAAGTGCTGGAAATACTCAGCAGGTGATACAGTCGTAGAGTTATACAGCACAGTAACAGGCCCTTCGGCCCACCGTGTCCGTGCCAGCCATCAAGCCTATCTATTCTAATCCCATTTTCCAGCACTTGGCCCGTAGCCTTCTATGCTATGGCATTTCAAGTGCCCATCTAAATACTTCTTAAATGTTGTGAGGGTTCCTGCCTCTACCACCCTTTCAGGCAGTGTGTTCCAGATTCCAACCACCGTCTGGATGAAAAATGTTTTCCTCAAATCCCCTCTAAACCTCCTGCTCCTTACCTTAAATCTATGCCCCCGGTTATTGTCAGCTCTGCTAAGAGAAAATGTTTCTTCCTATCTACCCTATCTATGCCCCTCATAATTTTGTATATCTTAATCAGGTCCCCCCTCAGCTTTCTCTGCTCTAAGGAAAACAACCCTAGCCTATCTAGTCTCTCTTCAATGCTCCAGCCCAGGCAACCTCCTGGTGAATCTCCTCTGCAGTTCTCCAGTGCAATCACATCCTTCCTATAGTGTGGTGACCAGAACTGTACACAGTACACCAGCTGTGGCCTAACTAGCGTTTTATACACCTCCATCATAACCTCCCCGCTCTTATATTCTGTGCCTCGGCTAATAAAGGCAATTATCCTCTATGCCTTCCTAACCACCTTATCTACCTGTGCTGCTGCCTTCAGTGATCTATGGACAAGTACACCAAGGTCCCTCTGACCCTCTGTACTTCCTAGGGTCCTACCACCCATTGTATATTCCCTTGCCTTGTTAGTCCTCCCAAAATGCATCACCTCACACTTCTCAGGATGAAATTCCATTTGCCACTGTTTCAGCCCATCTTGATCGTCCTGTAACCTAAGGCTTTCCTCCTCTCTATTTACGACACCACCAATCTTCGTGTCATCTGTGAACTTACTGATCATACCACCTATATTCACGTCTAAATCATTAATGTACACTACAAACAGCAAGGGTCCCAGCACCGATCCCTGCGGTACACCACTGGTCACAGGCTTCCATTCGCAAAAACAATCCTCGACCATCACCCTCTGCCTCCTGCCATTAAGCCAATTTTGGATCCAATTTGCCAAATTGCCCTGGATCCCATGGGCTCTTACCTTCTTCACCAATCTCCCATGCGGGACCGTATCAAAAGCCTTACTGAAGTCCATGTAGACTACATCAACTGCTTTATCCTCATATACACATCTAGTCACCTCCTCAAAAAATTCACTCAAGTTCGTTATTGATCTCCCCCAACAAAGCCATGCTGACTATCCCTGATTAATCCCTGCCTCTTGAAGTGGAGATTAATCCTGTCCCGCAGAATTTTTTCCAATAGTTTCCCTACCACTGATGTTAGACTCACTGGCCTGTAATTACCTGGTTTATCCCTGCTACCCTTCTTGAACAGTAATATCATATTCGCTGTCCTCCAGTCCTCTGGCACCTCTCCTGTGGCCAAAGAGGATTTGAAAATTTGTGTCAGAGCCCCTGCTATCTCCTCACATGCTTCACATAACAGCCTGGGATACATCTCATCTGGGCCTGGGGATTTATCCACTTTTATGCCCGCTAAAACAGCTAATACTTTCTCCCTTTCAATACTAATATGTTCAAGTATATCACAATCCCCCTCCCTGATCTCTACACCTACATCGTCCTTCTTCATAGTGAACACAGATGAAAAGTAATCATTTGAAACCTCACCTACACCCTCCAGCTCCACACACAGATTGCCACTTTGGTCCCTAATGGGCCCTACTCTTTCCCTGGTTATCCTCTTGCCCTTAATATAGTTATAAAATGCCTTAGGATTTTCCTTTATCTTGCCCGCCAATGTTCTTTCATGCCCCCTCTTCGCTCTCCTAATTACTTTAAGTACCCCCCTACACTTTCTCTACTCCTCTAGGGCCTCTGCTGTTTTTAGCCCCCTGAATCTGCCATCAGCCTCCTTTTTTTTCCCTTATGCAATCCTCTATATTCCTTGACATCCAGGGTTCCCTAGACTGGTTGGTCTACCCTTCACCTTTACGGGAACATGTTGACCCTGAACTCTCACTATTTCTTTTTTGAATGACTCCCACTGGTCTGATGTAGATTTCCCTACAAGTAGCTGTTCCCAGTCCACTTTAGCCAGATCCTGTTTTATCATATTGAAATCGGTCTTCCTCCAATTCAGTACCTTTATTTCGGTTCCATCTTTGTCCTTTTCCATAACTACCTTAAATCCTACAGAGTTATGGTCACTATCCCCGAAATGCTACCCCTCTGACACTTCTACCACTTGTCCGGCTTCTTCCCTAAGATTAGATCCAGTACCACCCCTTCTCTTGTAGGGCTTTCTACGTGCTGGCTCAAAAAGCTCTCTTGTATGCACTTTAAGAATTCTGTCCCCTTTAAGCCTTTTGCACTACGACTATCCCAGTTAATATTGGGGAATTTGAAATCCCCTACTATTATTACTCTATTATTTTTACACCTGTCTGAGATTTGCCTACATATCTGCTCCTCTATCTCTCCCTGACTATTTGGAGGCCTGTAGTACACTCCCAGCCAAGTGATTGCCCCCTTTTTGTTTGACCAGATGAAAGGTCACAGACCTGAAATGCTAACTCTGCTTCTGTCTCCACAGATGCTGCCTGACCTGCTGAGTATTTCCAGCATTTTCTGTTTTTATTTCAAATTTCCAGCATCTGCAGTATTTTGCTCTTATATAAGAGCAAACTTGATCCCTGTCGTGTGATTCATCATAATCACAGACCTGCACCAGGCTTTTGGCACTGTAAACCTGGCTGCTATGAGGTGTACCCTTCAAATTTACTTTATAATTATGAAAGGCTGGCCAATATTGCCAGCATGTCCTACACTGTGACTCAATGCACCAGTGTAGCTATATTCTCTGCAATGCAACAGTAGAATAATTCCTCTAAGTTTCTACTGTCAGTGACTAAAATGTTGGAGTGTTGAAATAGATTAAAGGTTTAGCTCATGATTCTAAGCCCAGCCAAGTGGTGCAGCTCATTGATCTACCAACATAATTTTCAGCCTTGATTCTGCTTCTTAACTAGTTTACTTAGCTCTGATTTTCAACTTCCTCTCGTCTTGCCTTCATTCTACATCTCTCCATTATGTGATTAGGTCTTTGCTGTGTGGGAGCATTTGTACCACAGTTCATTATCTTACCAATACACTGCTGGCGGGTCTAAAACAGACATTCTGCAGAGTCACCAGTAATCTCTATCACTAACTATTATCTCATTAGAAGAACTTTGACTTACTGTACACAACGACGACCCTTTTGTTCTCATTCAGTTTATTCTCCTCTGCTTGACACATCACAGAACACGGCACAGAGATATCCCATGACTCAACACTTGGGAAAAGGTCAGCTATCCATTTACTACCAGATTTTCGGATAGGATTTATCCCCGATTTATACTCCACCATAATTAATGGTTCAGAATCTGCACATGTTGTACTGCAGTTTGCTTTCAGAGAGTCTCCAAATTCCACTGCAGGGGGGTTTGTTTCGATCCGAACCTCAAATCCAACAACATTTGCTGCCAAGAAAACAAATCACAGTAAATACAGAGGTTTAGAATAGATTTGGTGTAGGGCGTGTTCAGTGTAACTCCCAGAGGTAACACAAAAACAAGCCTCTTTCAAAGTAGAACATATGGACCCGGATTTTGCAGTTGAAATAATCGTGAGGCTATCAGAGCCCAACATTATTAAAGAGTAAATCGGATAGCAGTCCACATACGTGCAGTTAAATGCAGAAATCAGAAAGTTACTCTGCTCCTCCAGAAACAGCAGTATCTCACCAAGAGATTGGGCATTCAAACACATGACAGTCATGAAGTTGAGGTACTTACTCACTGGATACCCACTAAGTTCTCCAGAAAAATTTAGGACTTATCCATTCCAGTGTAAGTGAATTTTTATCAGCCTTAATTAAAGAACCACTTGTGCACTGAAAATTAACTTTTACAAGTGTGTAATCTCATTCCTTTATATTTTAATTATTTAAAATAATTAAAGCTTTTAAATACATTTTTAAATGTTTTCTTACTCTTTTATCTCCTCTTAATCCAAACTTTCTTTCCCTCTAGTTTGTTTTCTGTACATGATTTGGCATCAAATTAAATATTCTAACTTAAACACTCTGATTCAGACTATGGCCGGAATTTTACGCCACTCCGGTGAGTGGGAGGGGGGAGGGGGTGGCGTAAGATGGAGCAGGGGGCTCTGGGAGACCTCCCTGACCTGCTCCCGCCTCCACCGCCACTTTACACACGGTGACGGCGCCAAAAAATGGCTCACCCGCCCCAGGCCTATCAAGGCCCTTAAGTGGCCACCTATCAGCCACTTAAAGGCCATCGCCTGCCTCCACGCAGATTTTACTCGTGGCAAGCGAGCGTCCTGGAGCCGGGAGAAGCTGCCTGACAAAAGCAGGTGGCTTCTCAGCGTCCCGAGGTGGCCCTCATGATCAGGCACCCTGTGCCTGATGAAGGGCCGTTCCTGCTACCCCAACTATCCCCAAGACCCAACACGCACTCACTTCCCCTCACTTGCCTCGCCGGGGCCCGACCGATTACCTCCGGCGAGGCAACCAAAACTTACCTTCCTTCCCGGCACCCCAGGCATCTTGTCTTCATGCTTGGCTGCAGTCCCAGCAGTGGCCACCGCTCCCATCGGTGCTGCTAAGACTAAGAGCTGCCAGCCTGCTGGTTAGCCGGCAGCTCTATTCGGCAGGACTTCCTACCTCAAGCGGGCGGAAGTCCCACCTCACACCAATTGAAGCCTGGGGACCCGCAAAATATGGATCAGATCCCCAGGCAAGGCAGAAGCCGGTTCACCACCGACTTTTCAGTTGGTGGCCGGCTCCCATCCGCCTAGGTTAAAATTCCGGCCTGTGTCTCACTGAGGATTCCTCAATATGATTGGTTAAGGAGACACACATTTGCTTGCCTTAATCACACAGCCCCCAGGATCTTTGTAGAGGACACTGTGCAGTTTTGGTTATCTGAAAACGTTAACTCTCAAAGGAAAAGCTGATAGAAAGTCTGTGGGCAAGTGTAAGTATAATGCATGACTAGTTCATCACCGAGAACAAAATCCTGACCATGTCTGCAGTTTATTTTTTCCCACTGTCCCTCTGCGAGTAGCAATATTGCAATATTGGGAATGATATTTGTAAAGCCTTAAAATATTAAAGCTTTCTCAGAGCTCATTATTTCACAGTTATTAGAATTCTCTCTCTTTACAGATATCAAATATTTTTAATCAAAAAATTTGATGCTATTTGGATTACATATTTTTCTATTCATTTATAATAAAATGAAAGTGGAATTACAGCCAAATTATGTGATTCATACTTCCATATTTTACTTATTCCTCCATAAAACTTTTCTCATAATCTTAAAAATTCTGGGCCCTGAATATCCATGGAGTTCTTCCACCATAACCCTGAGAGAAATGTTGTGAATGATAGTCTGCACCATTTCTCTGGATGACCTGCCAATCTCCTACTGGAGTAACCCCATTGCAAATCTCATTCACTGAACTCTTGCACATTTTATACCTTTATTTATGGCCTTAGCCTTTATTATAACATTGGCCCAGATTTTGCAGCAGTAATGATGGTGAAACAGTGTTCACTGTCATTATTCCTCTAAAACTGACAGCAACTTCTGGAGTCCACACGTGCAGTTAAATAAGGAAATCCAAAACTTGCTGTCTGATTCTGTGCTTCACCAAATAGTGCACTGTGAAAGTCCCTGCAGCAGAGCATGGCTACCCGACCCGAACCCGATGGGACCTGACAACATGTGTCGGGTTCGGGTCGGGTCGCACTTCCCGGTCTGGCCTTCAGGCTCGGGTTGTTTCGGGACAGGTCGTACACACGCTATTACCAATCGGTAAGTGGCTCCAATATTAATGTACTTTTTGAACTAGAAAGGTTGTTTAGCTACAGTTTTTTAAGCTTGTGCAGAAAAGCAACAAAGTGAAAAACTGAAGGTAGGTTAACTGATCGTCGGGTTGGGTCGGGCGTGGGAAAAAATGAAAGGACTCGGGCCAGCTCGGGGTCAGGGTCGGATGTGGTTCTGTTGCGCTCAGGTCAGGTTTCATTTGCAGAGCCGGCCTTCACTGCAGATGCCAGTTAGGAATCACTGAACTGATGAAAACTTTCCCTTTTACACCATTAGTCTTGCTGTAAAAAAAAACCCTTGAAAAAGTTGCACCTTGTTGAATGAGGTGTAACTGGGTTTTTAAACTATGTACTAACCTCAATAGTTTCACTGTACCTGAAAAACTAAGTTGTGGAATGTCAAATTCCTCCATTATGATATAAAAAAAAAAATCACATTTTTGAATTTTTAAAAGTTCATGATAGTTCAGTCTCTACCTTAATCCCATTTACTTTGCTCTCTAAAATGTTAAAGTGAAATATTGTGCTTTTTTTTTTTAATTCCTGGTTTGCTGTCTGTGGAATATTTTAGTGAGATTAACTGCATACCCTATCTGATGACATCACTGTTGCTAGATACTTGGAAATCCCCTGGACTTGCCTAGATGCAAACTGACATGGGGAAAGGGGAAATTCACATGACAGAGATTGTTAGATTTTTGTGGACAGCTTTCTTCGAGGTCAATGGTGAACGCCGTCACTTGGCCACTAACTGCAAAATCCAAGTCATGACATCTAACCTTCTCATAGCCGCTATGAAATCACCAACTTCTTTGTTATCAGTAGTTTCTACTGGAGTGTTAAATACTGAAGGACAATTCTGTGCATAAAAACTAGGTATTCTCCTCATAACAGAAAATGACTTGCTCAATTACAACCAGGTACCAGGAACTTGGATGACAAAACTGTCAAACACCCTCCATTCATAAGATCATAAGAACTAGGAGCAGGAGTAGGCCATCCGGCCCCTCGAGCCTGCTCCGCCATTCAATAAGATCATGGCTGATCTTTTCGTGGACTCAGATCCACTTACCCGCGCTCCCACAGTATCCCTTAATTCCTTTATTGTTCAAAAAGATATCTACCTTAGCTTTAAAGACGTTTACTGAAGAAGCGTCAACTACTTCACTGGGCAAGGAATTCCATAGATTAACAACCCTCTGGGTGAAGAAGTTCCTTCTTAATTCAGTCCTAAATCTGCTCCCTCTAATCTTGAGGCTATGCCCTCTGTCCTAGCTTCACCTGCCAGTGGAAACATCCTCTCTACTTGTATCTTATCTATTCCCTTCATAATTTTACATGTTTCTATAAGATCCCCCCTCATTCTTCTGAACTCCAATGAATATAATCCCAATCTACTCAGTCTCTCCTCATAAGCCAACCCCCTCAACTCCGGAATCAACCTAGTGAACCTCCTCTGCACCCTCTCCAGTGCCAGTATATCCTTTCTCAAGTGAGGAGACCAAAACTGCACACAGTACTCCAGGTGCGGCCTCACCAGTACCTTATACAGCTGCAACATAACCTCTCTGCTTTTAAACTCAATCCCTTTAGCAATGAAGGACAAAATTCCATTTGCCTTCTGAATGACTTGCTGTACCTGCAGACCAACCTTCTGCGATTCATGCACAAGGACACCTAGGTCCCTCTGCATAGCAGCATGCTGCAACTTTTTACCATTCAAGTAATAATCCTTTTTCCTGTTACTCCTACCGAAATGAATTACTTCACATTTACTAACATTGTATTCCATCTGCTAGACCTTTGCCCACTCACTCAATGTATCTATGTTTCTCTGCAAAGTTTCAGAGTCATCTGCACACTTTGCTCTGCCACTCATCTTAGTGTCATCTGCAAACTTTGACACCCTACACGTGGTCCCCAACTCCAAATCATCTATATAAATTGTAAATAATTGTGGTCCCAACACCGATCCCTGAGGCACACCACTAGTGACTGATTGCCAACCAGAATAGCACTCATTTATCCCACTCTCTGCTTCCTGTTAGTCAACCAATCCTCTATCCATGCTAATACTTTACCCCTGACGCCATGCATCCTTATCTTATGCAGCAGCCTCTTGTGCAGCACCTTGTCGAAGGCCTTTTGGAAATCTAGGTACACCACATCCACTGAGTCCCCATTGTCCACCTTGCCCGTAATGTCATCATAGACTTCCAAAAGATTGTCAAGCATAACCTGCCCTTCATGAACCCATGCTGCGTCTGCCCAACGGGACAATTTCTATCGAGATGCCCTGCTATTTCTTCCTTGATAATAGACTCAAGCATCTTCCCCACTACAGAGGTTAAGCTAACTGGTCTATAATTCCCCATCTTTTGTCTACCTCCCTTTTTAAACAGTGGCGTCACATCTGCTGTTTTCCAATCTGCTGGGACTACCCCAGAGTCCAGCGAATTTTGGAAAATTCAACTTGCTTTTACTGGAGGGTGACTTTCAGCCCCCAAATCCGACACCGTCTGTTGGTGCCCCCAACTGAAGCAAAGCGCCCAGCCCCAAACCCACTCAAAGCAAGTTATAAAGAGTTTCCCATTCTGCGTCCATCACAGTTTCCCCTTTATTGAAGAGCTGCAGCCTGCTGGGTTTTATGCTCCCCGGCCAACTGTGAGAGAGCTAAACTTTCAGGATAAACTTTTCATGCCGTTAATTTACTGAAATTAGGGGATGAAACCTTGTTGCAAAAGCGACAGGGCGCGGGTTATCGTGTACGTGGGGGCGGAGGAATAAGATCTAATGCTGTCTGCATACTGCACGTTTGAACGATACCAACACTAACTGCCTATGGTGCAAACACCAATTCGAAAAGCTCTCCGTTTCAGCTGACTGAAGAAAGGCGGAGTACAGCGTGAATATTTCTCGATGGGAATAAAGTGAGCAGAAGGGCAGGTCAGTGTAATCATCCTAAACTCTTACTTCACGGCGTTGTGGCTTCCTTTGGTCGGATAAAGTGAACAGGGGCTTTCTGTCAGTGGGAAAGAATATGTAACCCATCTTACATTTATTATTACAAAGCACAATAAACATTGGAGAGAATGTGGACTCATTTAGCATAAGGTAAAATAGGCGTGCGTCGGAGCAACATTTAAATATAAAATTAATCCTAAAGTGAAATAGATCCTCTCTTCGCTCCTTTAAGAACAAACCAGAAACACGCACAATATTCTAGTTTCTGATGTTAATGAATAGCTAATTAAATGGCACAAAAGTCAATAACCAATTACAAAACAAACCCACAAGATAAAACTTCCAGATATAAACATCTAACTACACATTCCAAATACAGTACGAATTTACTCAATAAATACTATCTATATATTTAAATAGTTTTTACCTACTTGTGATACTGAAAGTCAGGGTGAAGAAGTAAATATATTCATCGGGTGAAGTGATCCTGAAGCCCATGACTCTGAGTTTGGGATTCTGCAGAATGCTGACTGTGTAGGGGTTGGAATCTGTGCTCGCTCTGAGCAATTCGGCTCAATGTTAATGAGAGTGACCTGTGTCCTTTCCCGGAAACTATTTGGGAACTGAGTTCAGAGAATCCAGAACTAACAATTCCATCGTCTCACATTAACATTTGATACATTGCCAGACTACTTAAAACGAATGTAGGACATTTCAATATTTTCAGGGAACACAGCAAAAATGTTCAAAACATAAAATCTATATGTTAAATGACGAATGCTGAGAAGAAAGTAAAAGGTGTATTACGTTTTGAGGAGAGATGATGGCGTAGTGGTAATATCACTGAACTAGTAATCCAGAGGCCCAGGCTAATGTCCTGGGGAGAGGGGTTCAAATCCCACTGTGGCAGCTTTTTAAAATTTGTTCAAGGGATGTGGGCATCACTGGCTAGGACAGCAGTTATTGCCCATCTCTAATTGCCCTTGAGAAGGTGGTGGTGAGCTGCCTTCTTGAACCGCTGCAGTCCATGTGGGATAGGTACACCCACAGTGCTGTTAGGAAGGGAGTTCCAGGATTTTAACCCAGCGACAGTGAAGAAATGGTGATATAGTTCCAAGTCAGGATGGTGCGTGTCTTGGGCGGCGCAGTGGTTAGCACCGCAGCCTCACAGCTCCAGCGACCCGGATTAAGTTCTGGGTACTGCCTGTGCGGAGTTTGCAAGTTCTCCCTGTGACTGTGTGGGTTTCCTCCCGGTGCTCCGGTTTCCTCCCACATGTTAAAGACTTGCAGGTTAATAGGTAAATTGGCCGTTGTAAAAATTGCCCCTAGTGTAGGTAGGTGGTAGAAGAATTGAGGGAAAGTGGGGATGTGAGAGGGAAAAAATGGGATTAATGTAGGATTAGTATAAATGGGTGGTTGATGGTCGGTGTGGACTCATTGGCCGAAGGGCCTGTTTCAGTGCTGTATCTCTCTATGACACTCTGTGACTTGGAGGGGAACTTGTAGCTGGTGGTGTTCCCATGCATTTGCTGCCCTTGTCCTTCCTGGGTTTGGAAGGTGCTGTCTGAGGAGCTTTGGTGCATTGCTGCAGTGCATCTTGTAGATGGTACACACTGCTGCCACTATGCGTCGGTGATGGAGGGAGTGAATGTTTGTAGATGGGGTGCCATTCAAGCGGGCTGCTTTGTCCTGGGTGGTGTCAAGCTTCTTGAGTGATGGAGCTGCACCAATCCAGGCAAGTGGAGAGTATTCCATCACACTCCTGACTTGTGCCTTGTAGATGGTGGACAGGCTTTGGGGAGTCAGGAAGTGAGTTACTCGCCTCAGGATTCCCAGCCTCTGACCTGCTCTTGTAGCCATGGTATTTATGTGGCTGGTCCGGTTCAGTCATAAAAACTCATCTGGGTCAATGATGCCCTTTAGGGAAGGAAATTCACTATCCTACATGTGACTCCAGATTCACAGTAATGTCGTTGACTCTTAACTGCCCTCTGAAATGGCCTGGCAAGCCATTCAGTTGTCAAGGGCAATTAGGGATGGGCAACAAATGCCAGCGATGCCCACATCCCATGAAAGGGGAAAAAATATTTTGAGGGTTTTGCTTCTATTCACACACAATTCCTCACTGAGGGCTTAACTCAGAGAAAGAAATGGCTTCAATTATTGCCTCATGCCCAATCACTCATTGTGCTTACCTACTCACGCCTGGTTACCCATTGCTTGTGTCAATGGCAAAATAAAGTTTAGCCACTGGGATTGTTAAAACCCAGAGTTTATTTTCAGTAGGGTTTGTTTATAGTGGTTATGCTGTAGTTACATTGTTGAATACACTTGAGGGAGCAGTTGCTCTGGAGCAGCAGGAACAGTCCTGAAAATCAGGAAATGGCAGACTAGCTAAATAATTTGTATCATGCTTCACAGTAGAGGCCTGCTCAGGTCGGGAAAAAGGAACCCGTCCCGAACCCGACCGAACCACAGCGGACCTGAGCCCCACCTGGCCCGAGTCCCTCTGATTTTGCCCCGAGCCTGACCCAACCCGAATCCCCCCTGACTCGACCCGACCTGAGCCTGACCCGACCATCTTTCCGACTCGGAACCTCCAAGAAGCTGCAGCGCATGCACGATGACGTCATAGTGACGCCACTCGCTCACTGCACAGACTCAGTTTCGTCCCAGACTCCCAGCTCAGGAAAGTTTTTTAATTTCAATACTTACCAGCAGAGCACTTACCATGTGTGTCCGGCCCAACCTGACCCAACGCGACCTGGACGCGGCCCGACCCAACCCAATCCGAGCCCGAAAGCCATCCCCTGAAGATGGGCCCGATCCGAACCGAACCTGACACATGTCATTGGGTCCCGTCGGGTTCGGGTCAGGTAGCAAGCCTCTACTTCACAGTAGAGGATCAGCATAAAATACCAGAGATACAATGAAAAATAAAAATAAAATCAAGAGGAGGAACTTACTGAAAATCATGATAGATAGATCTCAAGGACCTAATGGTTTCCACTCTAGAGTGTTAAACGAGGAAATTGTAGATGCTCTAGTCATGATCCTCCAAAACTCTCTCCATTAAGGAATTATCCCCTTGGATTGGAAATTTGCCAATGTCACTCCATTATGTAAGCGCGATAGAAGGAAAGTAGCAAATTACAGGTTATTGGTTTAATGACTGTTGCGGGGAAGTTACTTTAATTTGTTTTTAGGGCAGAGTGACTGAGCATTTGGACAAATTTGAGCTGATCAGTGAGAGCCAGCATTGGCTTGGAAAGGGTAAGTCATGTCTAATGAACCTAGATCAAATTCTTGAGGAGGTAACTAATGTGGTAGATAAGGGAGTTTATGAATGTTATTTATATGCATTTCCAGAAGGCATTCAATAAGCTTTCACATAAGGGACTGTTAACAAAAATGAGAGTGCATGGAATTGGAGACAACCTATTGATATGGGTTGGCAATTAGTTAGGAAGTAGGAGACAGGGATTAGGGATATCTATTCAAATTGGCTGGATGTGTCAAGTGGTTTTCCCCAGGGATTTGTACTGGTGCCTCAGTTTTTCACTGTATTTAGAATTGACATGATGAAAGAATAGGGAACTGTATATCTAAGGTTGCTGATGACACCAAGTTAGGTTGCATTGTAAAGAGTGGAGACAGAAGCAAGAAGTTGCAAAGGGACATTAATAGATTAAGTGAGTGGACAAAACTGTGGCAAATGGAGTTCAATGTGGGAAAGTGTGAAATCATCCACTTTGGACCTAAGATGGATCAAAGTATTTTCTAAATTTTGATAAGCTAGGAACTGTGAAGGAGCAGTGAGATTTAGGAGTCTTAGTACATAAATCATTAAAAGCTAGTGGACAGGTACAAAAGTACTTTAAAAGGCTAATGGAATGTTGGCCCTTATCTCAAGTGGTTGGAATAAAAAGGAGTGGAAGTTATATAACAGCTCTGGTTAGACCCCATTTAGAAAACTGTGTTAATTTCTGACTGCCATATCTCCGGAAGGATATATTGACCTTGGAGTACCAGGGCTAAAAGGGTTAAATTATGAGGACAGTTGCACAGACTCAGCTTGTATTTCCTTAAGTATAGAAGATTAAGGAGTGATCTAATTGACATAATTAAGATAATTGAGGAAGAGAATTCCAAAGACTCACAACCCTCTGCGAGAAAAATTTCTCTTCATCTCTGTCTTAAATGGGTGACCTCTTATTTTTAAACAGTGACCTTAGTTCTAGATTCTCCCACATCCACCCTGTCAAGACCCCTCAGGATCTTATATGTTTCAATCAAGTTGCCTCTTACTCTTCTAAACTGCAGCAGGTACAAGCCTAGCCAGTTCAATCTTTCCTCGTAAGACAGCTCGCCCATTCCAGGTATTAGTCTAGTAAACCTTTTCTGTACTGCCTCCAATGCATTTACATTCTTCCTTAAATAAGGAGACCAGTACTGTACACAGTACCCCAGATGTGGTCTCACCAATGCCCTGTATCGATGAAGTATAACCTCCCTACTTTTGTATTCAATTCCCCTCATGATAAACGATAATATTCTATTAGCTTTCCTAATTACATGCTGTACCTGCATGCTAACCTTTTGTGATTCATGCACTAGGACACCCAGATCCCTCTGTATCTCAGAGCTCTGCAATCTCTCACCATTTAGATAATATGCTTCTTTTTTATTCTTCCTGCCAAAGTGGACAATTTCACACTTTTCCACATTATACTCCATTTGCTAGGTCTTTGCCCACTCACTTAACCTATCTATATCCCTTTGAAGCCCCCTTATGTCCTCTTCACAAGTTACTTTCCTACCTATCTTTGTGTCATCAGCAAATTTAGCAACCATACCTTTGGTCCCTTCATCTAAGTCATTTATATAAATTGTAAGAAAGTTGAGGCCCCAGCACAGATCCCTGTGGCACAACACACATTACATCTTGCCAACCAGAAATGACCCATTTATGCCTACTGTCTGTTTTCTGTTAGCTAGCCAATCTTCTATCCATGCCAATATGTTACCCCCTACACATTGAGCTTTTATTTTCTGCAATAACTTTTGATGTGGCACCTTATCAAATTCCTTCTGGAAAATTAAAACTAACGCATCAACTATCTCACTCGCCACTTCTTTTAAGACCCTAGGATAAAGCTGGGATTTCTCCTGCTTTTTATGGATAGGACATACCTGGGCAATTTTCCACATTGTCGGGTGGATGCTAGTGTCATAGCTGCACCAGAATAAATTAGCTGCCATGGCAGCTAGTTCAGTTACTCAATTCTTTAAACAATATATCTGTGTGCAGTCATAGTCCAAAGCCTCAGCACCTGATGCATGTAGCTGCTTCTTAATATTACATGGAGTGAATCATATTGTCTGAGCAATAGCATTTATGGTTTTGGAAAGCTTAGGAGGAGGTTGAGTGAGATTATCAACTTGGTATTTCTGGATGAAGATACTTGCAAACTCATTAACTATCTCTCTTACACTCAAATGCTTGTCTTCATTGTGGTTGAGATTTGAGGATCTCATCGAACCTCCTTCTCCATTAGTGGCTTACTTGTTCACCGCTATTGTCACTACAACACCACTATTTTAGGGATGAAGCTGTACTCTAATCCTTTGGTTCTGTAATGCTTATCCTATAAGTATTGCTATATGGGAAAAAGCAGCAGGAAGCTCCAACGAACAGCTATTAAGAGGAATGATCAGATAATCGGTTATTGATTGTAATAGTTGAGGGAGTAATGTTGCTTAGAGAGGGCCCTGCTCATTTTTGAATAGTATCATGCAATCTTTTATAACTAACTGACCAGGTGGCCATCTCAACCGTGAGAACAGCATGTCCAGCAATGTACCACTACAATCCTGCTTTGGAATGTCCTGGACTATAGGCTCAAGTGCTGGACTGACACTTGAGTCCAAAACCTTCTAACTCTGAAATGCAAACAAAGCAAAAATCTCGAAGAAATACTGAAGAATTGGAGTTCCTTATCCTAGCAAGATAATTATGAAGCCTTATTCAACATGAGTCATAACAGTGGAACAAAAGTATATTGGATAGTTATTGGGTGTGATCAAAACTTGGATTAGTTATCTAGATAGGATTTTTTATTCATTCATGGGAGCTGGCTAGGCCAGCTTTTATTGCCCATCCCTAATTGCCCTTGAGAAGGTGGTGGGGAGCTGCTTTCTTGAACCGCTGCTGTCTATGGGGGTAGGTACACCCACAGTGCTGTTAGGGAGGGAGTTCCAAGATTTTGTCCCAGCGATGATGAAGAAACATCGATATTTTTCCAAGTCAGAATGGTGTGTGACTTGGAGGGGGACTTGGAGGTGGTGTTCTCATGTGTCTGCTGCCCTTGTTCTTCTGATTGGTAGAGGTTATGGGTTTGGAAGGTGCTGTCGAAGGAGCCCTGGCAAGTCGATACAGTGCATCTTGTAGATGATACATACTGCTGCTACTGTGCGCCGGTGGTGGAGGAAATGAATGTTTAAGGTGGTGAATGGGATGCTGATCAAGTGGGCTGCATTGTCCTGGATAGTGTTGAGCTTCTTGAGTGTTGCTGGAGCTGCACCCATCCAGGCAAGTGGAGATTATTCCATCACACTTCGGACTTGCGCCTTGTAGATGGTGGACAGGCTTTGTGGAGTCAAAAGGTGAGTTATTTGCTGCAGAATTCCCAGCCTCTGACCTGCTGTTGTAGCCACAGTATGTATATGGCTGGGCCAGTTCAGTTTCTGGTTCAATGGTAACCCCTGGAATGTTGATGTTGGGATTTCAGTGATGGTAAGGATAATAAGGGCAAAATCCCTACATTCTTTCAAACTGTCGTGATGCGGAAGGGGGTTTATATTTTTTACCTGGATAGAAGGGGGGACATGATTGAGGTGTACGAGATTATGAGGGGCATTGATAGGTTAGATAGGAGGAAACTTTTTACCTTCGTGGACGGGTCAAGAACCAGGGGGCATAGATTTAGGGTAAGGGGCAGGAGGTTGAGGGGAGATTTGAGGAAACATTTTTTCACCCAGAGGGTGGTTGGAATCTGGAATGCACTGCCTGAAGAGGTGGTGGAGGCAGGAACCCTCACAACATTTAAAAAGTATTTAGATGAGCACTTGAAATGCCATAGCATACAGGGCTATGGGCCAAGCGCAGGAATATGGGGTTAGAATAGTTTGGTGCTGTATGGCTGGCCGAAGGGCCTGTTTCTGTGCTGAATAACTCTATGACTCTATCATTTAATCTTGTAAACTGATCAACTATTTTCTATCTGTATGCTGGCAATGTAGAAAATTACATAGGAATCATAACACAAAACAGGCTGTTTGACCCATTCAGCTAATGTTAGCATTTATCTTCTGCATGAGCAGCAGTCCCTAGTAATCTGTGCCCACCCTGTTCTCATCACACTTTATCACCTTCACTGTCTTTGCTTCAATCACTAATTGTGGTACTGCATCCCACAACCTCCTGACTCCCCAAAGCCTGTCTACAATCTACAAGGCACAAGTCAGGAGTGTGATGGAATACTTCCCACTTGCCTGGATGGGTGCAGCTCCAACAACACTCAAGAAGCTCAACACCATGCAGGACAAAGCAGCCCACTTGATTGGCACCCCATTTACAAACATTCACTCCCTTCACCACTGATGCACAGTGGCAGCAGTGTGTAACATCTACAACATGCACTGCAGCAACTCACCAAGGCTGCTTAGACAGCACCTTCCAAACCCTCGACCTCTACCAACTAGAAGGACAAGGGCAGCAGATGCATGGGAACACCACCACCTGCAAGTTCCCCTCCAAGTCACACACCATCCTGACTTGGAACTATATCGCCGTTCTTTCACTGTCATTGGGTCAAAATCCTGGAACTCCCTTCTTAATAGCACTGTGGGTGTACCTACCCCACATGGACTGCAGCGATTCAAGAAGGCAGCTCACCACCACCTTCTCAAGGGCAATTAGGAATGGGCAATAAATGCTGGCCTGGCCAGCGACGCCCACATCCCATGAATGAATTAAAAAAACCTCACAGCCACCTATGTAAAAAATGTTTCTCCTGATATATGTCCTAAATCTCTCACATTTAATCGATAGACATGTCCTTTGGCTCTAGATCTTTAAAAGCACTGGTAACAGTCTGTTCCATCACTTCATAATTTTAAACATCTCGATCAAATCATCCCGCAAGCACAAAAACTGCCTGAGAAGGTTATTGCCAAGGTGACTAATGCCAGAGCTCTCCATAAACAGACACCAATGGAAATAAGGACTTATTTTGACTTTAACTAAGATTTCTTGAAAAATTCTATACTGCCATTTACTAGTGTGAGATCAAATATTTCTGGAACATTAAACCTGTGCCGTTTCATTTCAACTCCATTACATTTTACATATTTTGTAAATTTAAATTTATACTAGTTTAGTTTATTTAAAAATGCATTTTTAAACCAGTTGTATGACAATGTTTTTGCTGATGATGCTACAGGCTGATTAGAAATCACTGGTGCCTACTGTGTTACTAGCAGATATGAAAGACTATCCACCTTGTTTTTCACATCTTGCTGGAGCACAACAGTACAGGGCCATGTTCACCCCAAAACTGCTCATTACCAAGCTCAGCAATAAAGTGACCTGGGATCAAAATAGAATCCTTACTGCATATACCGGCTTCTGGAATGTCACAGATAAATTGACAGACTGAAAAACACTCTGTTGGAACAAGGTACGAATGTAAATCAAACTGATTTATTGCACAAAGGATATAGAAATGCACAGAATTTAGGTTTTGTACTGAGAGGCATCTTTTTTTTAAACTGTTTTTCATGCAATCGAACAAAGGAACACAATTCTTTCACTCTCTAGGTCAAAATTCATTTTCAATTTGGCTGCCCCTATGTTAACCATACAACCATCAATGGATAGTGGCATCCAGAGAAAAACAGAATAATAGTTTTAAAATGTTACATTTATATTTGAAGCAATATTAACATTACTTTTGAAACTAAAGCTTTGAAAAGTTACTTCATCCAAAATTTCCAATTGATTTTTACTATTTAAAATACAGTATTTTAGCACAATCAAGAACCTTCAAGCAAAAACAGGGGTCCGGTTAGCTCAGTTGGCTAGATGGCAAGAGGATGGTGCAAAATGATGCCAATAGCATGGGTCCAATCCCTGTACTGGCTGCAGTAGTTCATAGAGGCTTGCCTCCTTGCCTCACCCTATGCTTGCAGATTGGTGACCGTTAAGCTATATACCAACTTGTCACTTTCTCTTAATACAGAGAGATGCCTATGGTCCTTTGGGACTATGGCTAGCACAAAAAGAAACAAAGATTATTTGTTCACTGATACAAAATGTCACACCAAGGGGTTATAAACAAAGTTTTTGTCATTATTTATAATCATAGAAAGTTTAAGGCACAGAAAGAAGCCACTTGGCCCATCGTGTCTGTGCTGGCTGAAAAACGAACCACCCATTTTAATCCCACCTTCCAGCATTTGGTCTGTAGCCCTGCAGATTGCGGCACTTGAGGTGCATATCCAGACTCCTTTTGAATGAGTTGAGGGTCTCTGCCTCAACTACCCTTTCAGGCAGTGCGTTCCAGACCTCCAACACCCTTTGGGTGAAAAAGTTTTTCCTCATCTCCCCTCTAATTTTTCTACCAATCACTTTAAATCTATGCCCCCCTTGTCACTGATCTCTCTGCTAAGGTGAATAGACCCTTCATCTGCACTCTATCCAGGCCCCTCACAATTTTGTACATCACAATCAAATCTCCTCTCAGCCTTCTCTGTTCCAAGGAGAACAACCCCAGCCTGTCCAATCTTTCCTCATAGCTGCATTTTTCCAGTCCTGGCAACATCCGCATAAATCTCCTCTGTATCCTCTCTAGTGCAATTACATTGTTGCGACCAGGTGAGAAAGAGGTCTAGGGTTCCCTTTCAGCCTTAACCTGATCTTACCGTAACAGGGTTTAATTTTAAACACAGTGTGTTTTTAGCAACCCCCCCTTGGTGAATCCTTGTTCACCGCTTTCCAATTATAAGGCAAAGAAACCAGCAAAAGCTGGTTTTCTTAGGTTTAAAGAACAAATATTGAAATGGGGTTACTTTCTCTTCAGACACAAAACCCTGATCACCTTCAGGAATCCTCCTAACTTTTCCTGCACTTGCAGTAGTAAGCTTCCTGGGTCTCACTCTTACTGCAGTTAAAGCCATGGCCTGTTCTTCTGTGCTTTCCATCAGGTTCCTGTCTTCACTGAGCAGGTGTGCCCTGATTAACCCTACAGGAATTTTCTTTATTTTCCAGCAGTCAGCTTTTAAATGCCCTGCCTTATTACAATGGAAGCACACAGGTCTCTGGGTCTCACTCTTGCTCACAGCAGCTTCCTTTTTGACTAGAGAAGGGCCCCCTGTATCTCCTGCTTTCCTTTCTCTCCCAGGACTGCTTGGGCTTCTGTCACTTTCCCACCCTTTGTCCTTTTTGGATTTGTGGGGGTGACTAGGAAAGGTTCTCCCCTGGGAAACTGACATAAATTAAAGCAAACTCATCGGCCAGAACGGCTGCTTGCCGGGCTCTCTGGACCTGCTGCTCCTCTACATGGGTCTTGATTGGAGAGTGGGAGAGAGTGTTTAAATTCCTCTAATGGGATTACTCCTTTGAGATTCTCATAGCTGAGCTGCATTTTAAAAGCCCTCAGCCACTGGTCAAAAGCCAGCTGCTTACTTCTTTCAAAGTCCAGATAGATTTAATTAGCTTGCTTCTTGAGGGTTCTAAACTTTTGGTATTAGGTTTCGGGTATTAATTCATATGCCCCGAGGATAGCATTTTTGGTCACTTCATAATTTGATGAACTCTCATCTGGCAACAGGGAATAAACCTCATGGGTTTTTCCAGTTAGCTTGCTTTGTAGTAAAAGAGGGCAGGTCTCAGCTGACCATTTTAGCTACCTTGCCAGTTTCTCAAAGGACACACAAAATGTTTCTACATCTTCCTCATTGAATTTTGGAATTAATTGAGCTAGTTTTAACAATTTTGTACCCAGCCCTGAATTCCGCTTCTCCATATTGATCGTGCTTTCACTGGGGTTACTCTGTCGCCCCCTAGTTAACTAAAGCCCCTTCAGCTCTCTTTCTTCGCATTCCGTCCAGAATATTCTTTCTCTCTCTCTCTCTTGTTCCTTCTCCTGTCTTTCTCTCTCTCTCTTTCCTCTCCTTCTCTTCTGGAAGGCTCTCTTGTTCTCCCTCACCTGCCTCTCTCTTTCTCTGTCTTCTAATTCAAGTTTCCTTTGTTCTAATTGTATCTTTGCAAGCAGTACCCTGTCTGGGTCTGCTTCTAGCCCTGTTTCTGCTCCTTTCATATTCAAGGGAAAAATGGTTGGCCACTAGCCTTAGGAGTTCAGACTTCCTAGCCTTGCCACGTACAGTGATCCCACACTGCTTAGCCATTTTCCTCAACTCCTCCATAGTCAGTGCTTTTAACTTATCCCAAGTTACTTCACCCTGGCTTGGGGAGCTACTAGCTTCAGTTGCAGACACGTTAGTATTCAAGCACACACAACCACAAGAAAACCTGTATTGAAATATTGCTCTTTTTTGATTGGGAACAATTTGGCTTCCCACTTCCAATTTCTCTCATTTTGTCTGTGGGTCAATTCAGATGCTAGCGCCCAAATTTCTGTTATGACCAGGTGAGAAAGGGGTCCAGGGTTCCCTCTCAGCCTTCACCTGGTCTTACCATAACAGGGTTTAATTTTTAACACAGCGTGTTTTTAGCTCCCCCTTGGTGAATTGTTGTTCACCGC
Source organism: Heterodontus francisci (assembly GCF_036365525.1). Classification (NCBI taxonomy): domain Eukaryota; kingdom Metazoa; phylum Chordata; class Chondrichthyes; order Heterodontiformes; family Heterodontidae; genus Heterodontus; species Heterodontus francisci. The sequence goes on from NC_090413.1 coordinate 28,881,552, forward strand.
TTTCCAATTATAAGGCAGAGAAACCAGCACAAACAGGCTTTCTTAGGTTTAAAGAGGAAAGATTGAAATTTCTTAAACTTAAACTCTAATTCAGTTGACGCCTACGGATACATGACGCACCCATGCTAGCATGCATACGCGATATACACATGCAAAGAGAGACAGAAAAGAGAAGAAAAAATAAAATGAAAAGTTTGAGGCAATATCTGAAGAGTTTTTGTTACAGTTCTTCGAGCTCACTGTCGAGTCCTTGATTGTAGGTAGTTCTTGCTTTTCGTTGGGGCCCAGTACTATTCTTAAACCTTGTTCGCTGTTGGAGACTTTTCTCTCTTGGGGTTCATGTGTCTTCAGTAGATTCAGAGGCTTATGAGAAAGAGAAGGGAGCAGACAGGAGAGATCTTCTCAGTCCAGGAGAAAACAGACACTCTCTGAGTTCAAACTGATTGTACAATTCAGAAAAACCCAGGTTGTCAAGCAGGTTAGTCATGTGACTGACTGGTCTGACCATGTCTTGGATTGTATCACCTTAGCAGTCTCTGGAATGCTCTTCTTACACACAATACCTGGTGATCAAGGTCCATTGTGGGTTTAATGTGTTAGGGAATGGTCCTTTGTCCTTCCAATCACTGTCTGTTAACATGCAAATGTCTTTTCCAGCCACAGCTGATCTGTTTAACAAGTCCTTTCTTCGCTCCAGTAACAGTTTAAAATTAATGTTCATGACAAAATTAATGTGCCTCATTCTTGGCATGTGGGAGCCTAGCATGACATATATCCTTTCTGTAATGAGGTGACCAGAAACTGCACACAGTACTCAACTTGTGGCCTAACCAATGAGTTATACAGTTCCAGCATAACCTGCATGCTCTAATATTCTATACCTTGGCTAATAAAGGAAAGGATTCCATATGCCTTCTTAACCACCTTATCGACCTGTCCTGCTACCTTCAGGGTTCTATGGACATTCACTCTCTCAGTTCCTCTACACTTCTCAGTATTTTCCCATTTATCATATATTCCTTTGCCTCGTTTTTATCCCGAATTATTTATACAAACCTACAATTGTTCTGTCACATTAAGTGGCACTAGCCTACTTACTAAATTGGTGTACTATAAATGGTGCACACATCCTAATATCTACAATGGAAATAAAAAGATTAAGCTCATAGAGTATGACTTTAAAATGGTGGCTGAATTACATCTGTGCACCCTGGTCCAAGTACCCCACACCCTATAATCCCACTTCTGAATGCTGCAGGAGATCAACTAATACATTATAACACAGTAGGTATACCTTTAAGGTACCTTATTCATCAGTCACAAAAATCCTAGAATATTTAGAGCACAGAAGGAGGCCATTTGGCCCATCATGTCTGTGCCAGCTCTCTGCAAGAGGAAATATTTCTATTCAGATAATTATCCAACTCTCTTTTGAAAGCCTCGATTGAATCTGCCTCCACCACACTCTCAGGCAGTGCATTCCACATCCTAAACACTCGCTGTGTAAAAAAAGTTTATCTATCACAATGCCCATAACCGGATTCAAACCTGCAACCGTCTGATTACATCATGATCCACACAAACGTCATGACCATTAGGGTACATGACCACATATTATTAGAGCTAAAAACAAATTTCACTCCTTAGGACTAATTCTGCAATCCCAGTGCAGAGACTGACTCACAGGGAGCATGTGGCAAAGAACTGTATTATAGCCCTCTTACTGATCCGTGCTCACTGTGTGATTGGCTTCCTCCTGACAGCATAGAATTAATCCTTTCACTTTCATTTCATTTATTAAAAGGAAGTTCCTGTAACATTTTCACAGAAAGGGTAGTGGAAATCTGGAACTCTCTGTCCCAAAAGACTGTGGAATCTGGGGGTCAATTAAAATTTTTCAGGACAGAGATAGATGACTGAGATGGAGAAAAGGCAGGTAAATGGAGTTGAGGTACAGATCAGTTATTATCTAACTGAATACAGAACAGGCTCCCTCAGTAAGGACAATACAAAAAGGTGTAGTTTAGCGATTTCTCCTTGAACAATCACCAATCATTTTGGCGAAACTTGTTTGTAATTGTTGTTATCCATTGGATTATTCACTGGAATTCTTTTAAAGGGATTTTATCCTGATGTTCAGATCCATTGGAAAGAGGTGGATTGTTCTGTACTTCATAGTTTCCACTTCTAAGGGCAGTCCATTTCTTGTACAAGCCAAAGATTATCAAAGCTATGATTATTCCAATTGTTACAAATAAGATCACCCAAAGGCTGTTCCATGTTACATCTGTGAAAACATTAATAAAAATACAAATCATTTATTTCAGGGCAATATATTTATTATGAAACTCCTGATCATTTCCAAAATTCATAGTTTATTTGCAAGAAAATTTTTCATGGAATCTCTAGTTTGCAATATTCAACTATTTGCTGTATTTCAAGTTGTATTCTTCACCTCCTTTTATTCTCACCAAACATGGACCATTCCTGATTACCTACACCTACACTCCATGTCCCTCTAATACCTTTAATTAATTTCTTCCTTTTTTCTATTCTCCTCCACTGTCTCTGATTTGTGATGCTGCTTGTCTGACATCCAGTATTGGAGGAGTAGAAATTTCCTGCAACTAAGTATTGAGAAGATCAAAGCCTTTGTCTTCAGTCCTCACCACAAATACTGCTCCCTACCCACCAACTCCGTCCCTCTTACAGACCACAGTCTGAGACTGAATTAAACTGTTTTCAACCTTGGCAAACTATATGACTCTGGACCAAGCTTCCGATCCCATATTCTTTCCAACACCAAGATCACCTACTTCCACCTCCGAAACATTGTCTGTCTCCGCCCCTGCCACAGCCCATCTGCTCCTACAACCCTCATCCATACCTATGTTACCTAGACTCGAATATTCCAATGCTGCCCTTGTTGGCCTCCAAAATTGTCCCCTCCATAAACTTGAGTTCATCCAAACTGCTGTCCGTATCCTAACTCACATCAATTCCCAATCACCCATCATACCCATGCTCGTTGACCTACATTGGCTCTCATCCAGCGACACCTCAACTTTAAAAAAAAATTCTCCACCATGTTTTCAGTTCCCTCCATGGCCTCGTCTCTTCCTATTTCTGTAACTTTCTCCATCCCTACAACCCTATAAGATCTCTGTGCTCCTCCAATTCTGGTCTCTTACGTATCCCCGATTTTAATCATTCCATCACTGGCAGCATGCCTTCCGCTGCTTAGGCCTTACCTCTCTCAACAACAATAACAGCAACTTATATTTATATTTTTTTTATTTGTCCTTGGGATGTGGGTGTTGCTGGCTAGAACAGCATTTATTGCCCATTCCTAACTGCCCTTGAGAAGGTGGTGGTGAGCTGCCTTCTTGAACTGCTGCAGACCATGTGGGGTAGGTATACCCACAGTGCTGTTAGGAATGCAGTTCCAGGATTTTGACGCAGTGACAGTGAAGGAACGGTGATATAGTTCCAAGTCAGGATGGTGTGTGGCTTGGAGGGAAACTTGCAGGTGGTGATGTTCCCATGCATCTGTTGCCCTTGTCCTCTTAGGTGGTGCAGGTTGCGGGTTTGGAAGGTACTGTCTAAGGAGTCTTGGTGAGTTGCTGCAGTGCATCTTGTAGATGGCACACACTGTTGCCACTGTGCGTCGGTGGTGGAGGGAGTGAATGTGGATGGGGTGCCAATCAAGCAGGCTGCTTTGTCCTGGATGGTGTTGAGCTGCTTGAGTGTTGGTGGAGCTGCATCCATCTAGGCAAGTGGAGAGTATCCATCACATTCCTGACTTGTGCCTTGTGGACAGGCTTTGGGGAGTCAGGAGGTGAGTTACTCGCCTCAGGATTTCCAGCATCTGACCTACTCTTGTAGCCACGGTATTTATATGGCTACTCCAGTTCAGTTTCTGGTCAATGGTAACCCCCAGGATGTGGGATTCAACAATCGTAATGCCATTGATTATCAAGGGGAGATGGTTAGATTCTCTCTTGTTGGAGATGGTCATTGCCTGGCACTTGTGTGACGCGAATGTTACTTGCCACTTATCAGCCCAAGCCTGGATACTGTCCAGGTCTTGCTGCATTTCTACACGGACTGCTTCTGTATCTAAGGAGTTGTGAATGGTGCTGAACATTGTGTATTGTGCTGAACATCAGTGAGCATCCCCACTTCTGCCCTTATGATTGAAGGAAGGTCATTGATGAAGCAGCTGAAGATAGTTGGGCCTAGGACACTACCCTGAGGAACTCCAGCAGTGATGTCTTGGAGCTGAGCTGATTGACCTCCAAAAACCACAGCCATCTTCCTTTGCGCTAGGTACGACTACCCAGCAGAGAGTTTCCCCCCGATTCCCATTGACTCTAGCATCTTTGGCATTATAAAATGTCCCAATGTGCTTCACAGGAGCGTTATACAGCAAAATTAGACACATCTCAGGGTCAAATATGAGACCAAGATTACAAACAGTCTAGTTCAGTCTCAGAAAGTTGCCAGAGAATGGAATAGCAGTCTTATGACTTAAGGGCAGATGTCCAAATGCTTGGTCAAAAAGATAGGTTAAAAGGAGCATCTTAGAGAAAAGACAGGTGGAAAGGTTGTGGGAGTGAATTCCAGAGCTTAGGGCCTAGGCAGCAATCGTGCAGCAATTAAAATTGGGGATGCTCGAGGCCAGAATTAGAGGAGCATAAATATCTGAGGTTTGTGGGGGTTACAGAGGTAGGGAGGGGCAAGGCCATGGAAGGATTTGAAAACAAGGATGAGAATTTTGAAATCGAGGTATTGCTTAACCAGGAGCCAATGTAGGTCAGCAAGCACAGGGGTGATGAGCAAACAAGACTTGGTGTGAGTAAGGAAATGGCTAGCAGAGTTTTGGATGAGCTGAACTTTACTCAAGCCAGGAATGTGTTGGAATAGTCAAGTCTAAAGGTAACAAAGGCATGGATGAGGCTTTCAGCAGCAGATTAGCTGAGGCAGGGCAGAGCCAGGCGATGTTGTGGAAGTACAAAGAACAAAGAAAATTACAGCACAGGAACAGGCCCTTCGCCCCTCCAAGCCTGCGTCGATCCAGATCCTCTATCTAAACATGTCGCCTATTTTCTAAGGGTCTGTAGAAATAGTTGCAGTGACGGCACACATATGTGGTTGGAGAATGAGTGGCTTGCTGGGCCATTTCAGAGGTTATGTTAAGAGTCAACCACATTGCTGTGGATCTGGAGTCACATGTAGGCCAGACCAGGTAAGGATGGCAGACTCCCTTCCCAAAAAGGACATTAGTGAACAAGATGGGTTTTTATGACAATCAATGATAGTTTCATAGCTCTAATACTGAAACTGGCTTTCAATTCCAGAACTTGTTAATTAATTGCATCTATTAACTAATTGAATTTAATTCAAATGCATTAATTAACTAATTGAATTTAAATTCTACCAACTGCCATGGTGGGATTTGAACCCATTTCCCCAGGATATTAGCTTAGACTGCAAGATTATTGGTTTAGTGACATTGCCACTACAACACAATCTACCCCAGTCTAGTTTAGTCTCAGGCAGTTGCCAGAGAAAGGAATGGCAGTGGCTCGGGAACAAGTTTGTAGCGGGGACTGAAGACAATGACTTTGGTCTTCCCAATATTTCCAATAATTTCTTCTCCTTTAAGATGTTCCTTAAAACCTACTTCATTGACCAAGCTTTTGGTCACCTGTCTGAATATCTCCTTATGAGGCTCAGAATTAAATTATCTTTCATAAACACTCCTGGGATGCTGATTACATTAAAAGTGCGATACAAATGCAAATTCTTGTTGATAGAAGGTCATCCGTCATCGAACAACTTCCTGGTTATCTTTTAAGCAGGTTCCAGGATTTCACTGATACTTCCTCTGTTTGTTTGTCCCTACATTTTGCTTCCAATTCTATGAAAACTCTTGTTAATCTTCCATTTTTCTGCCCAAAACATTCACCATCCATTCTCTGCACAGATTTGACTGACCTGCTATGTTGCAGCCACTCCTGGTTTTGTTTTACACTGTGATTGTCCCCCCTTACTATTAGAATTGAAGCCCAGCCATGTGATGCAGCTCACTGAGCTGCCAACACCCTGCACCATGACCGGCAGTGTGTGGATTCACAGCTGCAACTCCCCTGCTGCGGAGTTATTGCTCAGGCAGTCTGGGCAAACACAGAGCAGGAATAAAGTGCTTCTACACACAAAGAGAAACAAGTGGAAGGGAGTATCACTCTGGGCCATTCTTACTAATGTCCTAGAGGCCAGTTACAGAGCAGCATTGTGAGAGGCAGGCAGTAGTTTATCCATTTGTCCCATTACCAGCAAGTGTGGAGTAGAACAGGAGGAGTCTTAAAGAAAATAAATGAATAACTGAGTTAAGTAAACCGAAATGGCACTCGGGATTTATTTGGGATAACAGAAATGCTGCTTCAATCCACAAAGGATTAATTATTTATTCTTTGCATTCTGACCAATATTACAAACTGACCTTTGATCCTGATGTCCACTTCCTTCTCATCAGTTCCATATTTATTGGTAACTGTACATTTATAAATGCCTTGATGTTCTGATGTTGCGTGGGAAATATGGAGGACTCCAAGAGGACCATCCTGAATGTTCCTGCCATTACTGGGGGCTTCCCACTTTAATGTCGGCGTGGGGTTTCCACTGGAATTGCAGATAATTGTAACCTCATCACCTTCACTGAGGGTTACTGGAACCCCTGACACGGTTTGGTTATTTACTGATGTGGTTGTATTTCGAGGTTTATCTGGAAAAGAAAAAGGAAAAGATGAAAAGAGGCAGGAAAGGCACATCACAGGATCACTGACACAGCACCACATCAGTGCTTGGATTAGCTGCATTCCCAAACTTAGTCACATATTGTGCTCTCATCCATCTTCAACAGCCAGTTCAGAACATCTGAATCCCTACAGTTGGATTGAAGTCCAGTGAGTGTTACTGCCTGGAATTTACTCCCACTCATCTGTCATTTTATAAATCCAAAGTGAAATGCAGTTTCTTTGTGTAAATATAAACTCAACATAACAGCCACTCACTGGATCAGCTTGCATAAGGTTATCACACAAACACACTGTTCACAGCGCTCAGAACAAAGGAACATTCAAAGAGTAAACTTCCTGTAATCCATTACTCACACAGAATGACTGAATTTACAGAGGAGTTTCTGGATCCATACTCATTGGTAACTGTGCACGTGTACAGACCACTATGCCACATTTGAACTGATGGGATGTGGAGTATCTCTCTGCTGAGTATCTTCCCATCTTTGGTCCAGAACACCTGGGGAGCTGGGTTCCCTGCACCATGACATGTTAAATTCTGTGATTTCCCTTCAATCCAGTCTTCTTGTGCTTTAAAGATCTGTGCTTCCATTGGAGCATCTGTAAATTTCATTAGAATACAAAATTAAAACTTGAAATTGAATAACAAAGCTCAAATACTTTTCAGATCTTTCTGGTGATTTTATTTTGGTGCTCTCCAGATGTCAGTGCTCGGAATAAAACTGACTTCTCTGTGAAAACTCAGTGTCAGCATCAAACACTCCCAGGTCAAATAAAACGCAGGATAAAGACAGAGAAATTCTCCCTGTACTCTGCGGACAAAAGCAAAAATTCTGAGTGCCACTTTTGAGAAATCTCCAAGTGATTTCTGCTTTACTCTTTCCAGTTTCTGTATAGCTGATTGAGCACCAATCTGAGAATGGAGAAGGGTGGTCTTCGGTCAAAGGGTTCTAAGAGGAGTTTTACAGCTCTCCGGTTATATGGAATTATTGAACTATTGTTGAAATTTTACAATGCAGTATTAGTAATTAATTGATTAATAAAGTGTTTGACATTCCTATGCTATTTTAACAAAGGTGTTAACCTGTTGAAATAAACATGATGCAGCTGATTTCTAAATAAACAATCCAATGAACACTACAAATAACAAACATATCAATACAATATATTTATCTGTTATATTTTTAAATCACTGAGTCAAAGCATTCCATTTCAAATTACCTTCAAAACTCATATGTCAGCCTCTGGTAATGGGAAATCCCATCGGAAGACTGTCAACAGTTACCTACTGTACCAGTCATGCCTGTATTTGTCACTTTGATTGATATTTATAACGCTGAATGACCTGTCATGCAACGTTAGTGCGAGCCCAGTCGTGAAACTATTTTTGTGTTTGAAGTCAGCTGTGTGTAAGCCTGTGGCTCCATTACAGATTCATTGGGTGGCAATGTAGAATAAATATATTAGAAAGCCTTCAGATAGCAGCCTTTTTAAACCTCCCTGCACTAAGGCCTTTCCCCCAAAGTTGCCATTGGATTCCCCCCCTGAACGAAATGGTGCCCCCTCAGATATTGCATCAGGTTCCATATCCTCGATATTCCTGCACAGAAAATGGGAACCAAGAATCCACAAGGCATAGGTTCCTTACACTGCATGTTTCCCCCAAACAGAACACTACACTCCAGGTTGAACTCAGGGATGCTCATTCCCATGAAGCTCTCGCTGCTCCCTGTCTCCTGGCTGTGGATTCCTCATTGCAACGTGAGTTTAAATTCCCTGTGATTCTCCATTTCTCTGCTGCATTCTCATTGACAAAGCCCTTAACCCATTTTACCCACCTGCAATTACACCCTCTCGCCTCTGTCTCTTAGATCTATTCAAAAGTCAAATTACACGAGAATGTTAGAGACAAACATCAGCAGTAACAACAGGAGGGTGGGCAAGATGAACCTCTAATTTGTTTCCAGTCTGTTACTTTCTCTGCTTCTATGTTTTTCTATTTTACCATCACAATATCGTATCAGACAAAATAGGATCATTTCTCCCCAGAGTATTTCTCTGTGAGTGCTGGACAATTACACCAGTCTTTCTGCAGTATTCATAAACTAGATGTTAGCTATTCAGTCTTCTGTGTTGTTGGAGGTCAATCATCTGAGCTCCAGGACATCACTGCAGGAGTTCCTCAGGGTGGTGTCCTAGGCCTAACCATCTTCAGCTGTTTCATCAATGATCTCCTTCAATCAGAACGTCAGAGGTGGGGATGTTCGCTGATGATTGCACAATCTTCAGCACCATTCGTGACTCCTCAGATACTGAAGCATCTGTGTAGAAATGCAGCAAGACCTGGACAATATCCAGGCTTGGACTGATAAGTGGCAAGTAACATTCGCACTACACAAGTGCCAGGCAATGATCATTTCCAACAAGAGAGAATCTAACCATCTCCCCTTGACATTCAGTGGCTTTACCATCGCTGAATCCCCCACTATCAACATCCTAAGGTCTACCATTGACCAGAAACTGAACTGGAGTAGCCATATAAATAGCGTGGCTACAAGAGCAGGTCAGAGGCTAGGAATCCTGCAGCGAGTAACTCACCTCCTGACTCCCCAAAGCCTGTCCACCATCTACAAGGCACAAGAGGTTAGCTATTCATTCTTCACAACTGTTGCTCTGTGTATCATTATCTCCATTGAAAATGCTATTCTAGCATTCTTTATCTCACATTAAATAGATGCTATTAGTAGCCCACACGTTACATCAGCCCAGTACGGCTCAGCTTCCAATTGCTCCTCGCTTGTTCCTGTGGAAAAATTGGTCTTCAATTCGTATCTCACCCAATGGTCTGGTCAGGACATGTACCTTGCTATATGGCGGACTCAGGCCACATAATCACATGATTGCACTCTGTGGTCAGTAATGGACAGTGTCTCCACACAGCCCCGTCCTGTGTTCTGCATTCTGATCAAGCTTGGAAATAAAAAGAGCCACTGAAAAGCAGGATAAATGTGAGACCAATTCTGTTTGTTCAGGACTAAGAGAAGGGTCAGTATGAGTTTCATTGGTCTCCATTTGAAATTAAAAAACCTCACTAACTATTTGTAACCAAAATGATGCAACTTACACAGGACGTGGAGGGTGTCAACCTGTTTTTTAACACGGCTTGTTGACGGATCTTGAAGTTTCAGTTCAGCCTCGCAGATGTACTGCTGTCCATCCAGCTTTGCTTCTGCATCCACAGTATAGTAGATACTGAGCCCTGTACTGCTTGATTCATTCACTAATATGTCATTTCTGTTCTTCAGACTGAGTTGAAGTTCCCCTGAGACATTAAACACACTGCAGGTAATATTAACTGGGTTTCCTTCAGGGCTGATTGGTACTTGGATTTCAAGGGCAGGGAAAACTGTAAAAATAATAGAGAAAAGTTGTTAGAAACACTCCCAAGCTTATCTTGCAGCTGCTCAGTGTGAAAATTCATCCTGGAGACTTGATCTGTTGTGCTGCTTTATCATTGATCCATATTACATGCCTGTGCCACACAGACACATCCAGCCACTCCACTGACTAAGGGTAAGTAGGGAACTTTAATCACTTTCTGTTGTTACAATCAGGTGAGGAGAGGTCGAAAGGCTCCCCTCTTGTCCCTCTCCTTGTTTGACTGCAACTGTGTATATTCCTTTTTAAACTGTGGATGTGTTTCCCAATTCAGTGAGTATTTACCCTTTATGTGCTATGATCATAAAAGAACCAATCCGACAGGTTTTCTTGAGTTTAAACAAGAAAGAGGTTAGTTTATTTTACTTAAGAATCTAAACCCGATCAAAGTGAAAATAATAAATTACACTCCAACTTTCACTCATTCACACACACACACCCAGTAGAATCTCACACACACAAATAGATTATAGAGTGATGAAGAAGAGTTTTGTTGGATTAGAATCCAGAACAAATAAAAGTAATATACAGTCTGTGGGGTCTGGTAATTCAGTTATCTTCTGGATGAATTCACGGTTCTGAAATCTCTGGCTGGTAGAAGTGCACTTGCAGCTGGTTCAGGGTTTTCTTGGAGACAGCGGTGTAGGTGGCCTTCTCCCCCTGGATTCTCTCTCTCTAGCAATGGTAGACCTGGATGTTCGACAGATGCAGACAGGTTTTGAAACTTGTAATTTTACCTGGAGAAAAAGAGAGAGAGATACAAACCCACTAAGGTCTTGCGCTGGTTTGCTCTCAAAGCTTGTCTGCTCTGTGTAACAAACAATTCCGTGTAACAAAAAAATTCACGTTGATATTCCTTTTTTTCTTTAATGAGGTCTGAAGTCTGAGAATCCCAAATCTCTCTCAGGTTGTATTGTTTCAATGTTTACCCCCTGGAGATACATCACCACTAGTGAATGCTCCAAGGTGGCTTTGGATGTCCTGCGAACAAGGATTATACTGGATAATTTGTTCAACTGGATGGGAGTTTTTTAGACATGCGTCTCCACTTCAATGTCCTGGAATGTGAGGTATTTCAATCCAAATTGTGGTGGCCAACTTATCTGCCAGTTTTTTGAAACGTTAATTGTAGGATTTTTGCTTTCCTTTTTCAAAGTTTAATGTAGGTTTCCAAACGATAAATTAAAAATCTTCATTCAGCATAGCATGTTTTCTTGACACAATCAATGACCATCAGGTACGTGATATTGTCAGTGGAAAAGGATTAAAAAATCTGAGATCATACTCTATCCTCACCAGATATATTCACTCCTCATCACTGAACACAACTCATTTATCGCATTCCATGGTTATTTCTTTGTCAAGATGAGACATATTATTGTGTTTACAGTCCAAACTGTTATGATCAGGTGAGGAGGGGTCGCAAGGGTCCCTTCTTGTCCCTCTCCTTGTTTGACCGCAACAGCGTTTATTTCTTTTTAAACAGTGGATGTGCTTAGCACTTCAGTGAGTGCTTAACCTTTTACCTTTGTTGTGATCAGAAAAGACAGAGGCGCAAGGGGAGAGCCAACTGTGCAACAGCCCCAACAAACAAATTTCTCTGCAGCACCTGTGGAAGAGCCTGTCACTCCAGAATTGGCCTTTATAGCCACTCCAGGCGCTGCTTCACAAACCACTGACCACCTCCAGGCGCGTATCCATTGTCTCTCGAGATAAGGAGGCCCAAAAGAAAAGAAAGAAAGATCAGAAAAGAACCAATTGGACAGATTTTCTTGAGTTTAAACAAGAGATGACTTTATTGTATTTAACCAAAAATCCTGATTTAGATAAAAAAATAAACTACGCTGCACTTTCACTCACACGCACAGGGGAATCACGCACACAAGTAGATTACAGCATGGAGAGGAATAGTTTGGTTTAGAGTCCAGAACAAATAAAATTCATATACAGTCTGTGATGTCTGTTAATTTAGTTGTCTTCCAGCTGAATCTGGAATCTAGATGTTCTTGGAGACAGTGGAGCAGGTGGTCTTCTTCCTGGGGGTCTTTGTCTTGGATCTTTTCCAGCCAGGAGGCAAGCTTCGAATGACCAAGGTCACGTCGAGAGAGAGAAGGAGGGAGAGAGGCACCCCCTATGGACTCTGCACACATCAAAATCTCAGGAGCTTGTCCTTTTGCAAAAGAGTGCTGGTTTTTTACAGCAGGGGAGGCAGTCACATGATTGTGCAGTGTCCTCATTTGCAATTTAATTAGATTTAAGTCTAGCAATTTTCAATCTCTCTGGTCTCATTGTTTCAATGTTTATCCCCTGGAGGTACGTCTCCACTCATGAATGCTTCAAGATGGCTTTGAAAGTCCTGCTAATGAGGGTAATACTGGATAACCTACTTGACTATTCAAGCCATTGTCCTGGATGGGAGTCTTGTTAGACATGCGCCTCCAATTCGATGTCCTGGACTGTGAGGTATTTCAGTGCAAATTTTAGTGGCCAACTTGGCTGCCAATTTTTTAAAAGTTCAATGTCGGATCCCAGTTTTTCTTTTTAAAAGTTCAATGTCGGTTTCCAACCGATTAATTACAAAGTCCTCATTCAACACAGCATGTTTTCTTGACAACACTATTCAGTCACTTGTTTCATACACCTTTATGATCCTGGAATATCAAGTGTCAGTAATATTCCCTGATAATCAGGGAATATCGAGTGCCTCTAACACTTTCTCATGATCTTGGAATACCAAGTGTCACTAAGACATCTTAAGCTGCTTCTCTTTGAGTATCTGTGAATATGCAAATATTTCAAAACTTCCTAACTTGTCACTCAACGGAAGGGATTTTATTGTTTAAAGTAAACCTGACATGCTGCAATTTTGACTATCATGAACTATCAGAATGCTATCAAATCATAATGCCTCCACAACCAGAATCCTTACCAAACACCTCAATGAAGACGCTATCATTCTTTGGTGGAACTGATGGATATTCCTCAAAATCTGCTGTACAGACGACTTCCATCAGACCAGCCACCTGTGGTTTCCATGTCGTTGTTGTTCGGACAGTATTAGAATTTGGCCTTGTTGTAACTGAATTCAGTTCTTTACCATCCTGAAACCACCTGACTCTCATCTTCTCAGCAGGATAGACATTTGGGACCTCACATGTTAACGTGGCCTCTTGCTTCACTTCTATGGGCCTCTTGTCAAGGATTCGAGGTGGATCCAGAAAAGCTGCAACACAGACAAGGAATTCACTTCACTTTGATTTGCTGTGCTGTGATTCAGTTGCTATTGGACAGAGTGGAAAACTGACCAGTACTGGTATTCCCCAATACACACATCCCAGGAGTCTATCACACTGTTCACTGAGAGAAAACTGGAGCCATCATCAGGAGATCACATACTTTATTTTTTTAATTAATTCTTCCTACTCTTCAGGCAGCCCTTGTAACTAAATCTGCTACTTTTGTGCCAGCCACTATGAGTGGTACAGTCTGATGCATTCACCGATTAACCTTTATTGTGATCTTGACTTGCATCTGCCCACAACATCCCAGTTGAGGCTCAGACCTCAGTGTGGGTGACTCTGGGTGTAAATCTTTCAAGCTTTTTTGCTGCTCCTGCATGGAGAGATTGACTGATCTGCTCCTTGACCATCACCTCTACTGACCACTATGAGGTGTGCAAAGCTGTCACATGAGTTTCCTTCAGACATTCCCGTCACTATTAGGAAGCATCTGGCTGCCATCTGGCAAAAGCAGGAGAGTGATAATATCAACATGTGGGCCATCCTGGAGATAAACATACTTTGCACCAATTTGTTTGTTGCAGAAGAGTAATCAAGCACAGGGAAAAGCCATTTAGCCCAGAAAGCTCATTTTACTAATGGCTTATCTCTGCGAGCCTAGTATTCAAGCATTGCCTGAAAGATTATTGAGTAAAAGATACCTACTATTATCTTCTTAGTCGATTAATATTGGCTTATCTATAGCATTTATTTTATGAGGGTGTCCTTCAGCCTTTCTCTCTACACTGCAGAGCTCATCTTGACACCAGGAATGAGAGTGGTGCCTTGAATGATATTTTGGAGTCAAGTTCCTAAGATTTTAGGTTGGGCCTGTACTCTCTGGAATTTAGAAGAATGAGAGGTGATTTCATTTGATATCTACAAGATTTGTAGGGTGGAGTTTGACAGGGTAGTTGCTGAGAGCTTACTTCCTCTGAATGGAGAGTCCTGAAATAGTGGCCATAGGATAAGGGATCAATCACTTCAGACTGAAATAAGGAGGAATTTCTTCACTCGAAGGGTTGTGAATTTTCTAGATTCTCTACCCAAGATGGCTGTTGATGCTCAGTCATTCAGTGTATTCAAGGCAGAGATAGAAAGATTTTTGGACCATGATTTTACCGCCTGACGGAATTCCTGATGTTGGGACGCAATGCGGGTTCTAAACCTGCGTAGGAGGGCATCGAGACCGTGACAGCAATTTTACCGGCAGCGGCCAATTAAGAGGCTGTCGCCAGGACTACCATTCAATTATGTTTGGCAGCCTGCCTTTCTGAGCTGCCAGCCGAATCAAAGGGCCAGTAATTCATCAGTAAAACTGATAGAGGTGGCCGCTGCTGAGAGTGTAAGGGGAAAGAGAGGGGTCGCCATATCGAGGCACCCTCCCAGGGAAGTAGAAAATTTTATTTCTGTGTCGGAGCTGGGCTGGCAGGCCTGGGTGATTAGACTCCTCCAGTGGAGGCATTGGGGCCGGTGGACAACCAGTGCTGCTGGAAGCCCCCTCTTCAGGGTATAGAGCCTCAGGAAACCACGGTACCTACAACCCCCACCCTCCCCTTCCCATGGGAAACTGTTGCAAGGCTGCCTCAATGCAGCTGTTGGACTCCCCATGCGATGCTGTGCTGTTCCGACACCTGATGGCCGTTAATAGGCCAATTTATTGGCATAATTGACTGTCCTCCTCCAATTGGCAGGCAGCCAAGCCACTGCCGTTCCTGCTGCTGAGAACAACCCATGGCAGTGGGAACACATCAGGATTCCCCCCTGACTCCTTTTGCTGCCATTTTACTACCCCTCCTGCCTCCAGCCCATCTCCAAAGCCCTGAGAAAACGCAAGCCCTGGACCTTAGAGGAATCATCGGAACAGAGGAGCAGGAGTCGGCCATTCAGCCCATCGAGCTGCTCCACCATTCAATACGATCATGGCTGATCATCCACTTCAATGCCTTTTTCCCCACACTATCTCCATATCCTTTTATTTCATTGGTGTTTAGAAATCTGTCAATCTCTGCTTTAAACATACTCAATGTCTGAGCTTCCACACCCCTCTTGGGTAGAGAATTCTAAAGATTCACAAAATGAGAAAACTGCATATTTGAGGTGGGTCCAAGATGAACAATTTCTATCCAACACATTTTGTGTTATGGATAAAACAGGAGCTAAATCAGAAGATTCCCTAAATTGCTTCCCACTGTTTATTCTCGACAAATTATAGATAATTAACCCATTCTTAAAAAGAGAACATTTCTTGTTCAAGTGGAACTTACAGTAAGTTTGCAGAGTCACAGAGGAGTTTGTGATTGGTTTTGTGGTGTTTGAGCCCAAGTCCACCTCTGCCAAGCAGGTGTACTCCTGTCCATCACCTGACATACTTGCAGTGAATTGGAAGATGTTCCTCAATCTTTTATCATCATCCGGGAAACCTTCTTCTCCTGTGAAATTCCTCTGAACAATCTCACTCCCTCTCAGCCATGTGAGTTTGAGTTTATTGTTTGGATAGACCCTCGGACCAATACACTCCAGACTATATGTCTTGTTAACTTCCAGCACTTCAGGAGGTGATGTAATGTTTAACTCTCGATCTGTTAAAAGAAGTTAACAGGAATCATTGAAACAATATGTATCTGAACACAACCAGTTTACTCCTCTTTCCCCTCAACATATGTACATTTCACTCAGCAAGTAAAATCATCCATGTGTGCAGTAAAAGTTATTCCAAAAAAATGCCTGTGGTCCAACAAGCCCCATTAATGATTTTTCAGCGATTCTCTTCAATCTACACGAAACCAGCAGCATTTTTCTCAGATCCCAATTAAAAGCACTGAAATTAGCACGAATAGTTTAATATTTTAGTCATTTCCCTCAGACAACAGAATGATACAGCAGTGTAGTGCTGTAAAACTCTATGACTCTATGAGAAGGAGGCTATTCTGCCCATCCTGCCTGTGCTGGTCCTCTGTACAACCATCCAATCAATTCCACTCCCCTGCTCTGTCCCCTTAAAACTCTTCCCCTCAAGCATCTATCCAATTCTCCTTTGCAAGCCACCATTGAATCTTGGTTGCGGAATATTCTAGTTGAGTTTTCCAGTTCAGGTGTTTACCATGAACCTCAATATAGGCCTTCGACCAGTAAAATACAGGATTCACTGTGGCAACTCACCAAGGCTTCTTAAACAGTGCCACGACCTCTACCACCGGGAAGGACGAGGGCAGTAGGTGCATGGGAACACCACCACCTGCAAGTTCCCCTCCAAGTCGCACACCATCCTGACTTGGAACTATATCACCGCTCCTTCGTAATTGCTGGAACTGTCAAAATGCTGGCCCTCCCTCCCTAACAGCAATGTGGGAGTGCCTCCACCACACAAAATACAATGATTCAAGAAGGCGACTCAGCACCACCACCTCCTACCCTATGTCACCTGCTCCTGAGATCCCCAACATCACATATGCTAGTTTTCAGCCATTTTGATTCAATCCATATGATATTAAGAAATGGCTGAAGGCACTGGATACTGCAAAGGCTATGAGTCCTGACAACATTCCGGCTGTAATACTGAAGACTTGTGCTGCAGAACGAGCCGTGGCCCCAGCCAAAGTGTTCCAGTACTGCTACAACATTGACATCTCCACAACAATTTGGAAAATTGCCCAGGTATTGTCCACAGAAAGCAGGACAAATCCAATCCGGCCAATTACTGCCCCATCAGTCTACTCTCAATGAGCAGTAAAGTGATACAAGCTGTATTTGACAACGCGAGAGAGTGGCACTTACTCACCAATAACCTGCTCAGTTTGGATTCTGCCGGGACTGTTCATCTCCAAACCTCATTATAACCTTTATCCAAACGTGGGCAAAAGAGCCAAATTCTAGAGGTGAGTTGAGAGTGACTGCTCTTGACATCAAGGCAGCATTTGACCATGTTTGCCATTAAGGAGCCCTCTTAATATTGAAGTTAATGGGAATTGGGGGAATATTCTCCACCAGCTGGAGTCATACCTTACATACGAACATACGAACTAGGAGCAGGAGTAGGCCACTCGGCCCCTCGAGCCAGCTCCAGTATTCAACAAGATCACGGCTGACCTGATTGCAGAAAGGAAGATGGTTGTGGTTGTTGGAGACCTATTATCTCAGCCCCAGGACATCACTGCAGGAATTAAAAGCTAGTCTAATGCCGTCCTTACCTGGTCTGGCCTACATGTGATTCCAGACCCACAGCAATGTGTTTGATTCTTAAAATGCCCTCTGAAATGGCCTAGCAAGCCACTCAGTTCAAGGGCAATTAGGGATGGGCAATAAATGCTGGCTTAGCCAGTGACACCCACATCCCACAAACGAATAAAAAAAAGCCATACCGTTCAACAAACTCTTTAAACTCTGTGGAGGTGAATTAAGTTCCATTATCATCTATCACCCTTTCCAGGATCCCTTGTTCAACAAACAGGACTCGTACTACTGTGGTGATTGTTGCATTTCTCAAATCTTTTACCTCGCTGATTTATGAATAGTAATCTCCTACTATAAGGTACCATTCTTAGTTGTGCGTGAATAAGTCAGCTCCCAGTATACCATGTTCTGGGAAGTATCTCACTAGCCATCATCTCTTTTTTGAGCTGGGTATTTCTATACATCTGGCACACATGCATGTAGATACCATTTTTCAATGTCCTTGTAGATGCCTATCTGACTCTAAGCTTACACTTCTCCATTCCCATGCGGCCTTCATGTGTCTTCTGGAGAAGTTCTCTCTGCATTGTTTTGGGTAGAATGATTCTGGATCCAGCCATCTGAACACTGTCTTCTAGTGAGATGTCATCTCTGATTAACCAATACTGCTGTATTCCTGGATGTGTTTGATGCATCTTATCTGGCCATCCCTGAATCACTTGCTAAGAGAGCATCTTAACTCTTCATCTTTACTGGTCTCATCTCTGTTTGACTCAATTTTGGTGATGTCACATTCACTAGGTGTGATGTATCTTTATACCTAGATCTTTTCCCTTGTGTTTCTCACGTGGCAACAGACGAGATAGATATTTACCAGCACCATTTATCTTCCTGGCTTGTATTTCAGGATGAAATCATAACTCTGAAGCCTCGAGAACACCTTTGTAGTCTTGCTGATACTCCCACACAGACTTTTCTTGCAGATACGTTTTAGTGGACGATGATCACTCCCCACTATGAATCTTTTTTCGTAGGGTTATGTATGAAATTTCTTGCATCCTCAGATCACTGCCAAAAGCTCTCTTTCTATGCTAACATATCTGATGCTATCAGCTTTGGATGCTATCAGCTTTCCTTCTTGTACCAGGGCTGCTCCCTTTCCTTTTGTAGAAGCATCTACTTGCAGAGTGATGGGTTTGCTGTGTTGTCGTGTGACCAACTTGTCTCCTTGGATATTACTCCTTTGCGTTTACTGAAACTCCTCTCATGTGACTCTGACTATTGGTACTCAACATCTTTCATCAGCTCTTGTAGGTTTGCTGTGTGCTCTGGCATGTGAGGGATGAAAGAGTTTATGTACTGGATCAAGGCAAGCAAACTCCTCAGCTCTCTCTTGTCTTGGAGCTTCCATCTCAGAGATAGTTGTGACTTTTTCAGGACTCAGCTTGACTCCATCAGGTGTGTACACCATTCCAAAGAACTGGCATTCTGTCACCTTTACAATGCATTTGTTTGCTTGATCCCAGCTTTTCTGGTTCTCTCCATGGCTTCATGTAGGTGGTAGTTGTGGTCTTTCTCATCTACACCATCAACCGGGGTATCATCAGGTATGCCGATTGCTCCTTTGCATCTCCTGTGTGTCTCATCTAATTTCTTCTGGAACACATCCTGGCTCACTTTAAGGCCAAAAGGTAGATGCAGGAATTTGTACCGTCCAAAGAGTGTGTTGAATGTTGTCAACACCGAAGGGTCCTCACCAGGCTTCACATTCCAGTAGCTGTTTCTGGCATCAAGCTTGCTGAAAACTTTTGCCCCTGCCAGTGCTGGTATGATCTCTTCCAGTGTTGGAGAAGAGTAGTGATTCCTCTATATTGCTTGATGAAGATCGTTGGGAGCCAGACAAACTCGTAGCTATCCATTTGGCTTCTTTTTCACCATGATGGAATTTACCCAATCTGTCGGCTCTGTGACTCTGGCAATCACTTTATTTTTTTCCATCTCTGATGTTCTCTTTCAAGCTTTCCTTTTAGCTCTATTGGTAATTTACGTGGGGGTGAATCACTGGTTTCTTCTCTGGGTCAATGTGATGTGATACTCAAAGTCTTCAAAGCATCCAAGCGTCTCACCAAAACACTCTGGATGCAGTTGGACCAGATCTTCCTTGCTTCTGATCGGAGGGTGCTTTTCAATGGGTGTACTACCTTCAACCTTCATTGATGCCTCCTTCATCTTACAGTTTACCAAGATCAGCTGCAGCTCTTGGCAACTGTTTAACCCCAGGATAGCTGAACCATCCGTTTCAGTGACGTAGAATATACAGTTACCGTATTTTCCTTTGTGCATCCCTCTGATTTGGGTCATTCCCAGGTTGAATCTCAGTTTTTAGTTTTAGTTTTAGAGATACAGCACTGAAACAGGCCCTTCGGCCCACCGAGTCTGTGCCGACCCTCAACCACCCATTTATACTAATCCTACACTAATCCCATATTCCTACCACATCCCCACCTGTCCCTATATTTCCCTACCACCTACCTATACTAGGGGCAATTGCTAATGGCCAATTTACCTCTCAACCTGCAAGTCTTTGGCATGTGGGAGGAAACCGGAGCACCCGGAGAAAACCTACGCAGACACAGGGAGAACTTGCAAACTCCACATAGGTGGTACCCAGAATTGAACCCGGGTCGCTGGAGCTGTGAGGCTGCGGTGCTAACCACTGCGCCACTGTGCCGCCCATCATAGACTGTCAGCATGGTGTTTCTCGGTTTCAGAGCATCTTTATTTCGGTAACCATTCTCTTTCAAATTTTCAGGAAGCATCTTCTGGTAGAGTCTGAGCAGGGTAATGTTACTCAGTGTTCCAGGATCAAGGTTCAGCTTCAGGTTTATGTTTATGGGCTTACCTCTCACCTTCTTCCTGATCCATAACATTCACGGCACACAAGTGCCAGGAAATATCATCTCAAACAAGAGGGAATCTAACCATCTCCCCTTGATGCTCAATGGCATTACCATCACTGAATCCCCCACTGTCAACATCCTGGGGGTTATCATTGACCAGAAACTGAACTGGACCAGCCACATAAATAATGTGGCTACAAGAGCATGTCAGAGGCTGGAAATTCTGCTGCGAGTAACTCACCACCTGTCTGCTCAATGCCTGTCATAGGAAGATAGGAACAGGAGTAGGCCATTCAGCCCCTCAAGCCTGTCCCGCCATTCAATGAGATCATGGCTTATCCGCAGCCTTACTCCGTATCCCTGCCTTTTGCCCATATCCCTTAATATCTTTGCTTAACAAAAATCTATCTATCTCAGATTTAAAATTAACAACTTTTCGAGCTTCAACTGCTGTTTGTGGGAGAGAGTTCCAAACCTCTACCACCCTGTGCATGAAGAAGTGCTTCCTAACATCTCTCCTGAATGGTCTGGTCCTACTTTTTAGACTATGCCCCTGTCCACCATCTACAAGGCACAAGTCAGGAGTGTGATGGAATACTCTCCACTTGCCTGGATGGCTGCAGCTCCAATAACACTCAAGAAGCTCAACACAATCCAAGACAAAGCAGCCTGCTTGATTGGCACCCCATCCACCACCTTCAATATTCAGTCCCTTCAGCATCGACACACAGTGGCAACAGTGTGTACCATCTATAAGATGCACCAAGGCTTCTTCAGCAGGGCCTTCCAAACCTGTGACCTCCACCACCTAGAAGCACAAGGGCAACAGATGCACAGGAACACCACCACCTGCAAGTTCCCCTCCAAGACACGCAACATCCTGACTTGGAACAATATCGTCGTCACTGGCTCAAAATCCTGGAACTCCCTTCCTAACAGCAGTGTGGGTATACTTACACTCCAAGGACTAGAACAGTGCACTATATGGAGCCTCAAAAGAGCTGATCTACCAGCCTTTCATCTGTGTCCTTGAATTTACACTTTCTGGCTACGTTTCTCAATCTCATTAAGATATTGTTAATAGGCTTACCTAGTCATAGAGTCATTGAGTTATACAGTACAAAAACAGGCCCTTCCGCCCATCATGTCTGTGTCGGCAATCAAGCACCCAACTATTCTAATCCCATTTTCCAGCACTTGGCCCGTAGCCTTGTATGCTATGGCATTTCAAGTGCTCATCTAAATACTGTGTTGTGAGGGTTCCTGCCTCTACCACCTCTTCAGGCAGTGCGTTCCAGATTCCAACCACCCTCTGGGTGAATTTCGTTTCCTCAAATCCCCTCTAAACCTCCTGCCCCTTACCTTAAATATATGCCCCCTTGTTATTGACCCCTCCGCTAAGGGAAAAGTTTCTTCTGATCTAACCTATCAATGCCCCTCATAATTTTGTATACCTCAGTCATGTCCCCCCTCAGCCTTCTCTGCTCTAAGGAAAACAACCCTAGACTTTTTAGTCTGTCTTCATAGCTGAAATGCTCCAACCCAGGCAACATCATGGTTAATCTCCTCTACACCCTTTCCAGTGCAATCACATCCTTCCTATAGTGTGGTGCCCAGAACTGTACACAGTACTCCAGCTGTGGCCTAACTAGTGTTTTATACAGCTCCATCATAACCTCCCTGCTCTTATATTCTATGCCTTGGCTAATAAAAGCATGTATCCCATATGCCTTCCTAACACCTTATCTACCTAAGCTGCTGCCTTCAGTGATTTATGGACAAGTACACCAAGGTCCCTCTGACCCTCTGTACAACCATTGTATATTCCCTTGTCTTGTTAGTTCTCCCAAAATGCTCACACTTCTCAGGATTAAATTCCATTTGCCACTGCTCTGCCCATCTTACCAGCCCATCTATATCGTCCTGGAGTCTAAGGCTTTCATCCTCAATATTTACGACACCACCAATTTTTGTGTCATCTGCGAACTTACTGATCATACCTCCTATATTCACATCTAAATCATTAATGTTGTGGAACCTTGTTCCTGTCTCAGGCTCTGAAATTCATAACAGTGGATCCGATGGTTTGACTTTGGCTGAACACAAGGGTGATAGGTAAATTGGCCATTATAAATTGTCACTAGTATAGGTAGGTGGTAGGGTGGTAGGGAAATATAGGGACGGTGGGGATGTTTGGTAGGAATATGGGATTAGTGTAGGATTAGTATAAATGGGTGGTTGATGTTCGGCACAGACTCGGTGGGCCGAAGGGCCTGTTTCAGTGCTGTATCTCTAATCTAATCTAAAAACACAAAAAATAGAAGCAGAAGTAGACCATTTGGCCCATCGAGCCTGCTCCACCATTCAACATGATCATGGCTGACCTTGGGCTTTAACTCCACTTTCTTGCCCGCTCCCCATATCCCTTGATTCCCTATGAGACCAAAAACCTATCTATTCCAGCCTTAAATGCGCTGTAATGTTCTAATGTTCTAATAAATGGAATAGTGTAGGTCAGATGGTCGGCGCAACATCGAGGGCCGAAGGGCCTGTACTGCGCTGTAATGTTCTAAATGTATTCAACAAAAATGAAGCATCCACAACCGTCCAGGGTAGGGAATTCCAAAGATTCACAACCCTTTGAGTGAAGTAATTTCTCCTCATCTCAGTCCTGAATGATTGGCCCCTTATCCTGAGACTGTGCCCCCACATTCTAGATTCCCCAACCAGCAGAAACAATCTCTCAGCTTCTACCTTATCAAGCCCTTTCAGAAACCTGTATATCTCAATTCGATCGCCTCTCATTCTTCTAAACCCCAGAGAATATTGGTCCAGTTTAATCAGCCTCTTATCATAGGACAACCCCCTCATCCCAGGGACCAATTCAGTAAATCTTCGCTGCACCACCTCCTGTGCAAGCATATCCTTTCTTAAATGTGGAGACCAAAACTGCACACAGTATTCCATGTGCAGTCTCACCAAAGCCCTGTACAATTTTAGTAAGACTTCTTTCTTCCTGTACTCCAATCCCCTTGCAATAAAGGCCAACATGCATTTGTCTTCCAAATAGCCTGCTGCACCTGCATGTTAACTTTGTGTGTTCCTTGTACGAGTACCCCCAAGTCTCGCTGAACATCAACACTTACCAGTTTCACACCTTTAAAAACTAAAAACAGAGAACAGTACAGCACAGGAACAGGCCATTCGGCCCTCCAAGCCTGCACCAATCTTGATGCCTGCCGAAACTAAAACCTTCTGCATTTCCAGGACCGTGTCCCTCTATTCCCTTCCTATTCATGTATTTGTCAAGATGCCTCTTAAACGTCGCTATCGTACCTGCTTCCACCACCTCCCCCGACAGCAAGTTCCAGGCACTCACCACCCTCTGTGTAAAGAACTTGCCTTGCACATCCCCTCTAAACTTTGCCCCTCGCACCTTAAACCTATGTCCCCTAGTAACTGACTCTTCCACCCTGGGAAAAAGCTTCTGACTATCCACTCTGTCCATGCCGCTCATAACTTTGTAAACCTCTATCATGTCGCCCCTCCACCTCCGTCGTTCCAGTGAAAACAATCCGAGTTTATCCAACCTCTCCTCATAGCTGATGCCCTCCAGACCAGGCAACATCCTGGTAAACCTCTTCTGTACCCTCTCCAAAGCCTCCACGTCCTTCTGGTAGTGTGGCGACCAGAACTGCACACAATATTCTAAGTGTGGCCTAACTAAGGTTCTGTACAGCTGCAGCATAACTTGTCAATTTTTATACTCTATGCCCCGACCGATGAAGGCAAGCATGCTGTATGCCTTCTTGACTACCTTATCCACCTGCGTTGCCACTTTCAGTGACCTGTGGACCTGTACGCCCAGATCTCTCTGCCTGTCAATACTCCTAAGGGTTCTGCCATTTACTGTATACTTCCCACCCGCACTAGATCTTCCAAAATGCATTACGTCACACTTGTCTGGATTAAACTCCATCTGCCATTTCTCCACCCAAATCTCCAACCGATCTATATCCTGCTGTATCCTCTGACAATCCTCATCACTATCCGCAACTCCATGAACCTTTGTGTCGTCCGCAAACTTACTAATCAGACCAGCTACATTTTCCTCCAAATCATTTATATATACTGCAAACAGCAAAGGTCCCAGCACTGGTCCCTGCAAAACACCACAAGTCACAGCCCTCCATTCAGAAAAGTACCCATCCACTGCTACCCTCTGCCTATGACAGAGCCAGTTCTGTATCAATCTTGCCAGCTCATCTCTGATCCTGTGTGACTTCACCTTTTGTACCAGTCTGACATGAGGTTTCTTGTCAAAGGCTTTACTGAAGTCCATACAGACAACATCCACTGCCCTTCCTTCGTCAATCATCTTCGTCACTTCCTCAAAAAACTCAATCAAGTTAGTGAGACACGACCTCCCCTTCACAAAACATGCTGCCTCTCGCTAATAAGTTCATTTGTTTCCAAATGGGAGTAAATCCTGTCCCGAAGAATCCTCTCTAATAATTTCCCCACCACTGACGGAAGCCTATAATTTCCTGGATTATCCTTGCTACCCTTCTTAAACAAAGGAACAACATTGGCTATTCTGCGGTCCTCTGGGACCTCACCTGTAGCCAATGAGGATACAAAGATTTCTGTCAGGCCCCAGCAATTTCTTCCCTTGCCTCCCTCAGTATTCTGGGGTAGATCCCATCAGGCACTGGGGACTTATCCACCTGAATGCTTTGCAAGACACCCAACACCTCCTCCTTTTTCATAACGACATGACCGAGACTATCTACACTCCCTTCCCTACACTGTCCTGCTTCTCTATTTTTATGACCAAAGTGAACAACTTCACACTTCCCTACATTATACTCTATTTGCCATCTTGTTGCCCACTCACTTAACCTGTCTATGTACTGAAGATATGTGCTGAATTTCTCAAAAATCTTGTCCCAGTTTTTACTACCATTCTCATTCATTTCCCAGCTATTGAAAAGATCTTATCCTTTCTCCCCTGTCCACAGAAGGCTGTAGCTGACCTTTTCCTCTTTCTGGGGCCTTTCAGAAAACTACTGAATGTCAATTTGCACTTTTACTTAAACTTTTCGAATGCTTCCACAACGTCATTGGCCTCCCATTTGAACACAGGCTGGAACTGTGTGTTCATTGCTGTGGCAGCGGCTGACTTGTTTTACACACGATTTACACTTTTGTTTTCTGGTACTACCCGTTTCCCACCAGTGCAGTTCAGTACCTCACCTAATACACTGCAGTACTATTCATAGTCTAAAATATTTCACACTGCCTTCCACCCTACTTAAGATTCTGCAATCAACTGTTAGAACAAGAGTTTTCACTTACTGTATACTGTGACCACCTTTTTCTCCTCCTTCAGCTGACGACCGTCTGATTTACAGATTACACTGCATGGTGCTGCAAAATCCCATTTCTGCACACTCGGGAAATAATCTGTGGACCAGTTAGTGCCATTTCTTCTGTTTGGATGTATCCCTGATTTATATTCCACTGTCATTATCGGTTCTGCACATGTTGTACTGCAGTTCACCTCTAAAGAGTCTCCAAATTCCACAGCTGAGGGGTTTGTGTCAATCCAAACCTCAAATCCAGTTACACTTGCTGTCAGGGAAAAAACTCACAGTAAACATGGGATATGGAATCCATTCAATATAGGACCTGTTAAGAGTAACTCCCTGAAATAATAGCACATTTCTAATTAACCCAATAGGCAGGTTGCTTTTTGAAAGCAAGACACATATTCTGTGCAATTCATAGAACCATAGAAATTTACAGTACAGATGGAGGCCATTCAGCCCATCGAGTCCATGCCAAGCGAAAAAGAGCTATCCTGCTTAATCCCACATTCCTGCTCTTGGTCCGTAGCCCTGTAGATTACGGCACTTCAATTGCATCTGTGATGAGGGGTTTTGCCTCTACCACCCTATTGGGCAGAGATTTCCAATCCCCCCACATCCTCTGGCGAAAGGATTTCTCCTCAACTCCTCTCTAAACCTGCTACCAATCACTTTAAATCTATCCCCCTGATAATTGTTTCTCTGCTCAGTGAAATAGGCCCTTCCTATCCACTCTATCTAGGCCCCTCATGATTTTATACATCTCAATTAAATTCCCCCTCAGCCCCCTCTGTTTCAAAGAAAACAACCCCAACCTACCCAATCTTTGCTCATAGCTAAAATTCTCCAGTCCTGGCAACATCTTTGCAAACCTCCTCTATACGCTCTCAAGTGCGATCACATCCTTCCTGTAATGCGGTGACTAGAACTGTACTCAGTATTCTAGCTGTGGCCTAACTAGTGTTTTATACAGTTCTCGCATCACCTCCCAGCTCTTATAATTTATGCTTCGGCTAATAAAGGAAAGTATTCTGTATACCTTCTGAACAAACTTACCTACCTGTCCTACTACCTTCAGGGATTTGTGGGCATGCACTCCAAGGTCCCTCTGTCCCTTTACATTTCACCGTATCCTACCGTTTATTGTGTATTCCCTTGCCTTGTTTACCCTCCCCAAATGCATTATCTCACACTTCTCTGGATTGAATTCCATTTGTCACTTTTCTGCCCACCTGTCCATTGATATCTTCCTGCAGTTTACAGCTTGCTTCCGCACTATCAACCACACAGCCAGGTTTTCCATCATCTGCACACATCTTACTCATACCCCCTATATTTAAGTCTAAATTATTTATATGTAGCATGAAAAGCAAGAGACCTCATACTGAGCCCTTCAGAACCCCACAGGAAACAGCTCTCCAGTCACAAAAACACCTTTCAACCATGATCCTTTGCTTCCTGCTACTGAGACAATTTTGGATCCAATTTGCAACTTTCCCTTTGATCCCATGGGCTTTTACTTTTCTGACCAGTCTGCCTTATGAGACATCGTCGAAAGCCTTGTTAAAATCCATCCAAACTACATCAAATGCCCTGATCAACCCTCCTTATTATCTCCACAAAAAATTCAATCAAGTTAGTCAGACTCTACCTTCCCTTAATAAATCCAAGCTGACTATCTTTAATTAATCTGTGCCTTCCTAAATGATGATTTATACGATCTCTCAGAATTTTTACCGCTAATTAGTCCACCTACGAGTTTAGGCTGACTGGCCATTTAGTTGCCCTCACTGCACCCCTTGCTGTTACTGCATCAATATGATATATCAGCCTATTTTTTGATCTCAAATATTGGCTTCTCTTGTTCACCTTAATCAAAGTGCTCTGAAAGGGGTAGATCTTACCGACAACCTGCACTGAACTGTTGTTTGAGGAGGTGACATCCCAGATTAGTGGAAGAAACTAGTTGACATAGAATCAGAGAATAAGGAAATTGTTTCTATAGGCACTCACTGAGCATCCAACAAGCACTGTTCCTCAGATGTGATGCTCACAGGAGGGGACAGCTGCTTTATTCTATCTTAGACCAATTGAAATAACCCTTAGTAACTCCAGACTGAGGCCTGCCCTCTAAGTGGACCATGCACCTAAATGTTGGGCAGGAAATCCCGGAGCATCTGTCAGCCTCAGCCTTGAAAAGCCACAGCCAGAAGGCTTTGAATGCTTTAAATCATCCTGCGGTTAGGGAGGAAGTGGTGAAAAATTGAAACACAAAACTGCCTGGATTAACTTTCACCTGCCCTTGGACCTCCACAGAACTCCGGTGCACCTGGCTTAATCATTGCATCAGCTTTGATCAAGCACCCCAAAGCTTGAGAACTCAACAGTTGTAAAAATAAGAGAAAGAATTTAGAGGCTGGGCATGTCCACTTTCACATTATTGAAAAGGTTATACTGGGTCCAAGCCTGCTACAGCCACAGATCCAGTTGAATCCAGTGCGGAAATCACAGGGCAATGGGAGCAAAATTCACGTCCATTGTTCTGGAGAATGTCAGTTTCCTGATGTGGGAAGAGGGAAGAAGGAAGTGGGGATCACCCCCCACCCACCAGCCTTTCTGGACATTGGCCCTCGAGGGGGTTGCACTTTAAAAGCACTAGATCAGGTGAAGAAAATGCAGGTATAGCCACCCAAAGAAGCACAGTAGTAGGAAAAAGTAGGACGACTTGTGTGCATTATATACATTGTTGTAGCAGAACAGAAATGTGCGCTTCTGTTGCGGTTTGCTATTTCTAGAGGTTAGTGTCATGCAGGAAAGGTGATTTTAGTGAAATGGAAAGCGGGCATTTTTAATAAAAGGTGGCCAATCTACAAATGGCAGTCTTCCAGACAGCAAATTGAAAATCTGTCCCAATGTAGGATACTGTCTAGAACTTCTCTTCCATTCCCCAGCACACAAAACAATAAACATGGTAGAAAATAGTAACCGTCAAACTGACAAAGTACATTGATCACAAGGCAAACTAATATTATAAATTCACCATCTGTAGGACTGATTTAAGGTACATTTACGAATGAAGCGAATCCCTGACTGTCTGCCTGTTTTTGTTTCATTTCTATCTTTCTCATCGTTATTTAGATTGAAATTTCTATTTCCTGTTCTCAAACAAACTATTCAGTATGACGGGAAAGCAGTAACGGTTGATCACAGAATAAAACTAACAGCTATCATTTTAACTGGATGAAAACCATATAATACTACTTGAATCTATGTAAATAAATAAATATTGCGTATATTTAAAAGCATTTTACCTACCTGTTAGAATAAAAAGTAATGTGAAAAGCCAATTACATTCAATCGGCGAAGTTATTCTAAAATCCATCATTGAATTTCTGAAGAATATGTGGTCTGTATTTACTATGATCCTAAAAACTTCAGAGACTTTAGAGTCATTGAATAAATCTATCTTAACTCTCCGCGCTGTACCAATTTATTTGTGGACTGACTGAGCACTTGTATTCAGTGTTGTCGGTGAATGAGTGATCGACCAGCCCTTCCGGTGATTAACCCCCAACTGCCAGTGCGGGGAATTTCCACGCCCAGTCTGTACTTGTCAATCTTTCAAAATTCTATCCACCTCACATAATGCTGAATAATTATTGAACATGTCATTCACTAAAACCACCAAACTACTGACCACCTAACTTCTCCAGTGGTCCCCACATTAACTACATTGTTAACGGTTGTCTGTCTTTGGGTGCTGTGCCTCTCTCCTTTATGTGTGCTGTCATCATCCTTCTCTTTAGAAAAAACAACCCTTGACCTCACAGTCCTTGCAAACTAAAGCGCCATCTCCATCCTCCCTTTCCACATCAAAGCTCTTGAATGTGTTGTTGCCTGAAGGTGAAAAACACCCTTAATTTTGGTCTGGACAAGACAACCAATTAAGCCAACAGGGCATTTAGATAGTAAGTCCAGAAAATATATTAAAAGTAAAATCATAGTTAACAAACTTAGGCAAATAACTTTACAACTCTCGCAGGTGATGTGAAGACCCCCTCAGTCTACCTGGTCTAATAGTTCTTTTGTTCTCCACACCACGTGCTGGTGTTCTTCTACTTCTGTGAATCTTCTTGGTCTCTGTACACTGAAACCTGATGAGGCTCCTGTTTTTAACCCCTTTCTGACCATCATGCACCCGAGCAATCAGGGGCAAGCTGGCCTAGGAATTGTTTCTAGCTATTACAAGCCTTATTAGATTGTTTTGTAATTATGACTTCAAATTGAGATCAGACACCTGGGAAACATGAACAAAGGAGTACTCATACTGTCCAACACTTTGGCTGAAATATTGTCTCTTCTGCACAGAACTTCATTCATTCTCGGAGATACCATCTGATTAATGTTGCCTTGAACTAGCAAAGGGTTACTTAGAGTGCATAATGCCTTGCTTAATATGGATGGCCAGCTGTTCTGACCACAGCAGAGTTAAAAAAGAACTGACTGTTTAAACACAAAGAAGAAAGGCTGGAAATACTCAGCAGGTCTGGCAGCATCTGTGGAGAGAGAAGCAGAGTTAACGTTTCAGGTCAGTGACCCTTATCAGAACTGGCAGATATTAGGTTTTAAGCAAGTAAAACGGGGGGTGGGGCAAGAGATAACAAAAGAGAAAGTGTTGATAAGATAAGATCACAAAGAATAACTGACCAGAAGGTCATGGAGCAAAGGCAAACGGTATGTTAATGGTGTGCCCCAGACAAAAACATGAAAAAAAACAGTAGAAACAAGCTCAACAAACTAAAATAAAATAAACACATAAAAAAGAAAAAAGGAAAAAAAAGAAAAAAAACTAAAAATAAAAGTTAAAAGGGGGGCCTGTAATGCTCTGAAATTATTGAATTCAATGTTCAGTCCAGCAGGCTGTAGTGTGCCTAATCGGTAAATGAGGCGCTGTTCCTCAAGCTTGCGTTGATGTTCGCTGGAAAACTGCAGCAATCCCACGACAGAGACGTGAGCATGAGAGTGGGTTGGGAGGGGTGGGTGTTGAAATGGCCAGCAACCGGGGTCATGCTTTTGGATTGAGCGGAGGTGTTCCGCAAAGCGATCACCCAGTCTGCGTTTGGTTTCCCCAATGTAGAGGAGACCACATTGTGAGCAGCGAATACAGTATACTACATTGAAAGAAGTACAAGTAAATCGCTGCTTCACCTGAAAGGAGTGTTTGGGGCCTTGGATAGTGAGGAGAGAGGAGGTAAATGGGCAGGTATTACACCTCCTGCGATTGCAAGGGAAGGTGGCTTGGGAAGGGGACGAGGTGGTGGGGGTAATGGAGGAGTGGACCAGGGTGTCGCGGAGGGAACGATCCCTTCAGAATGCTGACACGGGAAGGGAGGGGAAGATGCGTTTGGTAGTGGCATCACGCTGGAGGTGGTGAAAGTGGCAGAGGATGTTCCTTTGGATGTGGAGGCTGGTGGGATGGAAAGTGAGGACAAGGGGAACCCTGTCGCAGTTCTGGGAGGGAGGGGAAAGGGTGAGGGTAGAGGTGCAGGAAATGGGTCGGACATGGTTGAGGGCCTTGTCAACCACAGTGGGGGGAATCCTTGGTTGAGGAAAACAGAAGACCCTGAGAGGGTACTGCTAGCAAAGTTACAATTGGAACAAAGGAAACTTGAATTAGAGGGAAAAGAGAGAGATAGGCAGGAGAGGGAGAAAGAGAGGGCCTTCCAAAAGGAACGTGAAGAAAATAAAAGGCAGGCGAGAGAGAGAGAAAGGATATTCTGGAAAAATGCAAAGAAAGACAGTTAAGGCAGCTTGGGTTAGCTCGGGGGTGACAGAGTAACCCTAGTGAAGGGGTGGTAGAGGCAGGAACCCTCACAATGGAGGAGCACAATTCAGCACTGGGTACAAGATTGTTCAAACTTGCTCAACTAATTCCAAAATTCAATGAGGAAGATGTGGAAGCGTTTTTCGTGTCCTCCGAGAAACTGGCAAGGCAGCTAAAATGGCCAGCTGAGACCTGGTCTCTCTTATTGCAAAGTAAACTAACTGGAAAAATCCATGAGGTTTATTCCTTGTTGCCAGATGAGAGTTCATCAAATTATGAACTGACCAAAAAGGCTACCCTCAGGGCATATAAATTAGTACCCGAAGCCTATCGCCAAAAGTTTAGAACCCTCAAAAAACAAGTCAATAAAACTTATCTGAAGTTTGAAAGAGGTAAGCAGCTGCCTTTTGCCAGTGGCTGAGGGCTTTAAAAATACAGTTCAGCTATGAGACTCTCAGAGAAGTATTCCTGTTGGAGGAATTTAAAAACTCTCTCCCACTCTCAATAAAAACCCATGTAGAGGAGCAGTGGGTTCAGGGAGCCTGGCAAGTGACCGTTTTGGCCAATGAATTTGCTTTAATTTATAAGCCGGTTTCCCAGGGATGAACCTTTCCTAATCACCCCCACAAATCTGTAAAGGACAAAGGGTGGGAAGGTGATAGAAGCCCAGGCAGTCCTGGAAGAGAAAGGAAAACAGGAGACACAGGGGGTCCTCCTCCAGCCAAAAAAGGAAGGTGCTGTAAGCAAGAGTGAGACCCAGAAATCTGTGTGTTTCCATCGTAATAAAGCAGGGCATTTAAAAGCTGACTGCTGGAAACTAAAGGGGAAACCGGTAGGGTTAATCAGGGTACATCCGCTCAGTGCAGATGGGACCCTGATATAAAGCACAGAACAAGCTGTGGCTTTAACTGTAGTAAGAGTGCAACCCAGGAAGCTTACTACAGCCAGTGCAGGAAAAGGTACTAAGTTTCCTGAAGGTTATCAGGGTTTTGAATTTGAAGGGAAAGTTAACCCCATATCCTTCGAGTGGGGCAAGCAAGCCCATAGTGATTCTCAGGGGCACAGGGGCTACCAGATCCCTTCTACTGGGAAAAGGCCTGACATTTCCCCCAGAGAGTGCAGTGAACACCAAAATGGTGGTGAATGGTATTGGAGGGCAGTGTATGCCTGTACCTGTACACCGGGTGCACCTGGAGTGCGACCTAGTTTTGGGAGCAGTGACTGTCGGGATTGTCTCTAGTTTGCCTGTGGATGGAGTTGACCTGCTCCTAGGTAATGATCTGGTGGGGGTGAAGGTGGTAACCCCACCCAGTAGTGAAAGAAAGACCGCAGGAGGTCAGAGAGACAGGGCGGTGCCAGGAGACGGTCCCCTGTAGAGTCCCTGAATGTATAATGGGTCAGGCCCTGATAAAACCAGCTGCCTCAGAGGAGTTCTGATGAAGCCGCCAGACCTGCTGAGCATTTTCAGCATTTTTTGTTTTTATTTCAGATTTCCAGCATCTGCAGTATTTTGCTTTTATTATCCCCCAGAGGGGACTGCTTTGGCATTGCAGGCAAATGACCATGAGGTCTGCCTGTCCGAGACTTTCTTTGGAAAGTTAGGAGACCCAGGGAATGAACTAAATGGATTTTCCCGGTATTGCGAGAGTTGGCATAGCGCGCCGAACCTGAAAGTGAAGCAGAGGGAGTCCCTGATTGCGACTATATAAAGGATGAGGTACTGATGAGGAAATGGAGTTCTCCTCACAGACCTGAGAGCAAGGAGTGGACAGTAGTTCACTAGTTAGTGGTGCCACAGAGGTACCGGAGAGAAATATTAAGGGCCCACGAGACTACAGTGGCTGTACATGCCGGTACACGAAAGACCAAAGTCCGCATAAGACAGCAGTTTGACTGGCCAAAACGCCACAAGAATGTGGTGGAGTAATGCAGGAGTTGCCACATGTGCTGGGTTGAGGGAAAATCCCCACCTACAGTGAAACCTGCACCCCTATGTCCTGTATTGGTGTTAGGAGGACCCTCCAGCAGAGGGCTGGTGAACTGTAAGGGACCCCCGACGAGAACAAAAGGGGACAGGCAGACACATGGCTGGCAAAAGTTTAGTAAGGGAAGGGGAAAGGTAAGCAAGAGGGCAGGTTAAAGGAAGTCCGGGAAGAATCCCGGGTGAAAACCCCTACGGTCTGGTCAACCAATCCAGAAAAATATGAAAAATCAGACTCCACATCCTCCTATGTGAATGCAGACTCTAGAAGCACCCCACCAGAGTTGCTAACAGCATTTACAGGAACCTGCAGAGACAAAGAGAGACATCTAGGGGCCAGAGAAACCGTGAGAGTGAAGCCTCACCCAGTCGAAGTGTCATAGGAGAATGAAGTTAAGTCTGCACAAATACCTGCATGTAGGAATGTCCCGGAGCACAAAGGGGAGAGTAACAAAGACTCTTCCCCCACAGTTAGAGGAAAAGGGAACCACCCATCCCTTGAAGCCAAAAGTCTTTGCATGAAACTGGGAGTTCAGGATAGACCTGCCCCCCCCTACAAACCCTCCTGAGGAAAAAAGAGAAAATTAAAGTAGCCATGGCACCCAGAACAGACCATTTTTAATAAGCTGTAAGATTGGTGAATGAATGGAAACGCATGTCTTTTCTTTCTGTATGTTATATTTCTCTCAAACACTGTAATGAAATGCGCCATTTTCCCTCAAATTGTATTTCATTTCCCTGGGTGTGGAGGTGGCAGGCAAGCCCCCTCCCCCCCCCCCGCCACTTACCAAGACTGAAGCACACATTATTTCGCCACATGAGCATTAAAACTTAAAATTGCAAGCCCCTGACTGGAAGGACATTTGTATAGTACTAGCAGTGTTGGAACAATGGGGACCCAGTCGTTGCTTCCCCAATACACAGAAGTGGTCAGACCAGTTTTAGTCACATGACTAACTGGCCGTTGCAGAGAATTTGAACTTCCAACAAAGGATTTTAAGTCAGACAAAGCCGTATGCTCAAAGAGTGAAGATTTCTCCTGGAACTGAAAGAAGAATTACTTCCTCTCCTGTCTGCCTGCTCCATCTCCTTCCCACGGAACTGAATCTTGTGAAAACATGTGAAACTCAAAGAGAAATGTCTCCTACGTGAACAAGGTTTAACAAGAACACTGGTCCCTGACGAAAGCAAGACTACTTACAAAAAGACTAAACCGTGCGCTTGAAGCACTGTAATAAGATATTGCCTCAAACTGCTCCACCTTATCTTTTCTTCTCTTTTCTGACCCTATCTGCATGTGTATATTACGTGTGCATGCTAGTGTGGGCATGTCGTATAGCCATAGACGTGAACCGTATTAGAGTTTAAGTTTAAGTTTTAAATAAATTTATTTTTTTCTTCTTAGTACCTGAGAAAACCTGGTGTGCTCATTTCTTTGCCTTATAATTAGAAACTGTGAACAAGGATTCACAAAAAGGGGAGCTCAAAACGCAATGTGTTTAAAATTAAACTCTGTTACAATAAGACCAGGTGAAGATATAACAGATCCCGAGACGCATTTCTCACCTGTTCATAACAGTATCATTCCGCTTGATGTTTGACGTTTCCAAGACATTAAGAATAGAGAGAGAGAAACTATTTCTGCTGCTTGAGGAATCTACAACTAAGGAGCATAGTCTAAAAATTAGAGCCAGATCTTTCAGGAGTGAAATTAGGAAACACTTCTTCATGCAAAGGGAGGTAGAAGTTTGAAACTGTCTTCTGCAAATGGCAGTTGATGCTAGATCAATTGTTAATTTTATATCTGAGAGGGATTTTTGTTCACCAAACGTATTAAGGGAAATCGGGCAGATCGCAGGCAGATCAGCCATAACCTCACTGGATGACAGAACAGGCTCGTCCAGTTCCTATGTATTCGGGTTGTGAACAGGTTTAGGGTTAGGGCTGTGATTCCTGCCTCTCTCCCTGCTTCTCCCTCTTCCTCTCCCTCCCATTCTCCCTCCCTTCCACTTTCATCCTCTCAGCTTTCCACCCTCTCACTCTATGTCGCCCACTCACCCTCCTTCCCTTTCTCCCCCTGCCTCTTTCCCTGCTTCCTTCTTGTCCCTCCCCCTCATCTCCCTTTCCCACCCTCCCTTCCTTCCCTCCATCTCTTTCCCTCTATCTCCCTCTCCTGCTGTCTACCATTCCCTTTCTCCCTCCAATCCTTCCCTCTCTCTTCCTCACTCCTTCCTCTGTCTCCCTCCAGTTGGCACAGTGGTTAGCACCGCAGCCTCACAGCTCCAGCGACCCAGGTTCAAATCTGGGTACTGCCTGTGTGGAGTTTGCAAGTTCTCCCTGTGTCTGCGTGGGTTTCCTCCGGGTGCTCCGGTTTCCTCCCACAGCCAAAAAGACTTGCAGGTTGATAGGTGAATTGGTCATTATAAATTGCCACTAGTATAGGTAGGTGGTAGGGGAATATAGGAACAGGTGAGGATGTGGTAGGAATATGGGATTAGTGCAGGATTAGTATAAATGGGTGGTTAATGGTCGGCACAGACTCGGTGGGCCGAAGGGCCTGTTTCAGTGCTGTATCTCTAAATCTAAAAAAATCTTAATACCCACTATCCCTCCCTCTTCCTCCCTTTGTCTCCCACTCCCTCCCTGTCTCCCTCCCTCTCCCTCCTCCCTCTTGTCCCCCACCTCAGCAAATAAACCAAAAAGGGAATCAAGCATCTATGAGAATTAGTTTATAAAGAAAGAGCCTCCTGGTGAGTGTGGAACCACAAATACCACTTTAACCCAGAAACTGCCCCAGTGCCCTTCCCAGAATCATGTGACAGAGAAGCAACAAAAGCTGAGGAGGGAGCTCTAAGCTTATTTAGAAGAAATACCAACAGACTCAAAAATTACATGGAAAGAAAAAGGGAAATAAATACATGAACTGAGTTTCCAGGATAAAGTGCTTGGCCCTAAGCTGTATTATTTTCATCTTAAGGTCACCAAATATAAAGTGATGTGATTGCACATGATCCTCAGGATTAAGTTGTGCATTTACAAAAAGAACACATCTGGTGACAACAGTGGTGTTGCCGGCAGTTTCCACAGGTGCCTGCACAGATTTCAGCTCAATGCACACCGTTAATAATCCCCACATTTCTGAAACCTTAAACTCTAACACTAACCCCAAGAGTTAACCCTAATGAAATTGATGGGGTTGTTATATGTCACGTGTTCCATCAGTTGCCCCTTTTGGGAACCCTGCCATTCTGTAGAACTGAACTGCATGCTCTCAGGTAATAAACTGTGAGGTCCACGTGAGAATAGCATCAATGACCTTCTTTCTACAAAGGTGCACTGCTGCCTGACTAATGTGACAAAATTCATCTGAGGTTCCTTGGAAGGCTCCTATGGCAAAAAATATTCGAGCCAATGGTCACTTTCATGGCTACAGATAATGCTGTGGTCCTGGTAGAGGTGGCTGCAGGTCTCGAACCAGAAGTTGGTATAACTCCCCAACACTCCCCTGAGCATTAATGGGAAATTTAAATAAGACTTTGTAGATCTATACACCCAGTGCAATGGACATAAATGTGTAGGAAACCAACATCTTCTGTGACCCTCACGCTAAAAAAGCCTTCAATATATCACCTTTTGTTTCCTCATCTTCCTCCTTTTAACATAGGAATTAAAGAATTCCTATTGAGAAATCCCTTGTCCGATTCATCAATTTACTTGGAAAATTACAATTACTGACATTGGTGATGCAATCGCTCTGATTTGATATTTTTGAAAAAATGACTACATATTCAAAAGTATTTACAGACGATGCGTTTCCCTATTCACGTATACAATCCTGTTCATACAAGCATGCCAAAATTAGACAAATATCCCTTCATATTTTTACAACTAGCATTTACATATTTCTTCATTTCTTCAACTTAAACATTCCAGCTAGCACATGCTCAGAAAACAGTAACACATGAAAGCTCAAAACTTATCCCTAAAAATGTATATATAAAGAAGATACTTGTTCATATTATAGAATAATGCTATTCAGCAATCACATGAGTGATTATTTTACAGTGTCAAATCTCAAATCCAGTTTGTTGGTGAGAAACAAAGTGAGCCTCCCTGACCTTCATGAGTTTCAACCAATCAAGTATCAGAACGACAATGGTTTTTCAAAAGGAATTCAAACTTGCCTTAAAAAGCAAGACCATCTGCGGATGAAAGGAAGTTAGAATTTTAAAAAATTGCTGTGAGTAGCATTTTAACTGTGATCATCCAAATTCTTACTTAAAAGGAATTCAATTACAACAACATTTATTTATATAGCACCTTTAATGTAGTAAAACATCCCAAGGTGTTCATAGGAGTGTTATCAAAGAGATTTGAGGAGGTATTAGGACAGACGGCCAAATGTTTGGTCAACGAGGTAGGTTTTAAGGAGCATCTTATGACCATAATATGATGGAATTTTACATTAAGTTTGAAAGCGATGTAGTTCAGTCAGAAACTAGGTTCTTAAATCTAAACCAAGGAAACTATGAAGGTATGAGGGGCAAATTGGCTATGGTGCATTGGGAAACTATGTTAAAAGGTATATGGTAGACAGGCAATGGCTAACATGTAAAAAACTAATACATCATTTACAACAAAAATACATTCCTTTAATGCACAAAAACCCAGCAAGGAAAGTGTTCCAACTGTGGCTAACGAAAGAAATCAAGGATTGTATTAGAGCAAAGGAAGAGGTGTATAAAATTGCCAAAAAAAGCAGGAAGCCTGAGGATTGGGATCATTTCAGAATTCTGCAAAGGAGGACAAAGAAAAAGATTAAGAAAGGGAAAATAGAATATGAGAGTAAACTAGCAAGAAACATAAAAAGGGACTGTAAAAGCTTCTATAGGTATGTAAAAAGGAAAAGATTAGCAAAGGCAAATGTGAGTCCATTGGAAGCACAGTCAGAAGAATTTATAATGGGGAATAAGGAAATGAAAGAGAAACTAAAAAAGTACTTTGTGTCTGTCTTCACGGAGGAAAATACTAAAAACCTCCCAGAAATAATGGAAAATCAAGGGACTAGTGTAAACGAGGAACTGTAAGATACTAATATTAGTAACAAAATGTACTAGAGAAATTAATGAAGCGTCAAGTAGATAAATCCCTGGGCCTGATGATCTACATCCCAGAATGTTGAAAGAGGTGGCTGTAGAGATAGTAGATGCATTGGTGGTCATCTTTCAAAATTCAATGGACTCTGGAATGGTTCCTGTAATCTTGCTATTTAAGAAAGGAGGGAAAGAGAAAACAGAGAACGACAGACCTGTTAGCCCAACATCAGTTGTGCGGAAAATGCTAGAATCTACAACAAAGGATGTGATAACAGGACACTTAGGAAATAATGGCAGGATTGGGCAGAGTCAACATGGATTTATGAAAGGGAAATCATGTTTAACAAACCTTTTGGAGTTGTTTGAGACTGTAATTAGCAGAATAAATAAGGGGAAACCAGTGGATGTGGTATATTTAGATTTTCAGAAAGCTTTTGATAAGGTTAGTGAACAAAATTAGGTCACCTTGGATTGGGGGGAATATACTGTCATGGATTGAGAACTGGTTAACAGACAGAAAACAGAATAGGAATAAATGGGTCATTTTCGTATTGGCAGGCTGTGACTGGTGGAGTATTGCAAGTATCAGTACTTGGGTAAAAGCAAAATACTGCGGATGCTGGAAATCTGAAATAAAAACAAGAAATGCTGGAATCACTCAGCAGGTCTGGCAGCATCTGTGGAAAGAGAAGCAGAGTTAACGTTTCGGGTCAGTGACCCTTCTTCGGAACTGACAAATATTAGAAAAGTCACAGATTATAAGCAAGTGAGGTGGGGGTGGGGCAAGAGATAACAAAGGAGAAGGTGCAGATTGGACCAGACCACATAGCTGACCAAAAGGTCACGGAGCAAAGGCAAACAATATGTTAATGGTGTGTTGAAAGACAAAGCATTAGTACAGATTAGGTGTAAATACACTGAATATTGAACAGCAGCAAGTGCAAACCTGAAAAAAAACAGTGGGTAAGCAAACTGAACAAACTAAGATGAAATGAAATAAATGCAAAAAAGAGATTGTAAAAAATGTAAAAAAGAATGTAAAAACAAGGAAGAAAAAATAACTAAAAATGAAAGTAAAATGGGGGGCTGTCATGCTCTGAAATTATTGAACTCAATGTTCAGTCCGGCAGGCTGTAGTGTGCCTAATCGGTAGATGAGATGCTGTTCCTCGAGCTTGCGTTGATGTTCACTGGAACACTGCAGCAATCCCAGTACTTGGGCCCCAGCAATTCACAATCTATATCAATGATTTGGATGTGGGGATTAAATGTAATATTTCCAAGTTTGTAGATGACACAAAACTAGGTGGAAGTGTGAGTTGTGAGGAGGATGCAAAGATGCTTCAAGGGGATTTGCAGAGGCTAAGTGAGTGGGAAAAAAATTGGAAGATGGAATACAATGTGGAGAAATGTGAGGTTATCCACTTTGGTAGGAAAAACAGAAATACAGAGAATTTAGTAAATGGTGAGAGACTGGGAAGTGTTGAATTTCAGAGGGACTTGGGTGTCATCGTTCATGAGTAACTGAAAACTAGCATTCAGGTACAGGAATCAATTAAGAAGGCAAATGGTATGTTGGCCTTCATTACAAGAGGATTTGAGCAGAGGAGTAAAGATGTCAACTGCAATGATATAGAGCCTTGGTGAGTCCCTACCCGGAGTATTGTCTGCAGTTTTGGTCTCCTTACCTAAGGAAAGATATACTTGCCATGGAGGGAGTGTAACAAAGGTTCACCAAACTAATTCCTGGGAGGAATTGTCCTATGAGGAAAGATTAATTAGACTGGGGCTTTATTCTGTGGAGTTTAAAAGAATGAGAGGTATGTTTGAATGAGATCACAACATTCTTACAGGTCTTGACAGGGTAGATGCAGGAAGGATGTTTCCCCTGGCTGAGGAGTCTAGAACCGGGGACACAATCTCAGAATAAGGGGCAGGCCATTCAGGATGGAGATGAGGAGGAATTTCTTCACTCGGGGTGGTGAATCTTTGGAATTCTCTGCCCCCGAGGGCTATGGAGGCTCAGTCATTGAGCATGTTCAAGATTGAAATCGATAGATTTTTACATATTTAAAATTTCAAGGAATATGGGAATAGTGCAGAAAAATGGTGTTGAAGTAGAAGATCAACCATCATCTCATTGAATGGCAGAGGGGCTCAAAGGGCTAATTGGACTACTCCTGCTCCTATTTCCTATGTTTTTATGTTCTTTAAGCAGGAGAGAGAGAGACACAGAGATTTAGGGAAGAATTCCCAGAATGGGGCTAAACTGTGGCAAATATATTTCAATGTAGGCAAATGTGAGTGACCAAAAAAGAATAGAACAGGGTACTTCCTAAATGGTGAAAAACAAGTAAAAGTGGGTGTCCAAAGAGATCTTGGGGTTCGGGTACATAGATCATTAAAATGTCGGATCCCCATTGCAATCAAGTAGTGGGAAGCCGCCCCATTGAGGGACGAGGCTCCCGCCTCCAGAGCTGCCAGCCAATTGGAAGGAGCTGTGGTTGCTGCTGGTACTGCAGGAGCCCTGCAGCATCAAGGAC
Organism: Heterodontus francisci; assembly: GCF_036365525.1. NCBI lineage: Eukaryota > Metazoa > Chordata > Chondrichthyes > Heterodontiformes > Heterodontidae > Heterodontus > Heterodontus francisci. The sequence goes on from NC_090413.1 coordinate 28,922,974, forward strand.
ATTTTAGACCCCGGGACAGGTAAGTGAGGTCGAGGTCCCGATACCATTCAGGCAGGGACTGGTGACAGGGTGGGGGTTGGTGGGTGGGGGGAGGCTCACCCGGGAAGGGATGGGGAGGCAGCCATCGCTGCCAGGGGTGTCCACTGGGAGCTCTGGATTTGCCCCAAAGGAGGGACCCCCTCCCCCCACAACCCACAAGGAGGCTGCCAGACTTTACCTGGAGATGACATTTTAATGATCTCTTTGGACCTTCTCTGTTACTAATATTTTTCCACAGTAGTTGACAAATAATCTTTTAAAATTGATGAAACTTGTTTCATATTATTGTCCCTCGCAGGTTATAGTTTTGATTCCAGATTTTGTTTTCCACTTGGGTCTATTGGATTATTGTTGGTCTTTGTATTTTGTAGTTTTTATTTTCCTGTTTTCTAGTCATTCCTCTTCAAGTAATAAATGATGGCTCCTGTTGCAAGGACAAATATGGCCACCACTGATACACTTACTGCAGCTATGATAGCTGTCATATCTGTGAGGAAAAATGGAAGTTGAATAAAAGATTTGTAAAACTGTATTTGAATAATCTTTTTTCAAAATACCACAATTTGCTCAGCGTTTTTAATCTTCTCATGTCAGATACATATTTTGTTCCATGTGTGTCCAAGCAGAACTACATCTTTGCAATTTGAAATTCTACTGCAATCACGAGAGAGCAATGACCATTCAGTTCAGTTTAGATTAGGAATTGATTGCAGTAGTTGTGCTGATATCCCTTCACTGGCATCATTGACTTCTTCTGCCTTTGAGTTCTTGTACCTCCTGTCAATCTTGTTCAGATCCCTCCTGTTCTCTGTTACAATCCCACCTTCAACTAAAATCTGAAGGCTTCAAACTTGAGCACACCTGGAATATATAGTGTGTGATCTTGTTATTCACCACAAAATCTAACTTGACTCTGAGCCCTGACCCAGATTCACTCTGCAGCTTCTGCCCTTCCCTTTGTCACTCTCACTACTTCCATAAGACCACCTCCACCTGCCTCAATATCCTCTCTACCCAACTTCTGATCTTTCAACTACCTTTACTGTCCCTGTGATTTCTGATGTCATAAAGGACTCCATTTGTTCCCATGCAAAACCTCCATTAGCCCTTCCACCAAAAGCATGCACTTGCTCCACTCGTCTTTTCTAACTACTGCTCCATCTTCAGTTTCCTTTCCTCCCTAGGTTCCTTACACTTACCATTTCCACCAGCTCCATGTCTGCATCTTCCACAACTACCTACTTGAATATTCAATCCTATTTCCACCCTGCCCATAGCACTGACATAGTCACAGAGTGCTAAGACTAAGACAGTGACAAAGGTGTGTTATCCCTCTTTGCCCTCCTCAACCACTCTGTGTTACTCAACATAGTTTACCTCCTCTACCAGTTCTGCTGTGCAATCCAGCTTTGTATTACTGATCTTGCTTGGTTCCATCCGACCTGTTCTGATGCGAGGTTCTTTTTTATCTCATCCTTACACACCCATCTCTTAAGTCCACCAAGAATCCATCCGTGGTTCTCTCTTCTTCCTCAGATACATAGTTCCCCTCAATAACATCCATAACCACAGGTTTTATTAAATCATTTATTCAACTTCCATTTTTCCCCACAGCTCTCATAGAATGATGCTATAGGAATGGAACTAAAGAGGGATAAAATAGTTCTCCAAGATGGAATTCTAGAACGGTTAACTACAGAAGGCACCTATTCGGCCCATCGAGCACATGCCAGCTCTCTGCAAGAGCATTTTAGGTAGTCCCACTTGCTGGCCCTTTCCCTGTAGCCCTACAAACTTTTTGCCTTCACAGCTCTCCGATTCCCTTTTGAAAGCCATGATTGAATCTGCCTCCAGCACCATTTCAGATCATAACCATTCACTGCAAAAAAAAGTTATCCTTATGTTGCCTTTGGTTCTTTTGTTAATCACTTTAAATCTGTGTCCTCTGGTTCTAGACCCATCCATCAATGGGAACAGTTACCCTCTATATCCACTGTTCAGACCCCTCATGTTTATGAACACCTCGATCAAATTTCCTTTCAACCTTATCTTCTCTAAGGAAAACAGTAAGGCTGGTGTAATGAGAATGGCAGGCGGTGATAAACAATAAATGCCAGCAGCACTACCCATGGCTGGTGTCAGAAAAATATAGTTGGCCTAATGAGCATGCAAGGTAGTTGTCTGCTCATGTTTCAGTGTTGTATCAGTTTGTAATAAATTATGATCAGGTTCTTCATGTCTACAAGTTCCTTCATTTTCACTCCAACTTCCCTAAATCTTTTTTGTCTGTCTACAAAAACCATCTCTTTGATCAGGCTTTTGGTCACTTTCCCCTAACTTTTGCACTCAGGCTTGCATCTGTTCATTTCTTCCTGTAAGCAGGAGAATGTTTTGCTACATTAAAACTGCTGTATCAATTAATTTGTTGTGAGAGGATAGATCTTGCATCCTCCCACTAGACATCAGTGTTCCAACATTCAGAACCATCGTGTTGCTACACTTCTGTCATTCTCAATACAGCCACTCGGATACACATAATATTGGTGCAGATTCATTCTCTGTTCATTGTTCTTTCTTCTATTGAGCTGGTCTTAAAGATTATGGTAATTGTAGAGATAACGTGAGTCTTAGCACCCTTTGATTAACTGCATCATTAACTACCATTTGTAGTTAGCTAACATCAAAAATATACTGTAAGTTTCTAGTTGATAATTGTGAAATTTAATAGTGAATAGACCGATACTTGGAATATTACTTAAACTGCAGGAGACTAAGGATGACCAAGTGAGTCCCTGCAATACATTGGCATATTAGCATTGAGCACTACAAACTTGGCATGGCAATCCAGGTGAACATGTGGAGTGGAGCAGGGACAAAAAAGTTAGCAGAATAAAAACTAGTGCTTATGTTATTCTCTTTGAAGTAGAGATTTATGCTGCAGTTTATACTAAAGATAGATGTTTTAATCAATTATCACTGGGATTTCAGACTGGCCTTTGATTGTGATGTCCACGTTCTTCTCATCAGCTCCAAGTTTATTAGCAGCTGTACATTTATATATTCCATTATTTTTTGATGTGGCTTTTGAAATATGGAGGTCTCCTGGAGGCTTAATCACAACATTGCTTTTTTTGGGATATTCCCATTTCAGTGTTGGCTGTGGGTTTCCTTGGGAGTCACAGATTAATATAATGCTGTCACCATTACTGAAATGTACTGGGGACTCTGAGATAATTTTCTTATTTGCTGATATAGTTGTACCTATAGGTTTATCTGCAAAAGAAAAGAAAATGTTTGAAAATTAAGTGAGAAGTGACTTCCATTTCATTTTGTTAAAGTGCAATTATATCTTCTTTTAACTTAAATGCTTTGTGCTATGAATTTGGCTTCAGCAGAAACGATTCTGTGCCCAGACCTTTGCCATTGTGCAAAAACAGCCAGAGCAGACTCCCTATCAAATCTTGTTTCTTTCCAATGAAAAATTGTTGCATAGTAACGGACCACCTAAAATTAGGGCTTGCACTTAGGGGCATCCTGTGAAACTGTTTCACTGCACAATGATACAATCAATGCCAAACACCAATTGTTATTACGCTTCGATATATTTCCCCCACAAAAGGGCCTGAATTAATATTGCACAGAACATCTATAATAATCATCTCAAAGCTCTTCCATGCAATAAGTACACTGACTATGATATAATCAAATGTGGCTGCCTTGGGATTATTTATGGTGCATTCAAAGTGACTCTATTGCAAGAGGGGTTTTTGAGATGGAGAGTGCAAGATTGGAGTATAATTGGAACAGAGTATAAAACATGTGTTCAGGAACTTTGTTAAAGATATTTCAAACACACAATATTATGATAATATAAAAGCAAAGTACTGCGGATGCTGGAAATCCGAAAAAAAGCAGAAAGTGTTGGCAAAGTGAAGGCATTTGAGAAAGTCCCACATAAGGGACTGTTAACTAAGGTAGAAGCCCACGGAGTTGAGGGCAAATTATTGACATGGTTCGGGAGTTGGTTGAATGGTAGGCGACAGAGAGTGGGGATAATGGGTAAGTACTCCGATTGTCAGGATGTGACTAGTGGTGTCCCACTAGTGGGGCCTCAATTATTCACATTATTCATTAACGACTTGGATGATGGCATAGTAAGTCATATATCCAAATTTGCATCATGATACAAAGTTAGGCGGCATTGTAGACAGTCTAGATGATAGCATGAATTGCAAAGAGATATTGACAGACTAGGTGAGTGGGCAAAACTGTGGCAGATGGATTTCAATGCGGGCAAGTGTGAGATTATCCATTTAGGACCAGAAAGAATAGAGCAGGGTACTTTCTAAATGGGAAGAGCTTAAGTACAGTGGATGTCCAAAGAGACTTGGTGGTTCAGGTGCATAGATCTTTAAAATGCCACGAGCAAGTGCAGAAAATAATCAAAAAGGCTAATGGAATGCTAGCCTTTATATCTAGAGGATTGGAGTATAAAGACACAGAGGTTATGCTGCAGCTGTACAAAACCCTGGTTAGACCCCACTTGGAGTACTGTGAGCAGTTCTGGGCACCACACCTTTGGAAGGATATATCGGCCTTGGAGGGAGTGCAACGTAGGTTTACAAGAATGATACCTGGACTACAGGGGTTAAGTTACGAGGACAGATTACACAAATTAGGCCTGTTTTCGCTAGAATTTAGAAGGTTAAGGGGTAATCTGATCGAAGTCTTCAAGCTATTAACAGGAAAAGACAGGCTAGATAAAGATAAACTATTTCCACTGGTTGGAAATTCTAACACTAGGGGGCATAATCTAATAATTAGGACCAGATCGTTCAGGAGAGATGTTAGGAAGCACTTCTTCATGCAAAGGGTGGTCGAGGTTTGGAACTCTCTCCCACAAACAGCAGTTGAAGCTAGAACAGTTTTTAATTTTAAATCTGAGATAGATAGATTTTTGTTAAGCAAAGATATTAAGGGATATGGGCCAAAGGCAGGTCTATGGAGCTAGGCTGCGGATCAGCCATGATCTCATTGAATGGCGGGACAGGCTCGGGGGGCTGAATGGCCTCCTCCTGTTCCTATCTTCCTATGTTCCTATGTCCTATGAAATACTCAGCAGGTCTGGCAGCCTCAGTGGAAAGAGAAGCAGAGTTAACGTTTCAGGTCTGTGACCTTTCATCAGAACTGGCAAAGGTTAGAAATGAAATAGGTTTTAAGCAAGTAAAGCGAAAGTGGGGGGAGAGAGTACAAAAGGGAAAGTGTGTGATAGGACTGAGAGCTGGAGAGATTAACTGACAAGGAGGTCATGCTTGCTATTTCAACACACCCCCCTACTCTCATGTCCATATGTCTGTCCTTGGCCTGCTGCAGTGTTCCAGTGAATATCAACACAAGCACGAAGTACAGCATCTCATTTTCCAATTAGGCACTCTACAGCCTTCGGGACTGAACATTGGTTTCATTAATTTCAGAGCAAGACTGGCTCCTTTTTTATGATTATTTTATTTTATTTTGTTTTATCATTTTTTACCATGTGCCTGCCTTAATCTGGGTTTTTCATGTTTGTGCTTTTGACTAGGGCTGTTCATTATTCTGTCATTAACACTCTCTCTGCACTAATGCTTTGTCTTTCACCACACCATTAGCACACTCACTTTGCCTTTGCCCCATGACCTCCTTGTCAGTTCATCTCTCCGGCCCTCTGTCCTATCACACATCCTCCCCTTTGTTCTCTTTTCCCCACCTGCACTTCACTTGCTTAAAACCTGTTACATTTCTAATCTTTGCCAGTTCTGATGAAAGGTCACAGACCTGAAAGGTTATCTCTGCTTCTCTCTCCACAGATGCTGTCAAACAGTATTTATGTGGCTGGGCCAGTTCAGTTTCTAGTCAACGATAACCCCAGGATTTGGATAGTAGGGGATTCAGCAATAGTAATGCCATTGAACATCAAGGGGAGATGGTTAGATTCTCTCTTGTTGGAGATGGTCATTGCCTGGCACTTGTGTGCTGCGAATGTTACTTGCCATTTATCGGCTCAAGCCTGGATGTCGTCCAGGTCTTGCTGCATCTGGACACGGGCTGCTTCAGTATCTGAGGAGTCGCGAATGGTGCTGAACATTGTGCAATTATCAGAGAACATCCCCACTCTGCCTTATTATCGAAGGAAGGTCAGTATTTCCAGCACTTTCTGTTTTTATTTCAGATTTCCAGCATCTGCAGAGTTGAAATACCACTAACAAAGTTCCTGAACACATCTTTTATACAGTGTTCCTGCTGAGTATTTCCAGCACTTACTGTTTTTAACACAGTAGTGAATGTTATTATTTTAAATGTTATGTTGTTTTTCCCAGTGTTTGCAATATTCTGCTTACTGTTAGTCCAGTACAGAATGTCTGAAGAGTCAGATGGGTTGAAAGAAACGGAAGCTTTATGAAACAGTCTTACTGCTGTGGTTTACATCTTCCAAGCCTGTATGTGAGGCATCCACACACGTTGTGTTACATCACTTCCTGTGATGAGGTATACAGCATGATTAGCATTTTTAAAAATTCGTTCATGAGATGTGGGCATCGCTGGCTCGGCCAGCATTTATTGCCCATTCCTAACTGCCCTTGAGAAGGTAGTGGTGAGCTGCCTTCTTGAACCGCTGCAGTCCTTGGGGTGCAAGTACAGCAACAGTGCTGTTAGGAAGGGAGTTCCAGGATTTCGACCCAGGTACAGTGAAGGAACACAATATAGTACCAAGTCAGGATGGTAGCTTGGAGGGGAATTTGCAGGTGGTGGTGTTCCCATGCATCTGCTGCCCTTGACCTTATAGGTGGTAGAGGTCAGGGGTTTGGAAGATGTTGTCAAAGGAGCCATGGTGAGTTGCTGCAGTGCATCTTGTAGATGGTACACACTGCTGCCACTGTGCATCGGTGCTGCAGGGAGTGAATGTTGAAGGTGGTGGATGGGGTGCCAATCAAGACGGTGGCTTTGTCCTGAATGGTGTTGAGCTTCTTGAGTGTTGTTGGAGCTGCACGCATCCAGGCAAGTGGAGAGTATTCCATCACACTCCTGACTTGTGCCTTGTAGATGGTGGACAGATTTTGGGGAGTCAGGTGGTGAGTTACTCGCCGCAGAATTCCCAGCCTCTGAACTGCTCTTGTAGCCGCAGTATTTATATGGCTGGGCCAGTTCTGTTTCTGGTTCAATGGTAATCCCCAGGATTTGATGGTTGGGGTTTCAGTGATGGTAAGGATATTGGGGACAAAATCCCTCCATTCTTTCAAACTGTTGCGATGCGGAAGGGGGTTTATATTTTTTACCTGGATAGAAGAGATAAAATGTGCCAGTGTTCTTTATCCATATTTATCATTTAATCTTGTAAACTGAACAACAGCCTTATTGTATTTTCTATCTGCGTGCTGACAAAGCACAAACTTACATAGGAATCATAACACAAAACAGGCTGTTTGACCCATTCAGCTAATGTTAGCATTTATCTTCTGCACGAGCAGCAGTCCCTAGTAACCTGTGCCCACCCTGTTCCCATAACACTTTATCACCTTCGCTGTCTTTGCTTCAATCATGAATTCTGGTACTGCATCCCATAACCTCACAGTCTCCTGTGTAAAAAATGTTTCTTCTGATCTATATCTTAAATCTCTTACATTTAATCTTGCACTAGATCCTTAAAAGCACTGAGAACAGTCTGTTTCAATCGCTTTATAGTTTTAAACATCTCTATCAAATCATCCCGCAAGCTCCTCTCTTCTTACAAAACTGCCTGAGAAGGTTATTGCCAAGGTGACTAATGCCAGAGCTCTCCATAAACAGACGCCAATGGAAATAAGAATTTATTTTGACTTTAACTAAAATTCCTTGAAAAACTCTAGACTGCCATTTACTAGTGTGAGATCAAATATGTCTGGAACATTAAACCTATTCCGTTTCATTTCAACTCCATTACATTTTACATACTTTGTAAATTTCAATTTATACAAATTTATTTTAAAAAGCATTTTTAAACCAGTTGTATGACAATGTTTTTGCTGATGATGCTACAGGCTGATTAGAAATCACTGGTGCCTACTGTGTTACTAGCAGATATGAAAGACTATCCACCTTGTTTTTCACATCTTGCTGTAGCACAACAGTACAGGGCCATGTTCACCCCAAAACTGCTCATTACCAAGCTCAGCAATAAAGTGACCTGGGATCAAAATAGAATCCTTACTGCATATACCGGCTTCTGGAATGTCACAGATAAATTGACAGACTGAAAAACACTCTAGTGGAACAAGGTACGAATGTAAATCAAACTGATTATTGCACAAAGGATATAGAAATGCACAGAATTTAGGTTTTACACTGAGGGACTTTTTTTTCCTCCGTTCTTCATGCCGTGGAACCAAGTAAAACACAGCTCTGTCACTCTAGGTAAAAATTTGTTTTCAAATTGGCTGCTGCAAAGTTAACCAAACAACCATCAATGGATAGTGGCATCCAGAGAAAACATATTAGTAGCAATATCAACATTACTTTTGAAAGTTTCTTTCTTTTCTTTTCTTTTGGGCCTCCTTATCTCGAGAGACAATGGATACGCGCCTGGAGGTGGTCAGTGGTTTGTGAAGCAGCGCCTGGAGTGGCTATAAAGGCCAATTCTGGAGTGACAGGCTCTTCCACAGGTGCTGCAGAGAAATTTGTTTGTTGGGGCTGTTGCACAGTTGGCTCTCCCCTTGCGCCTCTGTCTTTTTTCCTGCCAACTACTAAGTCTCTTCGACTCGCCACAATTTAGCCCTGTCTTTATGGCTGCCCGCCAGCTCTGGCGAATGCTGGCAACTGACTCCCACGACTTGTGATCAATGTCACACGATTTCATGTCGCGTTTGCAGACGTCTTTATAACGGAGACATGGACGGCCGGTGGGTCTGATACCAGTGGCGAGCTCGCTGTACAATGTGTCTTTGGGGATCCTGCCATCTTCCATGCGGCTCACATGGCCAAGCCATCTCAAGCGCCTCTGACTCAGTAGTGTGTATAAGCTGGGGGTGTTGGCCGCTTCAAGGACTTCTGTGTTGGAGATATAGTCCTGCCACCTGATGCCAAGTATTCTCCGAAGGCAGCGAAGATGGAATGAATTGAGACGTCGCTCTTGGCTGGCATACGTTGTCCAGGCCTCGCTGCCGTAGAGCAAGGTACTGAGGACACAGGCCTGATACACTCGGACTTTTGTGTTCCGTGTCAGTGCGCCATTTTCCCACACTCTCTTGGCCAGTCTGGACATAGCAGTGGAAGCCTTACCCATGCGCTTGTTGATTTCTGCATCTAGAGACAGGTTACTGGTGATAGTTGAGCCTAGGTAGGTGAACTCTTGAACCACTTCCAGAGCGTGGTCGCCAATATTGATGGATGGAGCATTTCTGACATCCTGCCCCATGATGTTCGTTTTCTTGAGGCTGATGGTTAGGCCAAATTCATTGCAGGCAGACGCAAACCTGTTGATGAGACTCTGCAGGCATTCTTCAGTGTGAGATGTTAAAGCAGCATCGTCAGCAAAGAGGAGTTCTCTGATGAGGACTTTCCGTACTTTGGACTTCGCTCTTAGACGGGCAAGGTTGAACAACCTGCCCCCTGATCTTGTGTGGAGGAAAATTCCTTCTTCAGAGGATTTGAACGCATGTGAAAGCAGCAGGGAGAAGAAAATCCCAAAAAGTGTGGGTGCGAGAACACAGCCCTGTTTCACACCACTCAGGATAGGAAAGGGCTCTGATGAGGAGCCACCATGTTGAATTGTGCCTTTCATATTGTCATGGAATGAGGTGATGATACTTAGTAGCTTTGGTGGACATCCGATCTTTTCTAGTAGTCTGAAGAGACCACGTCTGCTGACGAGGTCAAAGGCTTTGGTGAGATCAATGAAAGCAATGTAGAGGGGCATCTGTTGTTCACGGCATTTCTCTTGTATCTGACGAAGGGAGAACAGCATGTCAATAGTCGATCTCTCTGCACGAAAGCCACACTGTGCCTCAGGGTAGACGCGCTCGGCCAGCTTCTGGAGCCTGTTCAGAGCGACTCGAGCAAAGACTTTCCCGACTATGCTGAGCAGGGAGATTCCACGGTAGTTGTTGCAGTCACCGCGGTCACCTTTGTTTTTATAGAGGGTGATGATGTTGGCATCGCGCATGTCCTGGGGTACTGCTCCCTCGTCCCAGCACAGGCATAGCAAAAGCATAGCATAAGTAAAGCTTTGAAAAGTTACTTCATCCAAAATTTCCAATTGATTGTTATTGTTTAAAATACAGTATTTTAGCACAATTGAAAACCTTCAAGAAACAACAGGGGTCCAGTTAGCTCAGTTAGTTACATGATGGTGCAGAATGATGTCAATACTGCTGTAGTAGTTCACAGAGGCTTGCCTCCTTGCCTTGCCCCCTGCTTGCAGTTTGGTGACCCTGAAGCTACATATCACCAACTTGTCTCTTTCTCTAATGGAGAGAGATGTCTATGGTCCTTTTGGGACTACAGCTAGCACAAAAACAAACAAAAATAATTTGTTCACAGATACAAAATGTTACACCAAGGGGTTGTAAACAGACCTTTTTGTCATTATTTATAATCCTGATTTATCTATACAAACCTGGAACTGTTGTCACATTAAGGGGCACTTGCCTACTTACTAAATTGGTATCCAGGCCGGTGAGTCTAACATCAGTGGTAGGGAAACTATTGGAATAAATTCTGAGGGACAGGAATAATCTCCAATTGAAGAGGTAGGGATTAATCAAGGATAGTCAGCATGGCTTTGTCAGGGGCACATCGTGTTGAATTTTTTGAGGTGGTGACGAGATGTGTAGATGAGGCTAAAGCAGTTGATGTAGTCGACATGGACTTCAGTAAGGCTTTTGATAAGGTCCTGCATGGGAGATTGGTTAAGAAGGTAAGAACTCATGGGATCCAGGGCAATTTGGCAAATTGGATCCAAAATTGGCCTAGTGGCAGGAGGCAGAGGGTGATGGTCCTGTGACCAGTGGTGTACCGCAGGGATCGGTGCTGGGACCCTTGCTGTTTGTAGTGAACGTTAATGATTTAGACATGACTATAAGAGGTATGATCAATAGGTTCGCAGATGACACAAAAATTGGTGGTGTTGTAAATAGTGAGGAGGAAAGCTTCAGATTACAGGACGATATAGATGGGCTGGTAAGATGGGCGGAGCAGTGGCAAATGGAATTTAATTCTAAGAAGTGTGAGGTAATGTATTTTGGGAGGACTAACAAGACAAGGTAATATAAAAAGGGTGGTAGGACCCTAGGAAGTACAGGTCAGAGGGACGTTGGTGTACTTGATCACTGAAGGCCGCAGCACAGGTAGATAAGGTGGCGAGGAAGACATATGGGATACTTGCTTTTATTAGCCAAGGCACGGAATATAAGAGCAGGGAGGTTGTGATGGAGCTGTATAAAACTTTAGTTAGGCCACAGCTGGAGTACTGTGTACAGTTCTGGGCACCACACTATAGGAAGGATGTGATTGCACTGGAGAGGGTGCAGAGGAGATTCACCAGGATGTTGCCTGGGCTGGAGCATTTCAGTTTTGAAGAGAGACTGGATAGGCTAGGGTTGTTTTCCTTTGACTAGCGAAGACTGAGGGGGGACCTGATTGAGGTATACAAAATTATGAAGGGCATAGGGGAGATGGGAAGAAACTTTTTCCCTTAGTGGAGGTGTCAATAACCAGGAGGCATAGATTGAAGGCAAGGAGCAGGAGGTTTACAGGGGATTTGAGGAGAAGAATTTTCATGACGGCACAGTGGCGCAGTGGTTAGCACCGCAGCCTCACGGCTCCAGTGACCCGGGTTCAATTCTGGGTACTGCCTGTGTGGAGTTTGCAAGTTCTCCCTGTGTCTGCGTGGGTTTTCTCCGGGTGCTCCGGTTTCCTCCCACAAGCCAAAAGACTTGCAGGTTGGTAGGTAAATTGGCCATTATATAAATTGCCCCTAGTATAGGTAGGTGGTAGGGAAATATAGGGACAGGTGGGGATGTTTGGTAGGAATATGGGATTAGTGTAGGATTAGAATAATTGGGCGGTTGATGGTCGGCACAGACTCGGTGGGCCGAAGGGCCTGTTTCAGTGCTGTATCTCTAAAACTAAAAAAAAACCCAGAGGGTGATTGGAATCTGGAACAAACTGCCTGAAGGGGTGGTAGAGGCAGGAACCCTCACAACATTTGAGAAGTATTTAGATGAGCACTTGTAATGCCACAGCATACAAGGCTATGGACCAAATGCTGGAAAATGGGATTTGAATAGATAGGTGTTTGATAGCCAGCATGGACACAATGGGATGAAGGGCCTGTTTCTGTATAATTCTATACTATAAATGGTGCACATATCCTAATATCTACTATTAACAATGGAAATAAAAAAAATAAGCTCATAGAGTATGACTTTAAAATGGGGACTGAATTACATCTGTGTACCCCATGTCCTATAATCCCACTTCTGAAAACTACAGGAGATCAACTAACACATTATAACAGAGTAGATATACCTTTAAGGTACCTTATGCATCAGTCACAAACATCATAGAATAGTTACAGCACAGAAGGAGGCCATTTGGCACATCGTGTCTGTGCTGGCTCTCTGCAAGAGGAACTCACCTATTCCCACCAACGACCCCCCACCTTTTCTCTGTAGCCCTGCAATTGTTTTCTCTTCAGATAATTATCCAATTCTCTTTTGAAAGTCTCGATTGAATCTGCCTCCATCACACACTCGGGCAGTGCATTCCACTCACTGCGTAAAAGGTTTTTCCTTCATGTCACCTCAGGTTCTTTTACCAATTACTATGCCCATAACAGGATTCAAACCTGCAACCATCTGATTACATCATGATCCACAGAAACGTCAGACCATTAGGATACATGACCACATATTATTAGAGCTAAAAGTAAATTTCATTGCTGTGGGCTAATTCTGCAATCCCAGTGCAGAGACTGACTCACAGGGAGCATGTGGCAAAGAACTGTATTATAGCCCTGTTACTGATCCGTGCTCACTGTGTGATTGGCTTCCTCCTGACAGCATAGAATTAATCCTTTCACTTTCATTTCATTTATTAAAAGGAAGTTCCTGTAACATTTTCACAGAAAGGGTAGTGGAAATCTGGAACTCTCTGTCCCAAAAGACTGTGGAATCTGGGGGTCAATTAACATTTTTCAGGACAGAGATAGATGACTGAGATGGAGAAAAGGCAGGTAAATGGAGTTGAGGTACAGATCAGTTATTATCTAACTGAATGCAGAACAGGCTCCCTCAGTAAGGACAATACAAAAAGTAGTGGTTTAACCATTTCTCCTTGAACAAGCACCAATTATTTTGGCTAAACATGTTTGTAATTGTTGTTATCCATTGGAATAGTCACTAAAATTATTTAAAGGGATATTTTCCTGATGTTCAGTTCCATTGGAGACAGGTAGATTGTTCTGTACTTCATAATTTCTGCTTCTAAGGGCAGTCCATTTCTTGTACAAGCCAAAGGTTATTGTCATTGCTACGATTATTCCAATTGTTACAAATAAGATCACCCAAAGGCTGTTCCATGTTACATCTGTGAAAACATTAATAAAAGTACAAATCATTTATTTCAATATATTTATTATGAAACTCCTGATCATTTCCAAAATTCATAGTTTATTTGCAAGGAAATTTTTCATGGAATCTCTAGTTTGCAATATTCAACTATTTGCTGTATTTCAAGTTGTATTCTTCACCTCCTTTTATTCTCACCACACATGGACCATTCCTGATTACCTACACCTACACTCCATGTCCCTCTAATACCTTTAATTAATTTCTTCCTTTTTTCTATTCTCCTCCACTGTCTCTGATTTGTGATGCTGCTTGTCTGACATCCAGTATTAGATGAGCAGAAATTTCCTGCAACTAAGTATTGAGAAGATCAAAGCCTTTGTCTTCAGTCCTCACCACAAATACTGCTCCCTACCCACCAACTCCGTCCCTCTTACAGACCACAGTCTGAGACTGAATCAAACTGTTTTCAACCTTGGCAAACTATATGACTCTGGACCAAGCTTCCGATCCCATATTCTTTCCAACACCAAGACCACCTATTTCCACCTCCGAAACATCGCCTGTTTCTGCTCCTGCCTCAGCTCATCTGCTGCTACAACCCATGCCTTTGCCTCTCTAGACTCAAATATTTCGATGCTCTCCTGGTCAGCCTCCCAAACTGCACCCTCCTTCAACCTGAGTTCATACATACTGCTGTCCGCTTCTTAACTCGCATCAATTCCCATTCACAAATCATCCCCCTGTGCTCGTTGACCTACAATGGCTCCTGGTCCAGCAACACCTTGATTTTTTTTTAATTGTTAGCCATGTTTTCAGTTCCCTTCCTATTTCTGTAACTTTCTCCATCCCGACAACCCTACAGATCTTTGTGCTCTTCCAATTCTTGTCTCTTTTGGATCCCCGATTTTAATCATTCCATCACTGGCAGCATGCCTTCAGCTGCTTAAGCCTTACCTCTCTCAACAACAATAACAGCAACTTAAATTTATATAGCACCTTTAGTGTAATAAAACATCCTAAGGTGCTTCACAGGAGCATTATTTAAAGAAAAAATTGATACATCTCAGGGTCAAATATAAAACCAAGTTTACAAACAGTCTAGTTCAGCCTCAGACAGTTGCCAGAGAGAGGAATGGCAGTCATATGATGTTTGGGCACATGGCCAAATGCTTGGTCAAAAAGGTAGGTTTTAAAAGGAGGATAGGTTGCAGGATCGAATTCCAGACCTTTATTTTATTCGTTTGTGGGATCTGGCATAGCTGGCTAAGCCAGCATTTGTTTCCCATCCATAATTGCCCTGAACTGAGTGGCTTGCTCGGCCATTTCAGTGTCAACCACATTGCTGTGGATCTGGAGTCACATGTTGACCAGACCACCAGGTAAGGTGATAGATTTCCTTCCCTAAAGGACATTAATGACCAGATGGGTTTTCATGACAATATCACTGAGACTAGCTTTCAATTATTAACTATATTTATTGATTAATTGAATTTAAATTCCATCAGCTGCCATGGTGGGTTGAACCCATGTCACCAGAACATTAGCCTGGACTTCCAGTTTGCTAACTTAGTGACATTACCACTAGGCCACTATCTCTCCCCAGTCTGGTTTAGCCTCAGGCAGTTCCCAGAGAAAGATATGGCAGTGGCGAGGGAACAAGTTTGCAGCGGGGACTGAAGACAATGACTTTGGTCTTCCCAATATTCTCTTCTACTTTATGATATTCCTTAAAACCTACTTCATTGACCAAGCTTTTGGTCACCTCTCCTAATATCTTCTTATGAGGCTCAGTATTAAATTATTTTTCATAATCACTCCTGTGAAGCACCTTGGGATGCTGATTACATGAAAGAAGCTATACAAATGCACATTCTTGTTGTTGATATAAGGGTCATCCATCAAACAACTTCCTGTTTTTTTTTGAACAGGTTCCAGGATTTCACTGATACTTCCTCTGTTTGTTTGTCCCTACATTTTGCTTCCAATTCTATGAAAACTCTTGTTAATCTTCCATTTTTCTGCCCAAAACATTCACCATCCATTCTCTGCACAGATTTGACTGACCTGCTATGTTACAGCCACTCCTGGTTTTGTTTTACACTGTGATTGCCCCCCCTCACTATTAGAATTGAAGCCCAGCCATGTGATGCAGCTCACTGAGCTGCCAACACCCTGCACCATGACCGGCAGTGTGTGGATTCACAGCTGCAACTCCCCTGCTGCGGAGTTATTGCTCAGGCAGTCTGGGCAAACACAGAGCAGGAATAAGGCGCTCCTACACACAAAGAGAAACAAGTGGAAGGGAGTATCACTCTGGGCCATTCTTACTAATGTCCTAGAGGCCAGTTACAGAGCAGCATTGTGAGAGGCAGGCAGTAGTTTATCCATTTGTCCCATTACCAGCACGTGTGGAGTAGAACAGGAGTCTAAATAACTGAACTAAGTAAACCAAAATGGCACTCGGGATTTATTTGGGATAACAGAAATGCTGCTTCAATCCACAAAGGATTAATTATTTATTCTTTGCATTCTGACCAATATTACAAACTGACCTTTGATCCTGATGTCCACTTCCTTCTCATGAGTTCCATATTTATTGGTAGCTGTACATTTATAAATGCCTTGATGTTCTGATGTTGCGTGGGAAATATGGAGGACTCCAAGAGGACCATCCTGAATGTTCCTGCCATTACTGGGGGCTTCCCACTTTAATGTCGGCTTGGGGTTTCCATTGGAATTGCAGATAATTGTAACCTCATCACCTTCACTGAGGGTTACTGGAACCCCTGACATGGTTTGGTTATTTACTGATATGGTTGTATTTCGAGGTTTATCTGGAAAAGAGAAAAGGAAAAGATGAAAAGAGGCAGGAAAGGCACATCACAGGATCACTGACACAGCACCACATCAGTGCTTGGATTAGCTGCATTCCCAAACTTAGTCACATATTGTGCTCTCGTCCATCTTCAACAGCCAGTTCAGAACATCTGAATCCCTACAGTTGGATTGAAGTCCAGTGAGTGTTACTGCCTGGAATTTACTCCCACTCATCTGTCATTTTATAAAGCCAAAGTGAAATGCAGTTTCTTTGTGTAAATATAAACTCAACATAACAGCCACTCACTGGATCAGCTTGCCTCAGGTTATCACACAAACACACTGTTCACAGCGCTCAGAACAAAGGAACATTCAAAGAGTAAACTTCCTGCAATCTATTACTCACACAAAATGACTGAATTTACAGAGGAGTTTCTGGATCCATACTCATTGGTAACTGTGCACGTGTACAGACCACTATGCCACATTTGAACTGATGGGATGTGGAGTATCTCTCTGCTGAGTATCTTCCCATCTTTGGTCCAGAACACCTGGGGAGCTGGGTTCCCTGCACCATGACATGTTAAATTCTGTGATTTCCCTTCAATCCAGTCTTCTTGTGCTTTAAAGATCTGTGCTTCCATTGGAGCATATGTAAATTTCATTAGAATACAAAATTAAAACTTGAAATTGAATAACAAAGCTCAAATACTTTTCAGATCTTTCTGGTGATTTTATTTTGGTGCTCTCCAGATGTCAGTGCTCAGAATAAAACTGACTTCTCTGTGAAAACTCAGTGTCAGCATCAAACACTCCCAGGTCAAATAAAAAGCAGGATAAAGACAGAGAAATTCTCCCTGTACTCTGCGGACAAAAGCAAAAATTCTGAGTGTCACTTCTGAGAAATCTCCAAGTGATTTCTGCTTTACTCTTTCCTGTTTCTGAATAGCTGATTCCATTTCAAATTACCTTCAAAACTCATATGTCAGCCTCTGGTAATGGGAAATCCCATAGGAAGACTGTCAACAGTTACCTACTGTACCAGTCATGCCTGTATTTGTCACTTTGATTGATATTTATAACGCTGAATGACCTGTCATGCAACGTTAGTGCGAGCCCAGTCGTGAAACTATTTTTGTGTTTGAAGTCAGCTGTGTGTAAGCCTGTGGCTCCATTACAGATTCATTGGGTGGCAATGTAGAATAAATATATTAAAAAGCCTTCAGATAGCAGCCTTTTTAAACCTCCCTGCACTGAGGCCTTTCCCCCAAAGTTGTCATTGGATTCCCCCCCTGAACGAAATGGTGCCCCCCTCAGATATTGCATCAGGTTCCATATCCTCAATATTCCTGCACAGAAAATGGGAACTAAGAATCCACAAGGCATAGGTTCCTTACACTGCATGTTTCCCCCAAACAGAACACTACACTCCAGGTTGAACTCAGGGATGCTCATTCCCATGAAGCTCTCGCTGCTCCCTGTCTCCTGGCTGTGGATTCCTCATTGCAACGTGAGTTTAAATTCCCTGTGATTCTCCATTTCTCTGCTGCATTCTCATTGACAAAGCCCTTAACCCATTTTACCCACCTGCAATTACACCCTCTTGCCTCTGTCTCTTAGATCTATTCAAAAGTCAAATTGCACAAGAATGTTAAAGAGACAAACAACAGCAGTAATAACAGGAGGGTGGGCTAGATGAACCTCTAATTTGTTTCCAGTCTGTCACTTTCTCTGCTTCTATGTTTTTCTATTTTACCATCACAATATCGTATCAGACAAAATAGGATCATTTCTCCCCAGAGTATTTCTCCGTGAGTGCTGGACAATTACATCAGTTTTTCTGCAGTATTTATGAACAAGATGTTAGCTATTCAGTCTTCTGTGTTGTTGGAGGTCAATCATCTGAGCTCCAGGACAACACTGCAGGAGTTCCTCAGGGTAGTGTCCTAGGCCCAACCATCTTCAGCTGCTTCATCAATGACCTCCTTCAATCATAAAGGTCAGAGGTGGGGATGTTCGCTGATGATTGCACAATCTTCAGCACCATTCGTGACTCCTCAGATACTGAAGCATCCGTGTAGAAATGCAGCAAGCCCTGGGCAATATCCAGGCTTGGGCTGATAAGTGGCAAGTAACATTCACGCTATACAAGTGCCAGGCAATAACCATCTCCAAACAAGAGAGAATCTTACTATCTCCCCTTGACATTCAGTGGCTTTACCATCACTGAATCCCCCACTATCAACATCCTAAAGTCTACCATTGACCAGAAACTGAACTGGAGTAGCCGGATAAATAGCGTGGCTACAAGAGCAGGTCAGAGGCTCGGAATCCTGAGGTGAGTAACTCAACTTCTGACTCACCAAAGCCTGTCCACCATCTACAAGGCACAAGTCAGGAGTGTGATGGAATACTGTCCACTTGCCTGGATGGGTGCAGCTCCAACAACACTCAAAAAGATCGACACCAAACAGGACAAAGCAGCCCGCTTGATTGGCACCCCATCTGCAAACATTCACTCCCTCCACCACCGACGCACAGTGGCAGCAGTGTGTACCATCTACAAGATGCACTGCAGCAACACACCAAGGCTCATTCGACAGCACCTTCCAAACCCGCGACCTCGACCAACTAGAAGGACAAGGGTAATAATAAGTAAATAAATGCATGGGAACTCCACCACCTGCAAGTTCCCCTCCAAGTCACACACCATCCTGACTCGGAACTATATCGCTGATCCTTCACTGTCACTGGGTCAAAATCCTGGAACTCCCTTCCTGACAGCACTGTGGGTGTACCTACCCCACATGGACTGCAGTGGTTCAAGAAGGCAGCTCACCACCACCTTCTCCAGGGCAATTAGGGATGGGTAATAAATGCTGGCCTGGCCAGCGACACCCACATCCCATGAATGAATACAAAAAAAGAATGTTGCTCTGTGCATTATTATCTCCATTGAAAATGCTATTCTAGCATTCTTCATCTCCCATTTAATAGATCCTATTAATATCCCTCATGTTACAACAGCCCAGTACGGCTCAGCTTCCAATTGTTCCTCGCTTGTTCCTGTGGAAGTGTCTGGCCTTCACTTAGCATCTCACCCAATGGTCTGGTCAGGACATGTACCTTGCTATATGGGGTCCCAGGACACACGTTCACATGATTGCAATCTGTGGTCAGTAATGGACAATGTCCCCACACAGCCCCGTCCTGTGTTCTGCATTCTGATCAACCTCAGAGACAAAAATGCCACTGGAAAGCAGGATAAATGCGATGAGACCAATTCTGTTTTTTTCAGGACTAAGAGAAGGGTCAGTATGAGTTTCATTGGTCTCCATTTGAAATTGAAAAACCTCACTAACTATTTGTAACCAAAATGATGCAACTTACACAGGACGTGGAGGGTGTCAACCTGTTTTTTAACACGGCTTGTTGACGGATCTTGAAGTTTCAGTTCAGCCTCGCAGATGTACTGCTGTCCATCCAGCTTTGCTTCTGCATCCACAGTATAGTAGATACTGAGCCCAGTACTGCTTGATTCATTCACTAATATGTCATTTCTGTTCTTCAGACTGAGTTGAAGTTCCCCTGAGACATTAAACACACTGCAGGTAATATTAACTGGGTTTCCTTCAGGGCTGATTGGTACTTGGATTTCAGGGTCAGGAAAAACTGTAAAAATAATAGAGAAAAGTTGTTAGAAACACTCCCAAGCTTATCTTGCAGCTGCTCAGTGTGAAAATTCATCCTGGAGCCTTGATCTGTTGTGCTGTTTTATCATTGATCCATATTACATGCCTGTGCCACACAGACACATCCAGCTACTCCACTGACTAGGGGTAGGTAGGGAACTTTAATCACTTTCTATTGTTACAATCAGGTGTGGAGATGTCGAAAGGCTCCCCTCTTGTCCCTCTCCTTGTCTGACTGCAACTGTGTATATTCCCTTTTAAACTGTGGATGTGTTTCCCAATTCAGTGCGTATTTACCCTTTATGTGCTATGACCATAAAAGAACCAATCTGACAGGTTTTCTTGAACTTAAACAAGAAAGAGGTTAGGTTATTTTACTTAAGAATCTAAACCCAATCTAAGTGAAAATAATAAATTACACTCCAACTTTCACTCATTCACGCGCACACACACCCAGAAGAATCACACACACACAAATAGGTTATAGAGTCGAGAAGAGTTTCATTGGATTAGAATCCAGAACAAATAAAAATAATATACAGTCTGTGAGGTCTGGTAATTCAGTTGTCTTCCGGATGAATTCACGATTCTGAAGTCTCTGGTTGGTAGAAGTGCACTTGCAGCTTGTTTAGGGTTTTCTTGGAGACAGTGATGTAGGTGGCTTTCTCCCCCGGATTCTCTGTCTGCAGCAATGGTAGACCTCGTTGTTCGACAGTTGCAGACAGGTTTTGAAACTTGTAATGTTACCTGGAGAAAAAGAGAGCGAGAGATACCCACTGGGGTCTTGCACTGGTTAGCTCTCAAAGCCTGTCTGCTCCATGTAACAAAAAATTTTACGTTCACTCAGACTGGGGAGACTGTCACATGGTTCCCTCAGTATTCATTTTTTTCTTTAATGAGGTCTGAAGTCTGAGAATCCCAAATCTCTGAGTTTGTATTGGTTCAATGTTTACCCCCGGAGGTACATCTCCATTGGTGACTGCTCCAAAGTGGCTTTGGACGTCCTGCTAACAAGGATTATACTGGATAATTTACTCAACTGTCCAAGCCATTGTTCTGGATGGGAGCTTTTCACACGTGTGTCTCCACTTCAATGTCCTGGAATGTGAGGTATTTCAATCCAAATTGTGGTGGCCAACTTAGCTGCCGTTATTTAAATGTTAAATGTAGGATTCTTGCTTTCCTTTTTCAATGTTTAATGCAGGTTTCCAAATGATAAATTAAAAGTCCTCATTCAGCATAGCATGTTTTCTTGACACAATGACCATCTGATATGTGATTTTGTTAGTGGAACAGGTTTAAAAAATCTGAGATCATACTCTATCCTCAGCAGATATATTCACTCCTCATCACTGAACACAACTCATTTATCTCATTACATAATTATTTCTTTGTCAAGATGAGACATATTATTGTGTTTACAGTCCAAACTGTTATGATCAGGTGAGGAGGGTTCGCAAGGGTCCCTTCTTGTCCCTCTCCTTCTTTGACCGCAACAGCGTTTATTTCTTTTTAAACAGTGGATGTGCTTAGCACTTCAGTGAGTGCTTAACCTTTTACCTTTGTTGTGATCAGAAAAGAACCAGACAGGTTTTCTGGAGTTTAAACAAGAAAGAGGTGAGTTTATTGTACTTAAGCAAAAATCCTGATTTAGATAAAATAATAAACTACGCTGCACTTTCACTCACACGCACGCACACACACAGGAGAATCACACAGACAAATAGATTACAGCGTGGAGAGGAATAGTTTGGTTTAGAGTCCAGAACAAATAAAATTCATATACAGTCTGTGATGTCTGTTAATTGAGTTGTCTTCCAGCTGAATCTGGAATCTAGATGTTCTTGGAGACAGTGGAGCAGGTGGTCTTCTTCCTGGGGGTCTTTGTCTTGGATCTTTCCCAGCCAGCAGGCAAGCTTCAAATGCCCAAGGTCACCTCGAGAGAGAGAAGGAGGGAGAGAGGCACCCCCTATGGACCCTGCACACATCAAAATCTCATGAGCTTGTCCTTTTGCAAAAGAGTGCTGGTTTTTTACAGCAGGGGAGGCAGTCACATGATTGTGCACTGTCCTCGTTAGCAATTTAATTAGATTTAAGTCTAGCAATTTTCAATCTCTCTGGTCTCATTGTTTCAATGTTTACCCCCTGGAGGTACGTCTCCATTCATGAATGCTTCAAGATAGCTTTGAAAGTCCTGCTAATGAGGGTAATACTGGATGATCTACTTGACTATTCAAGCCATTGTCCTGGATGGGAGTCTTGTTAGACATGCGCCTCCAGTTCGATGTCCTGGACTTTGAGGTATTTCAATGCAAATTTTAGTGGCCAACTTGGCTGCCAATTTTTTTTAAAAGTTCAATGTCGGATTCCAGTTTTCCTTTTTAAAAGTTCAATGTCGGTTTCCAACCGATTAATTACAAAGTCCTCATTCAACACAGCATGTTTT
The DNA here is from genome assembly GCF_036365525.1 of Heterodontus francisci. Classification (NCBI taxonomy): domain Eukaryota; kingdom Metazoa; phylum Chordata; class Chondrichthyes; order Heterodontiformes; family Heterodontidae; genus Heterodontus; species Heterodontus francisci. Next base: position 28,945,551 of record NC_090413.1, read on the forward strand.
CTTGACAACACTATTCAGTCACTTGTTTCATACACCTTTATGATCCTGGAATATCAAGTGTCAGTAATATTCCCTTATAATCAGGAAATATCGGGTGCCTCTAACACTTTCTCATGATCTTGGAATACCAAGTGTCACTAAGACATCTTAAGCTGCTTCTCTTTGAGTATCTGTGAATATGCAAATATTTCAAAACTTCCTAACTTGTCACTCAACGGAAGGGATTTTATTGTTTAAAGTAAACCTGACATGCTGCAATTTTGACTATCTTGAACTATCAGAACGCTATCTAATCATAATGCCTCCACAACCAGAATCCTTACCAAACACCTCAATGAAGACGCTATCATTCTTTGGTGGAACTGATGGATACTCCTCAAAATCTGCTGTACAGCCGACTTCCATCAGACCAGCCACCTGTGGTTTCCATGTCGTTGTTGTTCGGACAGTATTAGAATTTGGCCTTGTTGTAACTGAATTCAGTTCTTTACCATCCTGAAACCACCTGACTCTCATCTTCTCAGCAGGATAGACATTTGGGACCTCACATGTTAACGTGGCCTCTTGCTTCACTTCTATGGGCCTCTTGTCAAGGATTCGAGGTGGATCCAGAAAAGCTGCAACACAGACAAGGAATTCACTTCACTTTGATTTGCTGTGCTGTGATTCAGTTGCTATTGGACAGAGTGGAAAACTGACCAGTACTGGTATTCCCCAATACACACATCCCAGGAGTCTATCACACTGTTCACTGAGAGAAAACTGGAGCCATCATCAGGAGATCACATACTTTATTTTTTAAATTAATTCTTCCTACTCTTCAGGCAGCCCTAGTATCTAAATCTGCTACTTTTGTGCCAGCCACTATGAGTGGTACAGTCTGATGCATTCACTGACTAACCTTTATTGTGATCTTTACTTGTATCTGCCCACAACATCCCAGTTGAGGCTCAGACCTCAGTGTGGGTGATTCTGGGTGTAAATCTTTCAAGCTTTTTTGCTGCTCCTGCATGGAGAGATTGACTGATCTGCTCCTTGACCATCACCTCTACTGACCACTATGAGGTGTGCAAAGCTGTCACATGAGTTTCCTTCAGACATCCCTGTCACTATTAGGAAGCGTCTGGCTGCCATCTGGCAAAAGCAGGAGAGTGATAATATCAACATGTGGGCCATCCTGGAGATAAACATACTTTGCACCAATTTGTTTGTTGCAGAAGAGTAATCAAGCACAGGGAAAAGCCATTTGGCCCAGAAAGCTCATTTTACTAATGGCTTATCTCTGCGAGCCTAGTATTCTAGCATTGCCTGAAAGATTGTTGAGTAAAAGATACCTACTATGATCTTCTTAATCTAAAATAAAATTAGGTTTGGCTTATCTATAGCATTTAATATTTTATGAGGGTGTCCTTTAGCCTTTCTCTCTACATACGTTAATTGGCCATTATAAATTGCCCCTAGTATAGGTAGAATGTAGGGATAGGTGGGGATGTGGTAGGAATATGGAATTAGTGTAGGATTAGTATAAATGGGTGGTTGATGGTCGGCACAGACTCGGTGGGCCAAAGGGCCTGTTTCAGTGCTGTATCTCTAAACTAAACTAAACTGCAGAGCTCATCTTGACACCAGGAATCAGACAGGGGCCTTGGATGATATTTTAGCGTAAAGTTACTAAGATCTTAGGTTGGGCCTGTACTCTCTGGAATTTAGAAGAATGCGAGGTGATTTCATTTGAGACATACAAGATTCGCAGGGTGTGGTTTGACAGGGTAGATTCTGAGAGCTTGTTTCTTCTGGCTGGAGAGTCCAGAAATAGTGGCCATAGGATAAGGGATCAATCACTTCAGACTGAAATAAGGAGGAATTTCTTCACTCGAAGGGTTGTGAATTTTCCGGATTCTCTACCCCAGATGGCTTTGATGCTCAGTCATTCAGTGTATTCAAGGCAGAGATAGAAAGATTTTTGGGCCATTGTTTCACCACCATGGCGGAACTCCCAACGTTGGGACTCAATGCGGGTTCCAGACCTGCGTAGGTGGTCAGCGAGACTGTGACGGCAATTTTACAGGCAGCGGCCAATTAAGAGGCTGTCACCTTGATCGTATTGAATGGCAGGACAGGCTCAAGGGGCCGTATGGCCTACTCCTGCTCCTATTCCATATGTTCTTATGTCTTGCAAATACTTTGTTAACCCATTCAAACTAAGCTTTGTGCATGGCCTTGCTGGTTAAAGGATTTGCAGTAATTTACTGAAACACTTTCGACAAATGAGAAAACTGCATATTTGAAGTGGGTCCAAGATGAACAATTCTTATCCAACACATTTTGTGTTATGGATAAAACAGGAGCTAAATCAGAAGATTCCCTAAATTGCTTCCCATTGTTTATTCTCTACAAATTATGGATAATTAACCCATTCTTAAAAAGAGAACATTTCTTGTTCAAGTGGAACTTACAGTAAGTTTGCAGAGTCACAGAGGAGTTTGTGATTGGTTTTGTGGTGTTTGAGCCCAAGTCCACCTCTGCCAAGCAGGTGTACTCCTGTCCATCACCTGACATACTTGCAGTGAAATTGAAGATGTTCCTCAATCTTTTATCGTCATCCGGGAAACCTTCTTCTCCTGTGAAATTCCTCTGAACAATCTCACTCCCTCTCAGCCATGTGAGTTTGAGTTTATTGTTTGGATAGACCCTCGGACCAATACACTCCAGACTATATGTCTTGTTAACTTCCAGCACTTCAGGAGGTGATGTAATGTTTAACTCTCGATCTGTTAAAAGAAGTTAACAGGAATCATTGAAACAATATGTATCTGAACACAACCAGTTTACTCCTCTTTCCCCTCAACATATGTACATTTCACTCAGCAAGTAAAATCATCCATGTGTGCAGTAAAAGTTATCCCAAAAAAATGCCTGTGGTCCAATGAGCCCCATACATTTTTTGTTCAGCGATTCTCTTCAATCAACACTAAACCAGCAGCATTTTTCTAGGATTCCGATTAAAAGCACAGATATTAGCACTGATAGTTTAATATTTTAGTCATTGCCATCAGAGAACAGAATGATACAGCAGTTTCTGTGCTGTAAAACTCTATGACTCTATGAGAAGGAGGCTATTCTGCCCATCCTGCCTGTGCTGGTCCTCTGTACAACCATCCAATCAATTCCACACCCCTCCTCTGTCCCCTTAAAACTCTTCCCCTCAAGCATCTATCCAATTCTCCTTTGCAAGCCACCATTGAATCTTGGTTGCGGAATATTCTAGTTGAGTTTTCCAGTTCAGGTGTTTACCATGAACCTCAATATAGGCCTTCGACCAGTAAAATACAGGATTCACTGTGGCAACTCACCAAGGCTTCTTAAACAGTGCCACGACCTCTACCACCGGGAAGGACGAGGGCAGTAGGTGCATGGGAACACCACCACCTGCAAGTTCCCCTCCAAGTCGCACACCATCCTGACTTGGAACTATATCACCGCTCCTTCGTAATTGCTGGAACTGTCAAAATGCTGGCCCTCCCTCCCTAACAGCAATGTGGGAGTGCCTCCACCACACAAAATACAATGATTCAAGAAGGCGACTCAGCACCACCACCTCCTTTTCAGTTAAGATTCCTCCACCACCCCCATCCCCACCCACCCAGTGTGAATTATTTTAATGTAAGGTAACTGCCCCTCAATGTTGATCACCGAAACAGTTGGCAATAGCTGGAAATGGGATCCCAAACAGGGCACAGCTTTGACTACAGTCAAACCGAAGTGACTGTGTTTGGATTTGCAAAAGCAGAAATTCTTGAATGTAAATATGTTTTTCCGATGGAATTGCTTCTATAAATTGCATTCCAACATTCAGATTGCCAAGTAATTTTACAGCGCTCGTGGCCATACGTATAACCCACTAATTCAACAGCAACCTGGTTTTCATTATATTCCACCCATTTTCTGTTATTTTCCCACAATATTTCTTCCTGTCCTATGTCACCTTCTCCTGAGATCCCCAACATCACATATGCTAGTTTTCAGCCATTTCGATTCAATCCATATGATATTAAGAAATGGCTGAAGGCACTGGATACTGCAAAGGCTATGGGTCCTGACAACATTCCGGCTGTAGTACTGAAGACTTGTGCTGCAAAACGAGCAGTGACCCAGCCAAAGTGTTCCAGCACTGCTACAACATTGGCAGCTACGCAACAATGTGGAAAATTGCCCAGGTATTGTCCACAGAAATCAGGACAAATCCAATCCAGGCAATTACTGCCCCATCAGTCTACTCTCAATCATCAGTAAAGTGATACAAGCTGTATTCGACAATGCTAGAGAGTGGCACTTACTCACCAATAACCTGCTCAGTTTGGGTTCTGCCGGGACTGTTCATCTCCAAACCTCATTATAACCTTTATCCAAACGTGGGCAAAACAGCCAAATTCTAGAGGTGAGTTGAGAGTGACTGCTCTTGACATCAAGGCAGCATTTGATCATGTTTGCCATTAAGGAGCCCTCTTAATATTGAAGTTAATGGGAATTGGGGGAATATTCTCCACTAGCTGGAGTCATACCTTACATACGAATTAGGAGCAGGAGTAGGCCACTCGGCCCGTCGAGCCTGCTCCAGTATTGAACAAGATCACGCTGACCTGATTGCAGAAAGGAAGATGGTTGTGGTTGTTGGAGACCAATTATCTCAGCCCCAGGACATCACTGCAGGAATTAAAAGCTAGTCTAATGCCGTCCTTACCTGGTCTGGCCTACATGTGATTCCAGACCCACAGCAATGTGTTTGACTCTTAAAATGCCCTCTGAAATGGCCTAGCAAGCCACTCAGTTCAAGGGCAATTAGGGATGGGCAATAAATGCTGGCTTAGCCAGTGACACCCACATCCCACAAACGAATAAAAAAAAGCCATACCGTTCAACAAACTCTTTAAACTCTGTGGAGGTGAATTAAGTTCCATTATCATCTATCACCCTTTCCAGAATCCCTTGTTCAACAAACAGGACTCGTACTACTGTGGTGATTGTTGTAGTTCTCAAATCTTTTACCTCGCTGATTTATGAATAGTAATCTCCTACTATAAGGTACCATTCTTAGTTGTGCGTGAATAAGTCAGCTCCCAGTATACCATGTTCTGGGAAGTATCCCCCTAGCCATCATCTCTTTTTTGAGCTGGGTATTTCTATACATCTGGCACACATGCATGTAGATACCATTTTTCAATGTCCTTGTAGATGCCTATCTGACTCTAAGCTTACACTTCTCCATTCCCATGCGGCCTTCATGTGTCTTCTGGAGAAGTTCTCTCTGCATTGTTTTGGGTAGAATGATTCTGGATCCGGCCATCTGAACACTGTCTTCTAGTGAGATGTCATCTCTGATTAACCAATACTGCTGTATTCCTGGATGTGTTTGATGCATCTTATCTGGCCATCCCTGAATAACTTGCTCAGAAAGCATCTTAACTCTTCATCTTTACTGGTCTCATCTCTGTTTGACTCACTTTTGGTGATGTCACATTCACTAGGTGTGATGTATCTTTATACCTAGATCTTTTACCTCGTGTTTCTCATGTGGCAACAGACGAGATAGATATTTATCAGCACCATTTATCTTTCTGGCTTGTATTTCAGAATGAAATCATAACTCAGAAGCCTCGAGAACACCTTTGTAGTCTTGCTGATACTCCCACACAGACTTTTCTTGCAGATACGTTTTAGTGGACGATGATCACTCCCCACTATGAATCTTTTCTCGTAGAGTTTTGTATGAAATTTCTTGCATCTTCAGACCACTGCCAAAAGCTCTCTTTCTATGTTAACATATCTGATCTCAGCTGATGTTAGAGCTTTGGATGCTATCAGCTTTCCTTCTTGTACTAGGGCTGCTCCCAGTCCTTTTGTAGAAGCATCTAGTTGCAGAGTGATGGGTTTGCTGTGGTGTCGTGTGACCAACTTGTCTCCTCGGATATTACTCCGTTGCGTTTACTGAAACTCCTCTCATGTGACTCTGACTATTGGTACTCAACATCTTTCATCAGCTCTTGTCGGTTTGCTGTGTGCTCTGGCATGTGAGGGATGAAAGAGTTTATGTACTGGACCAAGCCAAGCAAACTCCTCAGCTCTCTCTTGCCTCGGAGCTTCCATCTCAGAGATAGTTGTGATAAAAACAAGAAATGCTGGAATCACTCAGCAGGTCTGGCAGCATCTGTGGAAAGAGAAGCAGAGTTAACGTTTCGGGTCAGTGACCCTTCTTCGGAACTGACAAATATTAAAAATGTCACAGGTTATAAGCAAGTGAGGTGGGGGTGGGGCAAGAGATAACAAAGGAGAAGGTGTAGATTGGACAAGGCCAAATAGCTGACCAAAAGGTCATGGAACAAAGGCAATGTGTTAATGGTGTGTTGAAAGACAAAGCATCAGTATAGAATAGGTGTTAACGGACTGAATATTGAACAGCAGCAAGTGCAAACATGAAAAGAACAGGAGGTAAGCAAACTGAACAAACTAAGATGAAATGAAGTAAATGCAAAAAAAAGGTTGTAAAAAATGTAAAAAAGAAAAAACTAAAAATGAAAGTAAAATGGGGGGCTGTCATGCTCTGAAATTATTGAACTCAATGTTCAGTCCGGCAGGCTGTAGTGTGCCTAATCGGTAGATGAGATGCTGTTCCTCGAGCTTGCGTTGATGTTCACTGGAACACTGCAGCAATCCCAGGACAGAGATGTGAGCATGAGAGCAGGGGGGAGTGTTGAAATGGCAAGCAACCGGAAGCTCAGGGTCCTACTTGCGGACCGAGCGGAGGTGTTCCGCAAAGCGGTCACCCAGTCTGCACTTGGTCTCCCCAATGTAGAGGAGACCACATTGTGAGCAGCGAATACAGTATACTACATTGAAAGAAGTACAAGTAAATCGCTGCTTCACCTGAAAGGAGTGTTTGGGGCCTGGGATAGTGAGGAGAGAGGAGGTAAATGGGCAGGTAATACACCTCCTCAGTTCGTTAACATCCTATCTGTACTAATGCTTTGTCTTTCAACACACCATTAACATATTGTTTGCCTTTGTTCCATGACCTTTTGGTCAGCTATGTGGCCTTGTCCAATCTACACCTTCTCCTTTGTTATCTCTTGCCCCACCCCCACCTCACTTGTTTATAACCTGTGACATTTTTAATATTTGTCAGTTCCGAAGGAGGGTCACTGACCCGAAACGTTAACTCTGCTTCTCTTTCCACAGATGCTGCAGGACCTGCTGAGTGGTTCCAGCATTTCTGGTTTTTATTTCAGATTTCCAGCATCCGCAGAATTTTGCTTTTATATCAGAGATAGTTGTGACTTTTTCAGGACTCAGCTTGACTCCATCAGGTGTGTACACCATTCCAAAGAACTGGCATTCTGTCACCTTTACAATGCATTTGTTTGCTTGATCCCAGCTTTTCTGGTTCTCTCCATGGCTTCATGTAGGTGGTAGTTATGGTCTTTCTCATCTACACCATCAACCGGGGTATCATCAGGTATGCCGATTGCTCCTTTGCATCTCCTGTGTGTCTCATCTATTTTCTTCTGGATCACATCCTGGCTCACTTTAAGGCCAAAAGGTAGATGCAGGAATTTGTACCGCCCAAAGAGTGTGTTGAATGTTGTCTGGCTCCCAACGATCTTAATCAAGCAATTTAGAGGAATCACTACTCTACTCCAACACCGGAAGAGATCATGCTCCATCGTTGAATACATTTAAGGCTGGAATAGATATGCTTTTGGCTTCTCTCTCACTATGATGGAATTTACCCAATCTGTCGGCTCTGTGACTCTGCCAATCACTTTATTTTCTTCCATCTCTGATATTCTCTTTCGAGCTTTCCTTTTAGCTCTATTGGTAATTTACGTGAGGGTGAATCACTGATTTCATCTCTGGGTCAACTCCACTTTCCTGCTTGCTACCCATACCCTTGATTCCCTGCGAGACCAAAAGCCTACCTATTCCAGCCTTAAATGTATTCAACGATGGAGCATCCACAACCCTCTGGGGTAGGGAATTCCAAAGGTTCACAACCCTTTGAGTGCAGTAATTTCTCCTCATCTCAGTCCTGAATGATTGGCCCCTTATCCTGACACGGTGTCCCCACATTCTAGATTCCCTGACCAGCAGAAACAATCTCTCAGCTTCTACCTCATCAAGCCCTGTCAGATTCTTGTATGTCTCAATGAGATCGCCTCTCATTCTTCTAAACCCCAGAGAATATTGGCCCAGTTTACTCAGCCTGTCATCATAGGACAACCCCCTCATCCCAGGGACCAAGTTAGTAAATCTTCACTGCACTGCCTCCAGTGTAAGTATATCCTTTCTTAAATGTGGAGACCAAATCTGCACACTGTATTCTAGGAGCGGTCTCAAAGCCCTGTACAATTTTAGTAAGACATCCTTCTTCCTGTACTCCAATCCCCTTGCAATAAAGGCCAACATGCATTTGCCTTCCAAATAGCCTGCTGCACCTGCATGTTAACTTTGTGTGTTCCTTGTACGAGTACGCCCAAGTCTCTCTGAACATCAACACTTACCAATTTCACACCTTTTAAAATAATATTCTGCTTTTCTATTTTTATGACCAATGTGTAAAACTTCACACTTCCCTACATTATACTCTATTTGCCATCTTGTTGCCCACTCACTTAACCTGTCTATGTACTGAAGATATGTGCTGAATTTCTCAAAAATCTTGTCCCAGTTTTTACTACCATTCTCATTCATTTCCCAGCTATTGAAGAGATCTTATCCTTTCTCCCCTGTCCACAGAAGGCTGTAGCTGACCTTTTCCTCTTTCTGGGGCGTTTCAGAAAACGACTGAATGTCAATTTGCACTTTTACTTAAACTTTTCGAATGCTTCCACAACGTCATTGGCTCCCATTTCAACACAGGCTGGAACTGTGTGTTCATTGCTGTGGCAGCGGCTGACTTGTTTTACACACGATTTACACTTTTGTTTTCTGGTACTACCCATTTCCCACCAGTGCAGGTCAGTACCTCACCTAATACACTGCAGTACTATTCATAGTCTAAAATATTTCACACTGCCTTCCACCCTACTTAAGATTCTGCAATCAACTGTTAGAACAAGAGTTTTCACTTACTGTATACTGTGACCACCTTTTTCTCCTCCTTCAGCTGACGACCGTCTGATTTACAGATTACACTGCATGGTGCTGCAAAATCCCATTTCTGCACACTCGGGAAATAATCTGTGGACCAGTTAGTGCCATTTCTTCTGTTTGGATGTATCCCTGATTTATATTCCACTGTCATTATCGGTTCTGCACATGTTGTACTGCAGTTCACCTCTAAAGAATCTCCAAATTCCACAGCTGAGGGGTTTGTGTCAATCCAAACCTCAAATCCAGTTACACTTGCTGTCAGGGAAAAAACTCACAGTAAACATGGGATATGGAATCCATTCAATATAGGACCTGTTAAGAGTAACTCCCTGAAATAATAGCACATTTCTAATTAACCCAACAGGCAGGTTGCTTTTTGAAAGCAAGACACATATTCTGTGCAATTCATAGAACCATAGAAATTTACAGTACAGATGGAGGCCATTCAGCCCATCGAGTCCATGCCAAGCGAAAAAGAGCTATCCTGCTTAATCCCACATTCCTGCTCTTGGTCTGCAGCCCTGTAGATTACAGCACTTCAATTGCATCTGTGATGAGGGGTTTTGCCTCTACCACCCTATTGGGCAGAGATTTCCAATCCCCCCACATCCTCTGGCGAAATGATTTCTCCTCAACTCCTCTCTAAACCTGCTACCAATCACTTTAAATCTATCCCCCTGATAATTGTTTCTCTGCTCAGTGAAATAGGCCCTTCCTATCCACTCTATCTAGGCCCCTCATGATTTTACACATCTCAATTAAATTCCCCCTCAGCCTCCTCTGTTCCAATGAAAACAACCCCAACCTACCCAATCTTTGCTCATAGCTAAAATTCTCCAGTCCTGGCAACATCTTTGCAAACCTCCTCTATACACTCTCAAGTGCGATCACATCCTTCCTGTAATGCGGTGACTAGAACTGTACTCAGTATTCTAGCTGTGGCCTAACTAGTGTTTTATACAGTTCTCGCATCACCTCCCAGCTCTTATAATTTATGCCTCGGCTAATAAAGGAAAGTATTCTGTATACCTTCTGAACAAACTTACCTACCTGTCCTACTACCTTCAGGGATTTGTGGGCATGCACTCCAAGGTCCCTCTGTCCCTTTACATTTCACCGTATCCTACCGTTTATTGTGTATTCCCTTGCCTTGTTTACCCTCCCCAAATGCATTATCTCACACTTCTCTGGATTGAATTCCATTTGTCACTTTTCTGCCCACCTGTCCATTGATATCTTCCTGCAGTTTACAGCTTGCTTCCGCACTATCAACCACACAGCCAGGTTTTCCATCATCTGCACACATCTTACTCATACCCCCTATATTTAAGTCTAAATTATTTATATGTAGCATGAAAAGCAAGAGACCTCATACTGAGCCCTTCAGAACCCCACAGGAAACAGCTCTCCAGTCACAAAAACACCTTTCAACCATGATCCTTTGCTTCCTGCTACTGAGACAATTTTGGATCCAATTTGCAACTTTCCCTTTGATCCCATGGGCTTTTACTTTTCTGACCAGTCTGCCTTATGAGACATCGTCGAAAGCCTTGTTAAAATCCATCCAAACTACGTCAAATGCCCTGATCAACCCTCCTTATTATCTCCACAAAAAATTCAATCAAGTTAGTCAGACTCTACCTTCCCTTAATAAATCCAAGCTGACTATCTTTAATTAATCTGTGCCTTCCTAAATGATGATTTATACGATCTCTCAGAATTTTTACCGCTAATTAGTCCACCTACGAGTTTAGGCTGACTGGCCATTTAGTTGCCCTCACTGCACCCCTTGCTGTTACTGCATCAATATGATATATCAGCCTATTTTTTGATCTCAAATATTGGCTTCTCTTGTTCACCTTAATCAAAGTGCTCTGAAAGGGGTAGATCTTACCGACAACCTGCACTGAACTGTTGTTTGAGGAGGTGACATCCCAGATTAGTGGAAGAAACTAGTTGACATAGAATCAGAGAATAAGGAAATTGTTTCTATAGGCACTCACTGAGCATCCAACAAGCACTGTTCCTCAGATGTGATGCTCACAGGAGGGGACAGCTGCTTTATTCTATCTTAGACCAATTGAAATAACCCTTAGTAACTCCAGACTGAGGCCTGCCCTCTAAGTGGACCATGCACCTAAATGTTGGGCAGGAAATCCCGGAGCATCTGTCAGCCTCAGCCTTGAAAAGCCACAGCCAGAAGGCTTTGAATGCTTTAAATCATCCTGCGGTTAGGGAGGAAGTGGTGAAAAATTGAAACACAAAACTGCCTGGATTAACTTTCACCTGCCCTTGGACCTCCACAGAACTCCGGTGCACCTGGCTTAATCATTGCATCAGCTTTGATCAAGCACCCCAAAGCTTGAGAACTCAACAGTTGTAAAAATAAGAGAAAGAATTTAGAGGCTGGGCATGTCCACTTTCACATTATTGAAAAGGTTATACTGGGTCCAAGCCTGCTACAGCCACAGATCCAGTTGAATCCAGTGCGGAAATCACAGGGCAATGGGAGCAAAATTCGCGTCCATTGTTCTGGAGAATGTCAGTTTCCTGATGTGGGAAGAGGAAATCACCACCGCACCCACCCCACCCACCCCAAGCAGAATATGATCAGCCACCAACTTTTCTGGACCTCGAGGAGGTTGCACTTTAAAAGCACTAGATCTGGTGAAGAAAATGCAGGTATAGCCACCCAAAGAAGCACAGTGGTAGGAAAAAGTAGGACGACTTGTGTGCATTATATACATTGTTGTAGCAGAACAGAAATGTGCGCTTCTGTTGCGGTTTGCTATTTCTAGAGGTTAGTGTGATGCAGGAAAGGTGATTTTAGTGAAATGGAAAGAGGGCATTTTTAATAAAAGGTGGCCAATCTACAAATGGCAGTCTTCCAGACAGCAAATTGAAAATCTGTCCCAATGTAGGATACTGTCTAGAACTTCTCTTCCATTCCCCAGCACACAAAACAATAAACATGGTAGAAAATAGTAACCGTCAAACTGACAAAGTACATTGATCACAAGGCAAACTAATATTATAAATTCACCATCTGTAGGACTGATTTAAGGTACATTTACGAATGAAGCGAATCCCTGACTGTCTGCCTGTTTTTGTTTCATTTCTATCTTTCTCATCGTTATTTAGATTGAAATTTCTATTTCCTGTTCTCAAACTGAAACTATTCAGTATGACGGGTAAGCAGTAACGGTTGATCACAGAATAAAACTAACAGCTATCATTTTAACTGGATGAAAACCATATAATACTACTTGAATCTATGTAAATAAATAAATATTGCGTATATTTAAAAGCATTTTACCTACCTGTTAGAATAAAAAGTAATGTGAAAAGCCAATTACATTCAATCGGCGAAGTTATTCTAAAATCCATCATTGAATTTCTGAAGAATATGTGGTCTGTATTTACTATGATCCTAAAGACTTTAGAGTCATTGAATAAATCTAGCTTAACTCTCCGCGCTGTACCAATTTATTTGTGGACTGACTGAGCACTTGTGTTCAGTGTTGTCGGTGAATGAGTGATCGACCACCCCTTCCGGTGATTAACCCCCAACTGCCAGTGCGGGGAATTTCCACGCCCAGTCTGTACTTGTCAATCTTTCAAAAATCTATCCACCTCACATAATGCTGAATAATTATTGAACATGTCATTCACTAAAACCACCAAACTACTGACCACCTAACTTCTCCAGTGGTCCCCACATTAACTACATTGTTAACGGTTGTCTGTCTTTGGGTGCTGTGCCTCTCTCCTTTATGTGTGCTGTCATCATCCTTCTCTTTAGAAAAAACAACCCTTGACCTCACAGTCCTTGCAAACTAAAGCGCCATCTCCATCCTCCCTTTCCACATCAAAGCTCTTGAATGTGTTGTTGCCTGAAGGTGAAAAACACCCTTAATTTTGGTCTGGACAAGACAACCAATTAAGCCAACAGGGCACTTAGATAGTAAGTCCAGAAAATATATTCAAAGTAAAACCATGCATAACAAACCTAGGCAAATAACTTTACAACTCTCGCAGGTGATGTGAAGACCCCCTCAGTTTACCTGGTCTAATAGTTCTTTTGTTCTCCACACTATGTCTTGGTTTTCTTCTACTTCTGTGAATCTTCTTGGTCTCTGTGCACCAAAACCTGACGAGACTCCTGTTTTTAACCCCTTTCCGACCATCATGCACCCCAGCAATCAGGGGCAAGCTGGCCTAGGAATTGTTTCTAGCTATTACAAGCCTTATTAGATTGTTTTTTAATTATGACTTCAAATTGAGATCAGACACCTGGGAAACATGAACAAAGGAGTACTCATACTGTCCAACACTTTGGCTGAAATATTGTCTCTTCTGCACAGAACTTCATTCATTCTCAGAGATACCATCTGATTAATGTTGCCTTGAACTAACAAAGGGTTACTTGGAGTCCATAATGCCTTGCTTAATATGGATGGCCAGCTGTTCTGACCACAGCAGAGTTAAAAAGAACTGAATGGTTAAACTTGTACATAGCTGATTAATCAATACATACATAACTCAATCAATGTTCTAGGATTAATTGTGACTGATTGATTTCTTTTCGTACATTGATATAAAATATAGTGGTAGATAAAGGGGAACCAGTAGATGTCGTATGCTTGGATTTCCAAAAGGCATTCAGCAAGGTGCCACACAAAAGATTAATATGCAAGATAAGGGCTCATGGAGTTGGGGGTAATATATTAGCATGGATAGAGGATTGGTTAAGGGACAGAAAGCAAAGAGTATGGGGCATTTTCCAGGTGACAGGCTGTAACTACTGGAGTGCCACAAGGATCTGTGCTAGAGCCTCAACTATTTACAATCGACATTAACAACTTAGACAAAGAGACAGAGACTAATGTATCTAAGTTTGCTGATGATATTAGGTGGGAATGCAAGCTGTGAGGACACAGAAAGGCTGAAAAGAGATGTAGACAGGTTAAGAGAATGGGAAACAATGTGGCAAATGGGGTATAATGTGGGGAAGTTAAGCTACTCACTTCGGTAGTTAGAATAGAAAAGCAGATTATTTTTTAAAAGGCATGAAACTTGTAAACGTTGATGCTCAGAGGGACCTGGGTGTACTTGTACAAGGAACAGGGAAAGTTAACATGCAGGTACAACAAGCAATTAGGAAGTCAAATGGCATGTTGGCCTTTATTGCAAGGGAATTGGAGTACAAGAATAAAGAAGGTATGTTACAATAGTACGGGGATTTGGTGAGACCACATCTGGAATACTTTGTGCAGTTTTGGTCTCCAAATTAAAGAAAGGATATTCTTGCTTTGGAGACGGTACATCGAAGGTTCTCTGGATTGGTCCCTGCGATGAGAGGGTTGTCCAATTATGAGATGCTGAGTAAATTAGGCCGATGTTCTTTGGAGTTTAGAAGAATGAGAGACGATCTCATTGAAAAAGATTCTGAAGGGACTTGTTTCTGCTGGTCGGGGAATCTGAAACACTAGGGCCCAGTCTCAGGATAAGGGGCCAATCATTTCGGACTGAAATGCGGAGAAATTTCTTCACTGAAAGGGTTTTGAATCTTTGGAATTCTCTACCTCAGAGGGTTGTGGATTCTCCATCGTTGAATATAATTAAGGCTGAGATAGACAGAATTTTGGTCTCTCAGTGAACCAGGGATATGGGGAGTGTGCAGGAACGTGCATTTGAAGCCGAAGATCAGCCATGACAGGCCACATGGTCTACTCCTGCTCCTCTATCTTATGTTCTTATGTTACCGTCCATAAACTTGAGGTCATCCAAAACTCTGCTGCCTCAGTCCTTACTCGCAACAAGTCCTGTTTGCATATATCCCCTGTGTTCACTGACCTACATTGGCTTCTGGTCAAGCAAAGTCTTGATTTTAAAATTCTCATCCTTTATTTCAAATCCTTCTGTGGCCTCACCCCTCCCTATCTCTGTAACCTCTTCCAGCTCCACAACCCTCTGAGATAGCTGTGCTCCTCTAATTTCTGCCTCTTGCGCATCTCCAATTTTAATCGCTCCACCATCAGTGGTAGGGAAATTATTGGAAAATATTCTGAGAGACAGGATTAATCTCCACTTGGAGAGGCAGGGATTAATCAGGGATAGTCAGCATGGGTTTGTCAGGGGGAGATCGTGTCTAGCAAATTTGATTGAATTTTTGGAGAAGGTGACTAGAGGTGTGGATGAGGGTAAAGCAGTTAATGTAGTCTACATGGACTTCGGTAAGGCTTTTGATAAGGTTCCGCATGGGAGTTTGGTTGAGAAAGTAAAAGCCCATGGGATCCAGGGTAATTTAGCAAATTGGATTCAAAATTGGCTTCGTGGCAGGAGGCAGAGGGTGGTGGTAGAGGATTGTTTTTGCGATTGAAAGCCTGTGACCAGTGGTGTACCACAGGGATCGGTGCTGGGACCCTTACTGTTTGTAGTGTACATTAGTGATTTAGATGTGAATATAGGAGGTATAATCAGTAAGTTTGCAGATGACACGAAAATTGGTGGTGTCGTAAATAGTGAGGAGGAAAGCCTTAGACTACAGGACGATATAGATGGGCTGGTAAGATGGGTGGAGCAGTGGCAAAGGGAGTTTAATCCTGAGAAGTGTGAGGTGATGCACTTTGGGAGGTCTAACAAGGCAATGGAATATACAATGGATGGTAGGACCCTAGGGAGTACAGAGGGTCAGAGGGACCTTGGTGTACTTGTCCATAGATCACTGAAGGCAGCAGCACAGGTAGATAAGGTGGTTAGGAAGGCATACAGGATACTTGCCTTTATTAGCCGAGGCATAGAATATAAGAGCAGGGAGGTTATGATGGAGCTGTATAAAACGCTGGTTAGGCCACAGCTGGAGTACTGTGTACAGTTCTGGTCGCCGCACTATAGGAAGGATGTGAATGCAGTGGAGATGGTGCAGAGGAGATTCACCAGGATGTTGCCTGGGCTGGAGCATTTCATTTATGAAGACAGACTGGATAGGCTGGGGTTGTTTTCCTTAGAGCGGAGAAGGCTGAAGGGGGACCTGATTGAGGTATACAAAATTATGAGGGGCATTGATAGGATAGATAGGAAGAAACTTTTTCCCTTAGTGGAGAGGTCAATAACTAGGGGGCATAGATTTAAGGTAAGGAGCAGGAGGTTTAGAGGGGATTTGAGGAATAATTTTTGCACCCAAAGGGTGGTTGGAATCTGGAACACACTGCCTGAAGGGGTGGTAGAGGTAGGAACACTCACAACATTCAAGAAGTATTTAGACGAGCACTTGAAACGCCTTAACATACAAGGCTAGGGGCCAAGTGCGGGGAAATGGGATTAGTTAGGACGGGTGCTTGATTGTTGGCGCATGCGTAGGGCCTGTTTTTGTGCTGTAAAACTCAATGACTCTATGGCCATTGGTGACCATGCGTTCAGCTGCCTGGCCCTACGATCTGAAATTCCCTCCCTAAACCTCTCTGACTCTCTACCTCTCTTTCTTCCTTCAAGATGTTCCATAAAACCTACTTCTTTGACCAAGCTTTTGGCCATCTGCCCTCATGTTGCCTTATGAGACTTGATATCTAATTTTGCTTTGTAGTTCCTGTGAAGCAGCTTGGAATGTTTTATTGCATTAAAGGTGCTATTATAGATATAAGTAGTTGCTGTTGCTGATTCACAAATAGGATACAATAACCGTGCAGTGCAGCCTTCTCTGTGTCATAAGATGCACCATCACAATTTCTTGTTTATCATATTGTACTCCCACGATTGAACGAACCGCCACCCCCCCCCCCCCCCATACAGTGATTGGACCCAGTTGTTAGTATTCTATTGGAACTCGGAGGAATTGTCGCAAGACTATCGAACCGTCTTCATCAGCTTCTCTCTAAATCTCTCTCCAACACTCGTCTGCAGCTTCAATTTGTCAGTGAGATTTTTTGAGCACACAGCCAGTTCATTTACAATTGATTACAGCTCATCTTATTCATCGGGCTACCTTTTGCAAGATTGAAGAAGTGTGTGTGTTTGCATGTGTGAGATTACAATAATCAATTATGAAGAATCATACAGTGCAGTACATATGTATTACGAGCAGGAGTAGGCCACTCGGCCCCTTGAGCCTGCCTTGCCATTCAATAAGATCCTGGCTGATCTGATTGTACCCTCAACTCCACATTCCCGCCTACCCCAATAACCTTTCACCCCCATTGCTAATCAAGAATCTATCTACCTCTGCTTTAAAAATATTTAAAGACTCTGCTTCCACCATCTTTTGAGGAGGAGAGTTCCAAAGACTCACGGCCCTCTGAGAGAAAAAATTTCTCTCTATCTCTGTCTTAAATAGACGAGCCCTTATTTTTAAATAGTGAGCCCTAGTTCTAGATTCTCCCACAAGTGGAAACATCCTTTCCACATACACCCTGTCAAGACCCCTCAGGATCTTATATGTTTCAATCAAGCCACCTCTAATTCTTATAAAGTCCAGTGGATACAAGCCTAGCCTGTCCAACCTTTCCTCATAAGGCAACCCGCCCATTCCAGGTATTCGTCTAGTAAACATTCTCTGAACGGCTTCCAACGCATTTACATCCTTCCTTAAATAAGGAGACCAGTACTGTACACAGTACTCCAGATGTGGTCTCACCAATGCCCTGTATAACTGAAGCATAACCTCCCTATTTTTGTATTCAATTCCCCTCGCAATAAATGATAACATCCTATTAGCTTTCCTAATTACTTGCTGAACCTGCATACTAATCTTTTGCGATTCATGCATTAGGACACCCAGATCCCTCTGCATCTCAGAGCTCTGCAATCTCTCACCATTTAGATAATATGCTTCTTTTTTATTCCTCCTGCCAAAATGGACAGTTTCACATTTTCCCACATTATGTTCCATTTGGCAGGTCTTTGCCCATTCACTTAATCTATCTATATCCCCTTGCAACTTCCTTATGTCCCCTTCACAACTTAGTTTCCTTGTGCCATCAGCAAAGTTAACAACCATACCTTTGGTCCCTTCATCCAAGTTATTTATGTAAATTGTAAAATGTTGTGGCCCCAGCACTGATCCCTGTGGCATACCACTCATTACATCTTGCCATCCAGAAAATGACCTATTTATGCCTACTTTCTGTTTCCTGTTAGCTAGCCAATCTTCTCTCCATGCAAATATGGTATCCCCTACACCATGAGCTTTTATTTTCCACAATAACCATTGATGTGCACCTTATCAAATGCCTTCTGGAAATCTAAGTACAGTACATCCACTGGTTCCCCTTTATCCACAGCACATGTTGCTGTGGAGAAGGAGGCCAGTCAGCTCATCATGAAAATGAAGCAGTTTGTGCCCGCAATCAACAAGATCTGGCCAACATTCAGATTTGGGCTGATAAGTGGTGACATTCGTGCCACACAAATGTCAGTCAATGACCATCGCCAACAAGAGAGAATCTAAGCATTACCCTACACATTCAATGGCTTTACCATTGCTGAATCCCCCACCCTCAACATCCTGGAGGGATTCACCATTGACCAGAAATTTAACTGGACCAGCCACATAAATACTGCTGGTGCAGGAGTAGGTCAAAGAGTGGGAATTCTGCAGTGACTACAGCTCCAACAACTCTTAAACAGTTCACCACCATCCGGGACAAAGGAGCCCACTTGATAGGCAAACCATCCAACATTCACTCCCTCCATCACCGACGCACAGTGGCTATAATACATACCACCTACAAGATGCACTGCAGCAACTTGCCAAAGTTCCTTCCACAGAACCTTCCAAACCCATAACCTCTATCAACTAGAAGGACAAGGGCAGAAGGCTTGAGGGAGCACCACTACCTGCAAGCTCCCCTCCAATTCACACACCATCCTGACTTGGGACCGTATCACCGTTTCTTCACTGTCATTGGGTCAAAATCCTGGAACTCCCTCTCTAACAGCACTGTAGGTGTAACTATACCACATGGACTGCAGCAATTCAAGAAGGCAGTTCCCCATCACCTTCCTGAGGGCAATTAGGGATGGGCAATAAATGCTGGCATTGCCAGCGACACTCACATCCCATGAATGAATATAAAAATAAAAGCATTTCAGTGAAAGAAGCAATGCAAATACAAAGTTGCACAAATATATTGGTGAAATTAAGATTACATTGAATTTACAGCACAGAAACAGGCCATTCAGCCCAATAGGTCTATGACAGTGTTAATGCTCCACAGGATCCGCTCCCATTATATATCCTTCTATTCCTTTTACCCTCATGTACTTATCCAGCATCCCCTTAAATGCACCTATGTTGTTTGCCTCAACGAATGTGGTGCCAAATCTACAATCAATTGTAAACTGTTTCCCGGGACTCTGGAGGCAGTTTATTGTTTATCAATCGGCTCTGACATTATACTGTAATATTGCAGCAGCTTCCCCAAAGAGCCCTTAAACTGTGTGCAGTTTAAAAATTGAAGCCAGGGCTGGAAGCTGACTAGCAGCTGTGAAATTACTTGTCGACAGGATTGTTTGACGGCCTGAATTATCCTTGAATCTGAGATCATCATGCAGCTGCGGAGCATAAGTACGCTGTTCAGACTGGATTACAGCAAACTGTTCAGATGAATAGGAATTAATTCTGTCCAACTTCTCAAAAGCAAGATGCAAGAATGGGGAAAGATATCATTCTGCTTGAAGTTTGACGTTTCCAAGACATTAAGAATAGAGAGAGAGAAACTATTTCTGCTGCTTGAGAAATCTACAACTAAGGAGCATAGTCTAAAAATTAGAGCCAGATCTTTCAGGAGTGGAATTAGGAAACACTTCTTCATACAAAGTGAGGTAAAAGTTTGAAACTGTCTTCTGCAAATGGCAGTTGATGCTAGATCAATTGTTAATTTTATATCTGAGAGGGATTTTTGTTCACCAAACATATTAAGGGAAATCGGGCAGATCGCAGGCAGATCAGCCATAACCTCACTGGATGACAGAACAGGCTCGTCCAGTTCCTATGTATTTGGGTTGTGAACAGGTTTAGGGTTAGGGCTGGGATTCCTGCATCTCTCCCTGCTTCTCCCTCTTCCTCTCCCTCCCATTCTCCCTCCCTTCCACTTTCATCCTCTTTCCACCCTCTCACTCTCTGTCTCCCACTCACCCCCCCCTTCCTTTCTCCCCATTCCTCTTTCCCCACTTCCTCCCTGTCCTTCCCCCTCATCTCCCTTTCCCTCCTTCTCTTCCGTCCTCCTCCATCAACTTCCCTCTATCTCTCTCTCCTGCTGTTTTCCTTTCCCTTTCTCCCCCCAATCCCTCCCTGTCTCTCTCTTGCTTACTCCTTCCCTCTGTCTCCCTCCCTCATGGTGGTGTTGCTGGTAGTTTCCATGGTGCCTGCGCAGATTTCAGCTCCAAAACCTTAAACTCAAACACTAACCCCAAGAGTTAACCCTAATGAAATTGATGGGGTTGGTATATGTCACATGTGTTCCATCAGTTGCCCCTTATGGGAACCCTGCCATTCTGTAGAACTGAACTGCATGCTCTCAGGTAATAAACTGTGAGGCCCACGTGAGAATATATTCAATGACCTTCTTTGCACAAGAGTGCACTGCTGCCTGACTAATGTGACAAAATTCATCTGAGGTTCCTTGGAAGGCTCCATTGGCAAACAAATATTCGAGCCAATGGTCACTTTCATGGCTACAGATAATGCTGTGGTCCTGGTAGAGGTGGCTGCAGGTCTTGAACCAGAAGCTGGTATAATTCCCCAACGCTCCCCTGAGCATTAATGGGAAATTTAAATAAGACTTTGTAGATCTATACACCCAGTGCAATGGACATAAATGTGTAGGAAACCAACATCTTCTGTGACCCTCACGCTAAAAAGCCTTCAATATATCACCCTTTTGTTTCCTCATCTTCCTCCTTTTAACATAGGAATAAAAGAATTTCTATTGAGAAATCCCTTGTCCGATTCATCAATTTACCTTCCCAAATACTCACAAAAATATGAACGATTCAGTAACTTTTCAAAGTAAAACTTGTTTTGGAAAATTACAATTACTGACATTGGTGATGCAATCACTCTGATTTGATATTTTTGAAAAAATAATTACACATTTGAAAATATCTTCAGATGATACAAATCCTTATTCACATATACAATCCTGTTCATACATCCTGTTCAAGCATGCCAAAATTAGACAAATATCTCTTAATATTTTTACAGGTAGCATTTACATATTTCTTTATATTAAACATTCCAGCTAGCACATGCTCAGAAAACAGTAACACATGAAAGCTCAAAATTTATATCTAAAAATATGTATAAAAAAAGATACTTGTTCACATTATCGAAGCATGCTATTCATCAGCGATCACATAAATGATTATTTTACAGTGTCAAATCTCAATTCCAGTTTATTAGTGAGAAACAAAGTGAGCCTCCCTGACCTTCATGAGTTTCAAGCAATCATGTATTAGATTGTTTTTCAAAGGGAATTTAAACTTGCCCTAAAAAGCAAGACCATCTGTGGATAAAAGGTTAGAATTTTTTTTAAATGCTGTGAGTAAAATTTTAAGTGCAATCAGTCAAATTCCTACTTAAAAGGAATTCAACAACAAGATTTATTTATATAGCACCTTTAATGTAGTAAAACATCCCAAGGTGTTCATCAAGGAGCGTTATCAAACAGATTTGAGGAGGTATTAGGACAGACGGCCAAATGTTTGGTCAACGAGGTAGGTTTTAAGGAGCATCTTATGACCATAATATGATGGAATTTTACATTAAGTTTGAAAGCGATGTAGTTCAGTCAGAAACTAGGGTCTTAAATCTAAGCGAAGGAAACTATGAAGGTATGAGGGACAAGTTGGCTTTAGTGGATTGGGAAACTACTTTAAAAGGTATGATGGTAAACATGTAACGGCTATCATTGAAAGAACTAATACATCATTTACAACAAAAATACATTCCTTTAATGCACAAAAACCCAGCAAGGAAAGTGTTCCGATCGTGACTAATGAAAGAAATCAAGGATTGTATCAGAGCAAAGGAAGAGGTATATAAAGCTGCCAAAAAGATGGTAAGCCTGAGGATTGGGAACATTTCAAAAGTCTGCAAAGGAGGATCAAGAGAAAGATTAAGAAAGGGAAAATAGAATGAGAGTAAACTAGCAAGCAACATGAAAAGGGACTGTAAAAGCTTCTATAGGTATGTAAAAAGATCAGCAAAGACAAATGTGGGTCCATTACAAGCGGAGTCAGGAGAATTTATAATGGGGAATAAGGAAATGGCAGAGAAACTAAACAAATACTTTGTGTTTATCTTCACGGAGGAAAATACTAAAAACCTCCCAGAAATAATGGAAAATCAAGGGACTAGTGTAAACGAGGAACTGTAAGATATGAATATTATTTTAAAAATGTACTAGAGAAATTAATGGGCCTTAAAGTAGATAAATCCCCTGGACTTGATAATCTACATACCAGAGTGTTGAAAGAGGTGGCTGTAGAGATAGTAGATGCATTGGTGGTCATCTTTCAAAATTCTATGGACTCTGGAATGGTTCCTGCAGATTGGAAGGTGGGAATTCTAACCCCACTATTTCAGAATGGAGGGAAAGAGAAAACAGGGAACTACAGACCTGTCAGTCTAAAATCAGTTGCGGGGGAAATGCTAGAATCTATAATAAAGGATTTGATAACAGGACATTTGGCAAATAATGGTAGGATTGGTCAGAGTCAACATGGATTTATGAAAGGGAAATCATGTTTAACAAACCTGTTAGAGTTTTTGAGGATGTAACTAGCTGAATAGATAAGGGGAAACCAGTGGATGTGGTATATTTAGATTTCCAAAAAGCTTTTGATAAGGTCCCACACAAGAGGTTAGTGAACAAAATTAGAGCACATGGGATTGGAGGGAATATACTGTCATGGATTGAGAACTGGTTAACGGGCAGAAAACAGAGAGTAGGAATAAATGGGTCATTTTCGTATAGGTAGGCTGTGACTAGTGGAGGACTGCAAGTATCAGTACTTGGGCCCCAGCTATTCACAATCTTTATCAATGATTTGGATGTGGGAATTAAATGTAATAATTCCAAGTTTGTAAATGACACAAAAGTAGGTGGAAGTGTGAGTTGTGAGGAGGATGCAAAGACATTTCAAGGGGATTTGCAGAGGTTAAGTGAGTGGGAAAAAAATTGGAAGATGGAATACAATGTAGAGAAATGTGAGGTTATCCACTTTGATAGGAAAAACAGAAATACAGAGTATTTCTTAAATGATGAGAGACTGGGAAGTGTTGAACTTCAAAGGGTTTTGGGTGTCCTTGTTCATGATTAATTTAAAACAACATGCAGGTACAGGAAGCAATTAAGAAGTCAAATGGTATGTTGGCCTTCATTACAAGAGGATTTGAGTACAGGAGTAACGATGTCAACTGCAATGATATAGAGCCTTGGTGAGACCGCACCTTGAGTATTGTCTGCAGTTTTGGTCTCCTTACTGAAGGAAATATATACTTGCCCTGGAGGGAGTGCAACAAAGGTTCACCAGGCTAATTCCTGGGAGGAATTGTCCTATGAGGAAAGATTAATTAGACTGGGGCTTTATTCTGTGGAGTTTAAAAGAATGAGAGGTATGTTTGAATGAGATCACAACATTCTTACAGGTCTTGACAGGGTAGATGCAGGAAGGATGTTTCCCCTGGCTGAGGAGTCTAGAACCGGGGACACAATCTAAGAATAAGGGGCAGGCCATTTAGATTAGATTAGATTAGGGATACAGCACTGAAACAGGCCCTTCGGCCCACCGAGTCTGTGCCGAACATCAACCACCCATTTATACTAATCCTACACTAATCCCATATTCCGACCAAACATCCCCACCTGTCCCTATATTTCCCTACCACCTACCTATACTAGTGACAATTTATAATGGCCAATTTACCTATCAACCTGCAAGTCTTTTGGCTTGTGGGAAGAAATGAGGAGGATTTAATTTAGGACGGAGATGAGGAGGAATTTCTTCACTCAGGGGGTGGTGAATCTTTGGAATTCTCTGCCCCCGAGGGCTATGGAGGCTCAGTCATTGAGCATGTTCAAGATTGAAATCGATAGATTTTTACATATTTAAAATTTCAAGTAATATGGGAATAGTGCAGAAAAATGGTGTTGAAGTAGAAGATCAGCCATCATCTCATTGAATGGCAGAGGGGCTCAAAGGGCTAATTGGCCTACTCCTGCTCCTATTTCCTATGTTTTTATGTTCTTTAAGCAGGAGACAGAGACACAGAGAGAGACACACACAGAAATTTAGGGAAGAATTCCCAGAATGGGGCTAAACTGTGGCAAATAGATTTCAATGTAGGTAAATGTGAGTGACCAAAAAAGGATAGAACAGGGTACTTCCTAAATGGTGAAAATCTAGTAAAAGTGGGTGTCCAAAGAGATCTTGGGGTCCGGGTACATAGATCATTCAAAATGTCATGAACAGTTACAGACAATAATCAGCAAGGTGAATGAAATGCTGGCCTTTATATCTCGAGGATTAGAACACAAGGCGGTAAGAGTCATGCTACAGCGAGACAAAGCCCTGGTTAGACCACACCTGGAGTACTGTGAGCAGGTCTGGGCATAACACCTTTGGAAGAATATATTGGCCTTCGAGGAAGTGCAGCATAAGTATTCAAGATGCCTGGATTCAAAGGGTTAATTACAAGGAGAGATTACACAAGCTAGGCTTGGATTACCTGGAATTTCTAAGTTTAAGGGGTGATTTGATTGAAGTTTTCAAAATCTTAAGGGGAGCATAAAGGGAAGATAGAGATAAACTATTTCACTGGTTGGGGAGTCTAAGAGCCGGAGTTTATTCTGGTGGCGACGGGCCAGACGGTGGTGCGGGAGAGACCCCACCTCAGCCTTCTGTCTGATCCCCGTTGCAATCAAGTTGTGGGCAGCCAATTAGCTGTTCGCAGTGGTGGACGCCAACCCATTGAGGGACAAGGCTCCCTCATCCAGAGCTGCCAGCCAATTGGAAGGAGCAGTGGTTACTGCCCGTACTGCAGGAGCCCTGCAGCATCAAGGACGTTTTAGACCCTGGGACAGGTAAGTGGGGTCGAGGTTCCGATACCATTCAGGCAGGGCCTGGTGACAGGGTTGGGGTGTAGGTTGGTGGGTAGGGGGAGGGTCCCCGGTAAGGGATGGGAAGGCAGTCATCGCTGCCAGGGGTGTCCACCGGGAGCTCTGGATTTCCACAAATAAGGGACCCTTCCCCTCTCCCAACCCACTAGGAGGCTGCCAGGCTTTACCTGGAGATGACATTTTAATGATCTCTTTGGTCCTCCACTGTTACTAGTATTTGTCCACAATAGTTGACAAATAATCTTTTAAAATAGATGAAACTTGTTTCATATTATTGTCCCTTGCAGGTTATAGTTTTGATTCCAGATTTTGTTTTCCACTTGGGTCTATTGGATTATTGTTGGTCTTTGTATTTTGTAGTTTTTATTTTCCTGTTTTCTAGTCATTCCTCTTCAAGTAATAAATGATGGCTCCTGTTGCAAGGACAAATATGGCCACCACTGATACACTTACTGCAGCTATGATAGCTGTCATATCTGTGAGGAAAAATGGAAGTTGAATAAATGATTTGCAAAACTGTATTTGAATAATCTTTTTTCAAAATACCACAATTTGCTCAGCGTTTTTAATCTTCTCATGTCAGATACATATTTTGTTCCATGTGTGTCCAAGCAGAACTACATCTTTGCAATTTGAAATTCTACTGCAATCACGAGAGAGCAATGACCATTCAGTTCAGTTTAGATTAGGAATTGATTGCAGTAGTTGTGCTGACATCCCTTCATTGGCATCATTGACTTCTTCTGCCTTTGAGTTCTTGTCCCCAACAAAATACTTGCTGTTCAGATCCCTCCTGTTCTCTGTTACAGTTCCACCTTCAACTAAAATCTGAAGGCTTCAAACTTGAGCACACCTGGAATATATAGTGTGTGATCTTGTTATTCACCACAAAACCTGACTTGACTCTGAGCCCTGACCCAGATTCACTCTGCAGCTTCTGCCCTTCCCTTTGTCACTCTCACTACTTCCATGGGACCACATCCACCTGCCTCAATATCCTCTCTACCTAACTTCTGATCTTTCAACTACCTTTACTGTCCCTGTGATTTCTGATGTCATAAAGGACTCCATTTGTTCCCATGCAAAACCTCCATTAGCCCTTCCACCAAAAGCATGCACTTGCTCCATCGTCTTTTCTAACTACTGCTCCATCTTCAGTTTCCTTTCCTCCCTAGGTTCCTTACACTTACCATTTCCACCAGCTCCATGTCTGCATCTTCCACAACTACCTACTTGAATATTCGATCCTATTTCCACCCTGCCCATAGCACTGACATAGTCACAGAGTGCTAAGACTAAGACAGTGACAAAGGTGTGTTATCCCTCTTTGCCCTCCTCAGCCACTCTGTGTTACTCAACATAGTTTACCTCCTCTACCAGTTCTGCTGTGCAATCCAGCTTTGTATTACTGATCTTGCTTGGTTCTATCCGACCTGTTCTGATGCGAGGTTTTTTTTTATCTCATCCTTACACACCCATCTCTTAAGTCCACCAAGAATCCATCCGTGGTTCTCTCTTCTTCCTCAAATACATAATTCCCCTCAATAACATCCATAACCACAGGTTTTACAAATCATTTATTCAACTTCCATTTTTCCCCACAGCTCTCATAGAATGATGCTATAGGAATGGAACTAAAGAGGGACAAAATAGTTCTCCAAGATGGAATTCTAGAACGGTTAACTACAGAAGGCAACTATTCGGCCCATCGAGCACATGCCAGCTCTCTGCAAGAGTAATTTAGGTAGTCCCACTCACTGGCCCTTTCCCTGTAGCCCTACAAATCTTTTGCCTTCACAGCTCTCCAATTCCCTTTTGAAAGCCTTGATTGAATCTGCCTCCAGCACCATTTCAGATCATAACCATTCACTGCAAAAAAGGTTTTCCTTATGTTGCCTTTGGTTCTTTTGTTAATCACTTTAAATCTGTGCCCTCTGGTTCTAGACCCATATCCACTGTTCAGACCCCTCATGTTTTTGAACACCTCTATCAAATTTCCTTTCAACCTTATCTTCTCTAAGGAGAACAAGCCAAGCTTCTCCAATTTATCCTTGTAATTGAAATCTCTCATCCCTGGAACCATTCTCATAAATCTTTTTTGCATCCTCACTAATGCCTTCATATCTTTCCTAAAGTGTGGTGCCCATAACTGGACACAATATTCCAGTTGAGTCTGAACCAGTTTTTTTTATAAAGGTTTGTCATCACTTCCTTGCTTTTGCACCTTATGCCTCTATTTATAAAACCCAGGATTCCATATGCCTTCTTAACCACTTTTTCAATCTGCCCTATCACTTTCAATGATTTGTGCACATATACCCTCTGGACCCTCTGCTCCTGCACCCCCTTCAGCATTGTATCCTTTAGTCTATATTGCCTCCCTTCATTCTTCCTACCAAAATGTATCACTTTTCACTTCTATTCATTAAATGTTATCTTTTCATCCATTCCGTCAGCTTGTCTATGTCTTCTTGGAGCCTATCACTATGCTCCTTACAGTTCACTATATTTCCACATTTTGTGTCATTGCAAATTTTGAAATTGTGCCCTGGACACCCAAATCTAAGTCATTAATATAAATCAAGAAAAGCAGTGGTCCTAGTTGTCAGATTAGTAAGTGGTGTAATGAGAATGGCAGGAGGTGATAAACAATAAATGCCAGCAGCACTACCCATGGCTGCTGTCAGAAAAATATAGTTGGCCTAATGAGCGTGCAAGGTAGTTGTCTGCTCATGTTTCAGTGTTGTATCAGTTTGTAATAAATTATGATCAGGTTCTTCATGTCTACAAATACCTTCATTTTCTCTCCAACTTCCCTAAATCTTTTCTGTCTGTCTACAAAAACCATCTCTTTGATCAGGCTTTTGGTCACTTTCCCCTAACTTTTGCACTCAGGCTTGCATCTGTTCATTTCTTCCTGTAAGCAGGAGAATGTTTTGCTACATTAAAACTGCTGTATCAATTAATTTGTTGTGAGAGGATAGATCTTGCATCCTCCCACTAGACATCAGTGTTCCAACATTCAGAACCATCGTGTTGCTACACTTCTGTCATTCTCAATACAGCCACTTGGATACAAATAATATTGGTGCAGATTCATTCTCTGTTCATTGTTCTTTCTTCTATTGAGCTGGTCTTAAAGATTATGGTAATTGTAGAGATAACGTGAGTCTTAGCACCCTTTGATTAACTGCTTCATTAACTACCATTTGTAGTTAGCGAACATCAAAAATATACTGTAAGTTTCTAGTTGATAATTGCGAAATTTAATAGTGAATAGACCGATACTTGGAATATTACTTAAACTGCAGGAGACTAAGGATGACCAAGTGAGTCTATTATTCTGTCATTAACAATCTCTCGACAGTAATGCTTTGTCTTTCACCACACCATTCGCATGCTCCCTTTGCCCATGCGCCATGACCTCCTTGTCAGTTATTCTCTCCCGCCTTTGTCCTATCACACACTGTCCCTTTGTTCTCTCCCACCTGCCCTCCACTTTACTTGCTTAAAACCTGTTACATTTCTAACCTTTGCCAGTTCTGATGAAAGGTCACTGACCTGAAACGTTAACACTGCCTCTCTCTCCACAGATGCTGCCAGACCTGCTGAGTATTTCCAGCACTTTCTGTTTTTATTTCAGATTTCCAGCGTCTGCAGAGTTGAAATACCACTAACAAAGTTCCTGAACACATCTTTTATACAGTGTTCCTGCTGAGTATTTCCAGCACTTTCTGTTTTTAACACAATATTGTGAATTTTATTATTTTAAATGTTATGTTGTTTTTCCCAGTGTTTGCAATATTCTGCTTACTGTTAGTCCAGTACAGAATGTCTGAAGAGTCAGATGGGATGAAAGAAACGGAAGCTTTATGAAACAGTCTTACTGCTGTGGTTTACATCTTCCAAGCCTGTATGTGAGGCATCCACACACGTTGTGTTACATCACTTCCTGTGATGAGGTATACAGCATGATTAGCATTTTTAAAAATTTGTTCATGAGATGTGGGCATCGCTGGCTAGGCCAGCATTTATTGCCCATTCCTAACTGCCCTTGAGAAGGTGGTGGTGAGCTGCCTTCTTGAACCGCTGCAGTCCTTGGGGTGCAAGTACAGCAACAGTGCTGTTAGGGAGTTCCAGGATTTCGACCCAGGTACAGTGAAGGAACATGATATAGTACCAAGTCAGGATGGTAGCTTGGAGGGGAATTTGCAGGTGGTGGTGTTCCCATGCATCTGCTGCCCTTGACCTTCTAGGTGGTAGAGGTCAGGGGTTTGGAAGATGTTGTCAAAGGAGCCATGGTGAGTTGCTGCAGTGCATCTTGTAGATGGTACACACTGCTGCCACTGTGCATCGGTGATGCAGGGAGTGAATGTTGAACAAAGAACAAAGAACAAAGAAAATTACAGCACAGGAACAGGCCCTTCGGCCCTCCAAGCCTGCGCCGATCCAGATCCTCTATCTGAACATGTCGCCTATTTTCTTAGGGTCTGTATCTCTTTGCTTCCTGCCCATTCATGTATCTGTCCAGATACATCTTAAAAGACGCTATCGTGCCCTCGTCTACCACCTCTGCTGGCAACGCGTTCCAGGAACCCACCACCCTCTGCGTAAAGAACTTTCCACGCATATCCCCCCTAAACTTTTCCCCTCGCACTTTGAACTCGTGACCCCTAGTAATTGAATCCCCCACTCTGGGAAAAAGCTTCTTGCTATCCACCCTGTCTATACCTCTCATGATTTTGTACACCTCAATCAGGTCCCCCCTCAACCTCCGTCTTTCTAATGAAAATAATCCTAATCTGCTCAACCTCTCTTCATAGCTAGCGCCCTCCATACCAGGCAACATCCTGGTGAACCTCCTCTGCACCCTCTCCAAAGCATCTACATCCTTTTGGTAATGTGGTGAACAGAACTGCACGCAGTATTCCAAATGTGGCCGAACCAAAGTCTTATACAACTGTAACATGACCTGCCAACCCTTGTACTCAATACCCCGTCCGATGAAGGAAAGCATGCCGTATGCCTTCTTGACCACTCTATTGACCTGCGTTGCCACCTTCAGGGAACAATGGACCTGAACACCCAAATCTCCCTGTCCATCAATTTTCCCCAGGACTTTTCCATTTACCGTATAATTGCTCTTGAATTGGAACTTCCAAAATGCATCACCTCGCATTTGCCCTGATTGAACTCCATCTGCCATTTTTCTGCCCAACTCTCCAATCTATCTATATTCTGCTGTATTCTCTGACAGTCCCCTTCACTATCTGCTACTCCACCAATCTTAGTGTCGTCTGCAAACTTGCTAATCAGACCACCTATACTTTCCTCCAAATCCTAACTTGAAGGTGGTGGATGGGGTGCCAATCAAGACGGTGGCTTTGTCCTGAATGGTGTTGAGCTTCTTGAGTGTTGTTGGAGCTGCACGCATCCAGGCAAGTGGAGGGTATTCCATCACACTCCTGACTTGTGCCTTGTAGATGGTGGACAGGCACTGGGGAGACAGGAGGTGAGTTACTCGCCGCAGAATTCCCAGCCTCTGAACTGCTCTTGTAGCCGCAGTATTTATATGGCTGGGCCAGTTCTGTTTCTGGTTCAATGGTAATCCCCAGGATTTGATGGTTGGGGTTTCAGTGATGGTAAGGATATTGGGGACAAAATCCCTCCATTCTTTCAAACTGTTGCGATGCGGAAGGGGGTTTATATTTTTTACCTGGATAGAAGAGATAAAATGTGCCAGTCTTCTTTATCCATATTTATCATTTAATCTTGTAAACTGAACAACAGCCTTATTGTAATAAAAGCAAAATACTGCGGATGCTGGAAATCTGAAACAAAAACAAGAAATGCTGAATTCACTCAGCAGGTCTGGCAGCATCTGTAGAAAGAGAAGCAGAGTTAACGTTTCGGGTCAGTGACCCTTCTTCGGAACTGACAAATATTAGAAAAGTCACAGATTATAAACAAGTGAGGTGGGGGTTGGGCAAGAGATAACAAAGGAGAAGGTGCAGATTGGACCAGGCCACATAGCTGACCAAAAGGTCACAGAGCAAAGGCAAACAATATGTTAATGGTGTTTTGAAAGACAAAGCATTAGTACAGATTAGGTGTGAATATACTGAATATAGAACATCAGCAAGTGCAAACCTGAAGAAAAACAACCTGAAAAAAACAGTGGGTAAGCAAACTGAACAAACTAAGATGAAATGAAATAAATGCAAAAAATGTAAAAAGGAATGCAAAAAAAAGGAAGAAAAAATAACTAAAAATGACTAAAAATGAAAGTAAAGTGGGGGGCTGTCATGCTCTGAAATTATTGAACTCAATGTTCAGTCCGGCAGGCTGTAGTGTGCCCAATCGGTAGATGAGATGCTGTTCCTCGAGGTTGCGTTGATGTTCACTGGAACACTGCAGCAATCCCAGGACAGAGATGTGAGCATGAGAGCAGGGGGGAGTGTTGAAATGGCAAGCAACCGGAAGCTCAGGGTCCTGCTTGCGGACTGAGCGGAGATGTTCCGCAAAGCGGTCACCCAGTCTGCGCTTGGTCTCCCCAATGTAGAGGAGACCACACTGTGAGCAGCGAATACAGTATACTACATTGAAAGAAGTACAAGTAAATCGCTGCTTCACCTGAAAGGAGTGTTTGGGGCCTGGGATAGTGAGGAGAGAGGAGGTAAATGGGCAGGTATTACACCTCCTGCGATTGCAAGGGAAGGTGCCCTGGGACGGGGACGAGGTGGTGGGGGTAATGGAGGAGTGGACCAGGGTGTCGCGGAGGGAACGATCCCTTCGGAATGCTGACAGGGGAAGGGAGGGGAAGATGCGACTGGGAGTGGCATCACGCTGGAGGTGGCGAAAATGGCGGAGGATGATCCTTTGGATATGGAGGCTGGTGGGATGAAAAGTGAGGACAAGGGGAACCCTGTCACGGTTCTGGGAGGGAGGGGAAGGGGTGAGGGTAGAGGTGCGGGGAATGGGTCGGACACGGTTGAGGGCCCTGTCAACCTACACTCAGTGCTATGCGCCGCCATATGCACACACTGGACCTCTCTCTCCAGCAGCACCGTCTCACCTTATCTCAAATCTGTTCTACTCCGCAGTTTCATCTCATCTTACGTCTCATCCGACGCATTAACAAAAAACTTTTTTTCTTCCTTTCAGGTGTTAAGGAACGCAAGCTCCAGCAGCTGATGGGGACTAATGCCCCTCCAGATCCTCCTTCCGCTTCACTTCCCTCTGACCCCACCCCTTCTGATCTGACCCCTTGCCGTGTATTCACTATACCCTCTGACCTCCCCCTCTCTGATGCTGAGCGTTCTGTACTCAGCAAAGGACTCAGTTTTATCCCCTTACGCCCCCACCTCAATGAATTTCGCGCTCGGCATGACGTTGAGCTCTTCTTCCGTCGCCTCCGCCTCCGGGCTCACTTCTTTGACCAGGAGTCCTCCCCCCGACCAGCAGACCCATTCACCCGCCTCCAGTATTCTCCCTCTACCTGGACCCCTCACCCTGGCCTCTTACCCGCTCTTGATCTCTTCATTGAAAACTGTCGGCGAGACATTGGTCGTCTCAATTTCTCTGCCCCCCTCACTCACTCTAACCTGTCCCCCTCTGAACTTGAGGCACTCCGTTCTCTCAGGTCTAACCCCGACATGGTCATCAAACCTGCAGACAAGGGTGGTGCTGTTGTTGTATGGCGTACCGACCTCTACCTTGCAGAAGCTCAACGCCAACTCACAGACACCTCTTCCTACCTCCCTCTGGACCATGACCCCACCACCGAACATCAAGCCACCGTCCAAAGGACTGTCACTGACCTCATCTCCTCTGGAGATCTTCCCTCTACAGCTTCCAACCTCATAGTCCCGCAACCCCGGACAGCCCGCTTCTATCTCCTTCCCAAAATCCACAAACGGGACTGTCCCGGCAGACCCATTGTGTCAGCCTGCTCCTGCCCAACTGAACTTATTTCTTCCTATCTAGACTCTATCTTTTCTCCGCTGGTGCAGTCTCTTCCCACCTACATCCTTGACTCTTCTGACGCCCTACGTCATTTTGACAATTTCCAGTTTCCTGGTCCCAACCGCCTCCTCTTCACTATGGACGTCCAATCGCTCTACACCTCCATCCCCCACCAGGATGGTTTGAGGGCTCTCCGCTTCTTCCTGGAACAGAGGCCCAACCAGTCCCCATCCACCACCACCCTCCTCCGCCTGGCTGAACTTGTTCTCACATTGAACAACTTCTCCTTCAACTCCACGCACTTCCTTCAAGTAAAAGGTGTCGCTATGGGTACCCGCATGGGTCCTAGTTATGCCTGTCTTTTTGTGGGATATGTCGAGCATTCTTTGTTCCAGTCCTACTCAGGCCCCCTCCCCCAACTCTTTTTCCGGTACATTGATGACTGTATCGGTGCCGTTTCCTGCTCCCGCCCCGAACTCGAAAACTTTATCAACTTTGCTTCCAATTTCCACCCTTCTCTCACCTTTACATGGTCCATCTCTGACACTTTCCTTCCCTTCCTCGACTTCTCTGTCTCCATCTCTGGGGATAGGTTGTCTACCAATATCCATTATAAGCCCACTGACTCCCACAGCTACCTCGACTACACTTCTTCACACCCTACCTCCTGTAAGGACTCCATTCCATTCTCCCAGTTTCTCCGTCTCCGACGCATCTGCTCTGATGATGCTACCTTCCATGACGGTGCTTCTGATATGACCTCCTTTTTCCTCAACCGAGGATTTCCCCCCACTGTGGTTGACAGGGCCCTCAACCGTGTCCGACCCATTCCCCGCACCTCTACCCTCACCCCTTCCCCTCCCTCCCAGAACCGTGACAGGGTTCCCCTTGTCCTCACTTTTCATCCCACCAGCCTCCATATCCAAAGGATCATCCTCCGCCATTTTCGCCACCTCCAGCGTGATGCCACTACCAGTCGCATCTTCCCCTCCCTTCCCCTGTCAGCATTCCGAAGGGATCGTTCCCTCCGCGACACCCTGGTCCACTCCTCCATTACCCCCACCACCTCGTCCCCGTCCCAGGGCACCTTCCCTTGCAATCGCAGGAGGTGTAATACCTGCCCATTTACCTCCTCTCTCCTCACTATCCCAGGCCCCAAACACTCCTTTCAGGTGAAGCAGCGATTTACTTGTACTTCTTTCAATGTAGTATACTGTATTCGCTGCTCACAGTGTGGTCTCCTCTACATTGGGGAGACCAAGCGCAGACTGGGTGACCGCTTTGCGGAACATCTCCGCTCAGTCCGCAAGCAGGACCCTGAGCTTCCGGTTGCTTGCCATTTCAACACTCCCCCCTGCTCTCATGCTCACATCTCTGTCCTGGGATTGCTGCAGTGTTCCAGTGAACATCAACGCAACCTCGAGGAACAGCATCTCATCTACCGATTAGGCACACTACAGCCTGCCGGACTGAACATTGAGTTCAATAATTTCAGAGCATGACAGCCCCCCACTTTACTTTCATTTTTAGTCATTTTTAGTTATTTTTTCTTCCTTTTTTTTGCATTCCTTTTTACATTTTTTGCATTTATTTCATTTCATCTTAGTTTGTTCAGTTTGCTTACCCACTGTTTTTTTCAGGTTGTTTTTCTTCAGGTTTGCACTTGCTGATGTTCTATATTCAGTATATTCACACCTAATCTGTACTAATGCTTTGTCTTTCAAAACACCATTAACATATTGTTTGCCTTTGCTCTGTGACCTTTTGGTCAGCTATGTGGCCTGGTCCAATCTGCACCTTCTCCTTTGTTATCTCTTGCCCAACCCCCACCTCACTTGTTTATAATCTGTGACTTTTCTAATATTTGTCAGTTCCGAAGAAGGGTCACTGACCCGAAACGTTAACTCTGCTTCTCTTTCAACAGCCTTATTGTATTTTCTATCTGCGTGCTGACAAAGCACAAACTTACATAGGAATCATAACACAAAACAGGCTGTTTGACCCATTCAGCTAATGTTAGCATTTATCTTCTGCACGAGCAGCAGTCCTAATAACCTGTGCCCACCCTGTTCCCATAACACTTTATCACCTTCGCTGTCTTTGCTTCAATCATGAATTCTGGTACTGCATCCCATAACCTCACAGTCTCCTGTGTAAAAAATGTTTCTTCTGATCTATATCTTAAATCTCTTACATTTAATCTTACAGACATGTCCCTTGGCACTAGATCCTTAAAAGCACTGAGAACAGTCTGTTTCAATCTAAACTGTCCCATCGCTTTATAGTTTTAAACATCTCTATCAAATCATCCCGCAAGCTCCTCTCTTCTTACAAAACTGCCTGAGAAGGTTATTGCCAAGGTGACTAATGCCAGAGCTCTCCATAAACAGACGCCAATGGAAATAAGAATTTATTTTGACTTTAACTAAAATTTCTTGAAAAACTCTAGACTGCCATTTACTAGTGTGAGATCAAATATGTCTGGAACATTAAACCTATTCCGTTTCATTTCAACTCCATTACATTTTACATACTTTGTAAATTTCAATTTATACAAATTTATTTTAAAAAGCATTTTTAAACAAGTTGTATGAATGTTTTTGCCGATGATGCTGCAGGCTGATTAGAAATCACTGGTGCCTACTGTGTTACTAGCAGATATGAAAGACTATCCACCGTGTTTTTCACATCTTGCTGTAGCACAACAGTACAGGGCCATGTTCACCCCAAAACTGCTCATTACCAAGCTCAGCAATAAAGTGACCTGGGATCAAAATAGAATCCTTACTGCATATACCGGCTTCTGGAATGTCACAGATAAATTGACAGACTGAAAAACACTCTAGTGGAACAAGGTACGAATGTAAATCAAACTGATTATTGCACAAAGGATATAGAAATGCACAGAATTTAGGTTTTACACTGAGGGACTTTTTTTTTCTCCGTTCTTCATGCCGTGGAACCAAGTAAAACACAGCTCTGTCACTCTAGGTAAAAATTTGTTTTCAAATTGGCTGCTGCAAAGTTAACCAAACAACCATCAATGGATAGTGGCATCCAGAGAAAACATATTAGTAGCAATATCAACATTACTTTTGAAAGTGAAGCTTTGAAAAGTTACTTCATCCAAAATTTCCAATTGATTGTTATTGTTTAAAATACAGTATTTTAGCACAATTGAAAACCTTCAAGAAACAACAGGGGTCCAGTTAGCTCAGTTAGTTACATGATGGTGCAGAATGATGTCAATACTGCTGTCGTAGTTCACAGAGGCTTGCCTCCTTGCCTTGCCCCCTGCTTGCAGTTTGGTGACCCTGAAGCTACATATCACCAACTTGTCTCTTTCTCTAATGGAGAGAGATGTCTATGGTCCTTTTGGGACTACAGCTAGCACAAAAACAAACAAAAATAATTTGTTCACAGATACAAAATGTTACACCAAGGGGTTGTAAACAAAAGTTTTTGTCATTATTTATAATCCTGATTTATCTGTTCAAACTTAGAACTGTTCTGTCACATTACGTGGCACTAGCCTACTTACTAAATTGGAATCCAGGCCGATGAGTCGAATATCAGTGGGAGGGAAACTATTAGAAAAACTCTAAGCGACAGGATTAATCTCCACTTGAAGAGGCAGGGATAGTCAGCATGGCTTTGTCAGGGGGAGATCGTGTCTAACTAACTTGATTGAATTTTTTTGAGGAGGTGACTAGATGTATAGATGAGGGTAAAGCAGTTGATGTAGTCGACATGGACTTCAGTAAGGCTTTTGATAAGGTCCCGCATGGGAGATTGGTTAAGAAGGTGAGAGCCCATGGGATCCAGGGCAATTTGGCAAATTGGATCCAAAATTGGCTGAGTGGCAGGAGGCAGAGGGTGATGGTTGAGGGTTGTTTCTGCGAGTGGAAGCCTGTGACCAGTGGTGTACTGCAGGGAACGGTGCTGGGACCCTTGCTGTTTGTAGTATACGTTAATGATTTAGACATGAATATGGGAGGTCTGATCAATAAGTTCGCAGATGACACGAAAATTGGTGGTGTCGTAAATATTGAGGAGGAAAGCCTTAGGTTACAGGACGATATGGATGGGCCGGTAAGATGGGCGAAGCAGTGGCAAATGGAATTTAATCCTGAGAAGTGTGAGGTGATGCACTTTGGGAGAACTAACAAGGCAAGGGAATATAAAATGGGTAGTAGGACCCTAGAAAGTACAGGTCAGAG
Source organism: Heterodontus francisci (assembly GCF_036365525.1). Lineage (NCBI taxonomy): Eukaryota > Metazoa > Chordata > Chondrichthyes > Heterodontiformes > Heterodontidae > Heterodontus > Heterodontus francisci. Next base: position 28,983,004 of record NC_090413.1, read on the forward strand.
GGACCTTGGTGTACTTGTCCATAGATCACTGAAGGCAGCAGCACAGGTAGATAAGGTGGTTCGGAAGGCATATGAGATATTTGCCTTTATTAGCCGAGGCATAGAATATAAGAGCAGGGAGGTTATGATGGAGCTGCATAAAACTCTAGTTAGGCCACAGCTGGAGTACTGTGTACAGTTTTGGTCACCACACAAAAGGAAGGATGTGATTGCACTGGAGAGGGTGCAGAGGAGATTCACCAGGATGTTGCCTGGGCTGGAGCATTTCAGCTATGAAGAGAGACTGGATAGGCTAGGGTTATTTCCCTTAGAGCAGATAAGGCTGAGGGGGGATCTGATTGAGGTATACAAAATTATGAGGGGCATAGATAGGGGAGATAGGAAGAAACTTTTTCCCTTAGCAGAGGTGTCAATAACCAGGAGGCATAGATTTAAGGTAAGGAGCAGGAGGTTTAGACGGGATTTGAGGAGAAGAATTTTCACCCAGAGGGTGATTGGAATCTGGAACAAACTGCCTGAAGGGGTGGTAGAGGCAGGAACCCTCACAACATTTGAGAAGTATTTAGATGAGCACTTGAAATGCCAAAGCATACAAGGCTATGGGCCAAGTGCTGAAAAATGGGATTTGAATAGATAGGTGTTTGATAGCCTTCATGGACACAGTAGGATGAAGGGCCTGTTTCTGTGCTGTATAATTCTATACTATAAATGGTGCACATATCCTAATATCTACTATTGACAATGGAAATAAAAAAAATAAGCTCATAGAGTATGACTTTAAAATGGGGACTGAATTACATCTGTGTACCCCATGTCCTATAATCCCACTTCTGAAAACTACAGGAGATCAACTAACACATTATAACAGAGTAGATATACCTTTAAGGTACCTTATGCATCAGTCACAAACATCATAGAATAGTTCCGGCACAGAAGGAGGCCATTTGGCACATCGTGTCTGTGCTGGCTCTCTGCAAGAGGAACTCACCTATTCCCATCAACGACCACCCCTCCACCCCCCCCACCACCTTTTCTCTGTAGCCCTGCAATTGTTTTCTCTTCAGATAATTATCCAATTCTCTTTTGAAAGCCTCGATTGAATCTGCCTCCATCACACTCTCGGGCAGTGCATTCCACATCCTAACCACTCGCTGTGCAAAATGTTTTTCCTTCATGTCACCTCAGGTTCTTTTGCCAATTACAATGCCCAGAACAAGATTCAAACCTGCAACCGTCTGATTACATCATGATCCACACAAACGTCATGACCATTAGGGTACATGACCACATATTATTAGAGCTAAAAACAAATTTCACTCCTTAGGACTAATTCTGCAATCCCAGTGCAGAGACTGACTCATAGGGAGCATGTGGCAAAGAACTGTATTATAGCCCTGTTACTGATCCGTGCTCACTGTGTGATTGGCTTCCTCCTGACAGCATAGAATTAATCCTTTCACTTTCATTTCATTTATTAAAAGTAAGTTGCTGTAACATTTTCACAGAAAGGGTAGTGGAAATCTGGAACTCTCTGTCCCAAAAGACTGTGGAATCTGGGGGTCAATTAAAATTTTTCAGGACAGAGATGACTGAGATGGAGAAAAGGCAGGTAAATGGAGTTGAGGTACAGATCAGTTATTATCTAACTGAATACAGAACAGGCTCCCTCAGTAAGGACAATACAAAAAGGTGTAGTTTAGTGATTTCTCCTTGAACAATCACCAATTATTTTGGCTAAACATGTTTGTAATTGTTGTTATTCATTGGAATAGTCACTAAAATTATTTAAAGGGATATTTTACTGATGTTCAGTTCCATTGGAGACAGGTAGATTGTTCTGTACTTCATAGCTTCCGCTTCTAAGGGCAGTCCATTTCTTGTACAAGCCAAAGGTTATTGTCAAAGCTATGATTATTCCAATTGTTACAAATAAGATCACCAAAAAGCTGTTCCATGTTACATCTGTGAAAACATTAATAAAAATACAAATCATTTATTTCAGGGCAATATATTTTTTATGAAACTCCTGATCATTTCCAAAATTCATAGTTTATTTGCAAGGAAATTTTTCATGGAATCTCTAGTGTGCAATATTCAACTATTTGCTGTATTTCAAGTTGTATTCTTCACCTCCTTTTATTCTCACCACACATGGACCATTCCTGATTACCTACACCTACACTCCATGTCCCTCTAATACCTTTAATTAATTTCTTCCTTTTTTCTATTCTCCTCCACTGTCTCTGATTTGTGATGCTGCTTGTCTGACATCCAGTATTAGATGAGCAGAAATTTCCTGCAACTAAGTATTGAGAAGATCAAAGCCTTTGTCTTCAGTCCTCACCACAAATACTGCTCCCTACCCACCAACTCCGTCCCTCTTACAGACCACAGTCTGAGACTGAATCAAACTGTTTTCAACCTTGGCAAACTATATGACTCTGGACCAAGCTTCCGATCCCATATTCTTTCCAACACCAAGATCACCTACTTCCACCTCCGAAACATCGCCTGTTTCTGCTCCTGCCTCAGCTCATCTGCTGCTACAACCGATGCCTTTGCCTCTCTGGACTCAAATATTCCGATGCTCTCCTGGTCAGCCTCCCAAACTGCACCCTCCTTCAACCTGAGTTCATACATACTGCTGTCCGCTTCTTAACTCGCATCAATTCCCATTCACAAATCATCCCCCTGTGCTCGTTGACCTACAATGGCTCCTGGTCCAGCAACACCTTGATTTTTTTTTAATTGTTAGCCATGTTTTCAGTTCCCTTCCTATTTCTGTAACTTTCTCCATCCCGACAACCCTACAGATCTTTGTGCTCCTCCAATTCTTGTCTCTTTTGGATCCCCGATTTTAATCATTCCATCACTGGCAGCATGCCTTCAGCTGCTTAAGCCTTACCTCTCTCAACAACAATAACAGCAACTTAAATTTATATAGCACCTTTAGTGTAATAAAACATCCTAAGGTGCTTCACAGGAGCATTATTTAAAGAAAAATTTGAAACTTCTCAGGGTCAAATATGACACCAAGATTCCGAAACATCTAGTTCAGCCTCAGACAGTTGCCAGAGAGAGGAATGGCAGTCATATGATGTTAGGGCACATGGCCAAATGCTTGGTCAAAAAGGTAGGTTTTAAGGAGCGTCTGAAAGGAGGAAAGGTTGAGGGAACAAATTCCAGACCTTTTTTTGATTCATTTGTGGGATCTGGCATAGCTGGCTAAGCCAGCATTTGTTGCCCATCCATAATTGCCCTGAACTGAGTGGCTTGCTCGGCCATTTCAGAGTCAACCACATTGCTGTGGATCTGGAGTCACATGTTGACCAAACCACCAGGTAAGGTGATAGATTTCCTTCCCTAAAAGGACATTAATGACCAGATGGGTTTTCATGACAATATCACTGAGACTAGCTTTCAATTATTAACTATATTTATTGATTAATTAAATTTAAATTCCATCAGCTGCCATGGTGGGTTGAACCCATGTCACCAGAAAACTAGCCTGGACTTCCAGTTTTCTAACTCAGTGACATTACCACTAGGCCACTATCTCTCCCCAGTCTGGTTTAGCCTCAGGCAGTTCCCAGAGAAAGGAATGGCAGTGGCGAGGGAACAAGTTTGCAGCGGGGACTGAAGTCAATGACTTTGGTCTTCCCAATATTCTCTTCTACTTTATGATATTCCTTAAAACCTACTTCATTGACCAAGCTTTTGGTCACCTCTCCTAATATCTTCTTATGAGGCTCAGTATTAAATTATTTTTCATAATCACTCCTGTGAAGCACCTTGGGATGCTGATTACATTAAAGAAGTGATACAAATGCAAATTCTTGTTGTTGATATAAGGGTCGTCCATCAAACAACTTCCTGTTTTTCTTTTGAACAGGCTCCAGGATTTCACTGATACTTCCTCTGTTTGTTTGTCCCTACATTTTGCTTCCAATTCTATGAAAACTCTTGTTAATCTTCCATTTTTCAGCCAAAAACATTCACCATCCATTCTTTGCACAGATTTGACTGACCTGCTATGTTGCAGCCTCTCCTGGTTTAGTTTTACACTGTGATTGCCCCCCCTCACTATTAGAATTGAAGCCCAGCCATGTGATGCAGCTCACTGAGCTGCCAACACCCTGCACCATGACCGGCAGTGTGTGGATTCACAGCTGCAACTCCCCTGCTGCGGAGTTATTGCTCAGGCAGTCTGGGCAAACACAGAGCAGGAATAAAGTGCTTCTACACACAAAGAGAAACAAGTGGAAGGGAGTATCACTCTGGGCCATTCTTACTAATGTCCTAGAGGCCAGTTACAGAGCAGCATTGTTAGAGTCAGGGAGTAGTTTATCCATTTGTCCCATTACCAGCAAGTGTGGAGTAGAACAGGAGGAGTCTTAAAGAAAATAAATGAATAACTGAGTTAAGTAAACCGAAATGGCACTCGGGATTTATTTGGGATAACAGAAATGCTGCTTCAATCCACAAAGGATTAATTATTTATTCTTTGCATTCTGACCAATATTACAAACTGACCTTTGATCCTGATGTCCACTTCCTTCTCATCAGTTCCATATTTATTGGTAACTGTACATTTATAAATGCCTTGATGTTCTGATGTTGCGTGGGAAATATGGAGGACTCCAAGAGGACCATCCTGAATGTTCCTGCCATTACTGGGGGCTTCCCACTTTAATGTCGGCGTGGGGTTTCCATTGGAATTGCAGATAATTGTAACCTCATCACCTTCACTGAGGGTTACTGGAACCCCTGACACGGTTTGGTTATTTACTGATATGGTTGTATTTCGAGGTTTATCTGGAAAAGAAAAAGGAAAAGATGAAAAGAGGCAGGAAAGGCATATCACAGGATCAGCTTGCCTCAGGTTATCACACAAACACACTGTTCACAGCGCTCAGAACAAAGGAACGTTCAAAGAGTAAACTTCCTGTAATCCATTTTTCACACAGAATGACTGAATTTACAGAGGAGTTTCTGGATCCATACGCATTGGTAACTGTGCACGTGTACAGACCACTATGCCACATTTGAACTGATGGGATGTGGAGTATCTCTCTGCTGAGTATCTTCCCATCTTTGGTCCAGAACACCTGGGGAGCTGGGTTCCCTGCACCATGACATGTTAAATTCTGTGATTTCCCTTCAATCCAGTCTTCTTGTGCTTTAAAGATCTGTGCTTTCATTGGAGCATATGTAAATTTCATTAGAATAAAAAATTAAAACTTGAAATTGAATAACACGAAGCTCAAATATTCTTCAGATCTTCCTGGGTTTTTTTGGTGCTCTCCAGATGTCAGTGCTCAGAATAAAACTGACTTCTCTGTGAAAACTCAGTGTCAGCATCAAACACTCCCAGGTCAAATAAAAAGCAGGATAAAGACAGAGAAATTCTCCCTGTACTCTGCGGACAAAAGCAAAAATTCTGAGTGCCACTTTTGAGAAATCTCCAAGTGATTTCTGCTTTACTCTTTCCTGTTTCTGTATAGCTGATTGAGCACCAATCTGAGAATGGAGAAGGGTGGTCTTCGGTCAAAGGGTTCTAAGAGGAGTTTTACAGCTCTCCGGTTAGATGGAATTATTGAACTATTGTTGAAATTTTACAATGCAATATTAGTAATTAATTGATTAATAAAGTGTTTGACATTCCTATGCTATTTTAACAAAGGTGTTAACCTGTTGAAATAAACATGATGCAGCTGATTTCTAAATAAACAATCCAATGAACACTACAAATAACAAACATATCAATACAATATATTTATCTGTTATATTTTTAAATCACTGAGTCAAAGCATTCCATTTCAAATTACCTTCAAAACTCATATGTCAGCCTCTGGTAATGGGAAATCCCATCGGAAGACTGTCAACAGTTACCTACTGTACCAGTCATGCCTGTATTTGTCACTTTGATTGATATTTATAACGCTGAATGACCTGTCATGCAACGTTAGTGCGAGCCCAGTCGTGAAACTATTTTTGTGTTTGAAGTCAGCTGTGTGTAAGCCTGTGGCTCCATTACAGATTCATTGGGTGGCAATGTAGAATAAATATATTAAAAAGCCTTCAGATAGCAGCCTTTTTAAACCTCCCTGCACTGAGGCCTTTCCCCCAAAGTTGTCATTGGATTCCCCCCCTGAACGAAATGGTGCCCCCCTCAGATATTGCATCAGGTTCCATATCCTCAATATTCCTGCACAGAAAATGGGAACTAAGAATCCACAAGGCATAGGTTCCTTACACTGCATGTTTCCACCAAACAGAACACTACACTCC